>NC_140609.1:24630287-25155287 GCF_057381915.1 Diplotaxodon limnothrissa
TGTTCTCCTCTAATCTCGGGAACATGTTCAAGCCCAGGACTCACAACATGATCCCAGAGACAGACTGACAGGGGTGAGTGGGTATGCTGGTAGCTAGCCTGCTGCCTGGGCAAATGGCACAGCTATTAGGGGAAGAAGATGCTTCCTGGAGAGGTGTGACTGCACTGCAAAGGGCCCAATCAAGCACAGAACAGAAGTGCTGACAGCTGCTAATGCATTTACCTGAGCGCAAAGAGACCGTCTTACCAAGAAAACTTTGCATACGAGTCTGTGTGCATTTCCTCCTTAGTATGGTCTTCCTGACAAGGCTGATTAAGATCAAAGGGAGGAAAACTCATCAAAAAGCACATATTCAAGCACAGCCAGTAAATGTGTGCTTCAACCTACTTGCTTGAAAAGGATGCACGATACCAAAGGCACATACCCATTATCAAGGTTCCTGTTTTAAAATGTCTCCTTTAACTGGCAATGACACAGCAGCACAGACCAAACCAATGGATACTCTGTTTTAAGGCAACGTCATAAAGCTACACAGAGATCTCATGCTTTAAAATCAGCCATTGTCAGTCTTTAATATAGAAGGATCACTCTTTGAATTAAAAGCACTAAAGTCCAGTGGAAGGACTCCCCCCCCCCCCAAAAAAAAAAAAAAAAAAAACAGAAAGAAAGAAAGAAAGAAAAGGGGGTGGCTTCCAGGGCAGTGACCACTTTGCTGCAGGATTAGGCTGTGACACACTGGTGACTAGTCCTGGCATAAAAATAGATTAATAATGTTAACTGTCTCCATTAGGTCACCCTAACCAGCCTAGAACTTAAAGGACAAAGGAGTGGACATTCCACATTCAGTGAGCCAACATAAATATCCTCACCTGAGAAATAACTTGAAAGGTTTTAAATATTTTCTAGGAAGAACACAGCCTTTTGTGTTACAGGTTGGGTAAAGGAAATGAGGAAGTTAGTACAGGTACCCTCAGGCATTAGCCAGCTATATCAAGTAGCCAGCCCTGTGCAGCTTTGGCATTTACAAAGTTAATGATACATTCAATAAAGGTTAAAATATATTTTCATGAAGAAAACGTGGTATATTAAGACCTTAAACACGACTTAAATGTACGAAATTACAATAAACAAAGCTTTTTAAAACATTAAAAGTCTATTTTTTTAAAGCAGAGCATAGTAAGAAATAAACTGAACATGCAAACATGCTGTGACACAACTGTTTAACAATCTTCAGCCTCTCCCAAACATCCTATCTGCTCTAACCCGATTTCAAGTCCTGTTTGCCCCTTACGTTCAGACATAGCCTGGAGTTTCTCCAGGTCTGACAGACCAATGCATTCCAGGTGTTGTTGTCCAAACAATTGTAAGGTTTGGACAGGATCCATTTTTAAGACCCCCACCCCCCTCAGTCCCTTTCTCCTATATAAACGTCCCATTTAAACAAGCACACGTTAACCCCTAACCTGCATAAGAACGCCTTTTATTTTAATACACACTCGTATCATCACGCAGTCATTATGATTACTATTAACGGGCTTCAAATCAAGCCAGCCCCCGTGGAGGGGAGGGGGACTGGGGTTAACTCCCAGTTTCTTGTTACTCGCAGCACTTCACTGCAACCCAAGCTGCAATGTTAGGAGAAGTAAAATCAGGTGAACGCCTTAAAATGCCTTTTGCCAATACTAGTTAGGTCTAAAAACTGCTTATTCACACTGACTCACACACACAATCGTGGCCGAAAAGCTACAGTCTACCTACCATATCATTCCCGTTTCTGTCCTGCTCTTGTCCGCTCCTTTCTTCCTCTCCGTGCTCCTCTGCGACCCGCAGCCGGGGAAATACTTTAAAAACCAGACAAAAACACTCCCTACAAGCTCTCACATCGATTATTTTCCGCCTTTTCAGTAAACAGGCTGTCTGTCCATTGCTTCCCACATAGGGTGTTCACTTACATCAGTCTGAAGTTTTCAGACACGAGATACATAGATGGTTTGTCTTTTCTCAGTCTGGAAAAAAAATACAAGTAAATTCTAGTAAGGAAAAGGGCAGGGAAAAAAAATCCTGCTCAACTTCAGTTTTTTTCACCACGGCTGGAAACGTCTTGCGAGGAGGAGAAAAGGGGGGCCGGCGTTGGAAAGCGCTGTTTCGGTGTGTTTTCCCTTCTTGGTTCACCACCACGTTGTTTTGACCAATTATTATTTCCTTTGTTGTGTCAAAAATTTATAAAAAAAAAAAGAGTCCACAGGAAACGCGACCGCAAGGATCAGCCTTCATTTACAGAAAAAGCGCCGCTGTTGGAAGAGTACAACAGTTCGTACGAAAGCCTTGTGTGTGTGTGTGTTTTTCCCCTTTCTGATGTTAAGCCCCTTGCAGGATAAATGTGTGACGTTGTGTTTAAGTCTATTTTTTTCCCCAGCTTCCCAGTAATGGCGGCGTGCTCTTCACAGAGAGACACTCTCGCCCAGCGGTAAATATACACAATTACAACAAACGCAGACTGTTTATGATACGCTGCTCACCGCCACACTATTAAGGCGTAGCTAATGGTGACTAGTAAGCCGAGACCAACAGTGAATTTATTTGAAATGAACCATCATAATACTCTTCCATACGTGTGTATATTTAAACTAAAAAAAATAGTTGACGTATAACATGCTGAATACATTAAAGAGATATTCGAAACAACAAAAAACACACGCACACAAAGGGTGACTATGCTTTAGCTAGCAACCAGCTACTTCTAGTTACTTTAACCATTTCTGTTACTTTCTAGTTTCATTTCTTTATAGCCCTTTCTTTTATTTTAAATTGAAGAACAGCAAACTAGCTCCGTTGTCCAACATGGACTTATTTGTGAGTTGTATCAAAGTGGGGTTAATGTCTTTAATGTCTCATTTTGGATTACTGTTAAACATGAAACGGTTATTTATTTTTTCTACGCATAAAAAGGAAATGTGTTTATATTATCATGACTGTGATTAATTTATTTTATTTTGGCCCATCTGCGTTCATGGCCCCACGGCTCCCATACCACTTCCTTGCAAAACTGACCACCATTTCCCTGGACAGATTCAAGCATTAGTTATACAACACTGTGCAAAGGTCTTGAATAACCCATTCGTTTCTTTATATTTTGCCAGGAAAATGGAAATAGGTTCAGCGATTTATTGAAACATCTGTAAGGATATGTGGAAATACAGTATATAAGTATATATAAGTACAGTATATAAGGCAAAAACAAAGTTTGTACTATTCTAATGAGTGACGTCAGTAGAGTTCCCATATGTGTTTTTTAAATTTAGGTATCCTTTGACTGCGCTGGAAGTGTGTTTGAGGTTTGACTCTATATTTTTGTATTCAGGATTTCATCAGTTCCCATCAGATCCCTCACACCACTGCTGCTGAACTGCAGACCCAAACCATGACAAACACTCTACCATGTTTTGCTGATACTCTAGACACTCCCTGTTTTACCCCTGCCCTGATCTCCTCTACACACACTGATGATGATGATTTCAACTGAGAAAAACTTCAAATGTGGATTCGTCACTCCTGTTGCCACTGATCTTTTCTTCTTGTTCCCTTTCCTTAGGAATGGCTTCTTGACAGCCACCTTAAGAAGAGAGGAACTAATTACAAAATGATTTGATTGTGACAGACTGCTAGTAACAAAAGTGTCTAAAGAAACAAATTTAATTAGTCTCTAATTTTTCTGATATCTGTTATGTGTAGAAAACCAGGTGTGGTTCATCTTTTGAGTTAGGTTCCTTTTTTATGGTTGAATCATTCATAGGTCAATACTAGGTGGTTCACTTAGCATTGATCATTGGCTGAGGGCTTTTGCACAGAACTGTTGCTTAATAGTTTTAAATAGTTAATGGCTGAATCATTTGTGAAAGATTTGTTGTGCATTCATCCAAGGACTCCCACCTAAACTGTTATTGAACAGCAGAGAGAGGAAATGTTTAATGCCTTTCCTGAGAAAAAATAATCATCTTAAAGGTTAGTCCTAATTATAAGTGTTGTTCGCTGAGTTATGTGCTTGTCAAGAGTTATTGTGAAGTGTTTTCTACTTTGATTAAAGCCATTTTAAAAATTAAGGCAGAGAGTTGAGATACATTGGAGAAATATCTGCAGTGTTGTACAAGACAACAGCCTGTACTAAGAGCTCAAACAGATGTTTAGTGTCTAGCAGTGAGACCCTCTCTTGAAATTCTTTCTCTCTCCCCCTGTTAGTCCTTCCTTGAACTCTCAAGAACATGCAATTCCGATCTGGTAATCTAAAC
This sequence comes from Diplotaxodon limnothrissa, assembly GCF_057381915.1. NCBI lineage: Eukaryota > Metazoa > Chordata > Actinopteri > Cichliformes > Cichlidae > Diplotaxodon > Diplotaxodon limnothrissa. The sequence goes on from NC_140609.1 coordinate 24,634,574, forward strand.
TCTGTGTGATATGAAAACAAATAGTTTGTGTGGCCGTAGAACTCAATTTATTGTTTTGAACTGGAATTTGGCACTTTAGGGGATATTTAAGACTAAACCTTCGTAAACAATAGAGGCATCGTGTTTAAAGGTTATTACTGTATTCAACCTCCTGGAGTGTTGGATAGCAGAATCAAAACATAGCAGAAAATCATTTGTAATAAAAAAAAATAGGAAAGAAATTATGTTGTTCTTACATAAGTTATTAAATTGAAGTACATAATGTGCACTATGTGTGTCCTGACAAGCTTGAATTGTGACCCATCATTAAATACACAGTCAAACAGGGTTCAAGGTGCACTGTCCTGTGTTTGAGTAAGTCCACACGCTTCTGTCCAATTGCATTACTCACTAGGTTCTCAGCAATATTTGCATGACCCCAATCACACGGACCAAGATTAGCTGGGGTCAAAGTGTGTGTTGAATAATGTGCCTCTGTTTTACATCCCTTTCGCCTACCTCCACTTGTTTTTAAAACAGGCCAAGGTCTTGCGACTATCACAAAACATTGCTATGCAGTGCTGCTTATGCGTATAATTCTTATATAACCACCATGGCAAATTTTATTTTTATTTTACTCTAAAATACGCGACAGAATCAAAACACAGCTGCAAGCATTATACAGAAGAAAAACACTGCACTTTTTGTTTAATCACTGGTTGGTTTCCTCTTTCATTTTATTATTATTTTTTCCATCCCACTTTCAGTCCTCGTTGTATCTGCAGCTAAAATATGTCTCAGTCCCAAGGGCAGCGCATTCCTCCACTCACAGTTGTGCAATCCCTGACAATCACAGTCCCCCATCCCCCCCACCTCTGACTCCCTAAACACCCAGAACAGAGGCAAGCTGTCCAAGCTGTCTGGGCAACGTTCTGCGGTGAATTGGCTGCCCAGGCAGACCAGTAAACAAACTCTGACTCTGCAGAAAACAACCTCCAAAAATAATGTAATCTCAAGAGGGTGCAAATAAGTTATATAGGCTATTGCTACTTTTCAGCCTGTAATGAGTTTGGGTATAAATCTTTTGTATTCTACAAATCTTCCTTTTTGTTCATATGTCTTTATGCTAATTATACGCAATAATCTAATATAATTAAGTGGATATAAATAAAACAGTTTGATTAACTGTGTATGTGACAAATACACTATCACGTTTGGGGACTTTTTTACATTTAGTAAGTCTGTATGTGAGCAATTTTCACCATGTGTATAAACAAATAGAGCAGACAAAAGTCTCTTTGGGCTATGATGATGTGATCTGTAGTGAGATCAGGCAGCACGTGGAAGAGAGCCTGGAGAAGTGGAGGTATCCTCGGTAGAGAAGAGGAATGAAAGTCAATAGAAGCCTGACAGAATAGACATGTGTGAATGAGACGGAGACCGATTTAACAGTGAAGGTGACAGACAGTGCACAATAGAGAAGAAGAATAGAGTGCAGGCAGGGTGGAGTGGGTGAAGACGAGTGTCAGGGGTGATTTGTCACAGATGGATAGCGGCAAGAGTGAAAGGGAAGATATAGATGTATGGTTTAGAGATGGTGGCCCTTACAAAAAGACAGGAGTCAGAGTTGAACATCCTCAGATTTTCATTGGGAGTGGGACCAGGAGGGATAGGATAGGAAATCAGTATATCAGAGGGACAGCTCGGGTGAAGTGCTTTTGAAATAAAGTTAGAGAGCCAAGGGTGTGATGTTTTGGACATGTGAGGCGGAGGGATAGGTGATATATTCGAGAAAGGATATTAAATATGAAGCTGCCAGGTAGGCAGACAACAGGAAGATCTTCGAGAAGGTTAATGGATGTAGTGATGGAGGACATACAGAGGACTGGTGTGACAGAGGAGTATGCTAGGCAAGGGGAGATAGGAGATGAAGGTAAACGATTCACTATGGCGACCCTTAAAGGGAGCAGCCAAAAGAAGAAGTGTTAACCAGTCTAAGAACTGACAGGAAATTGCCCAAGAGAACAGTGACATATTTTTAAAAATCAATTTTATAGTATTAGGATACTATAAAAAATAGATAACAAGTGAAATGCAATACTTGTGAAATTATTCGACAGGAAGTGCTTCCGGTAGTTCTTTCAGAAAAGAATAAAACCTGAAACAAACACGAAAAACTACAAAAATATTTAAAGAGATGGGCTCTTTGCTTCTCATGTGATCCACTGCACGACTCAATACGAGACGCCACACAGGGATGTTGGTTGTTGTAGTTCTATATTAAAATCCATTGCTTCTAAATGTGACAGGAAAAACTACAATCCCATCATGCAACGTGACGCAGCCATAGTTTTGCCACTTCCTATTAGCTTGGAGAAGATAGCGGACGAGCGGTCATAAAATATCGATGTATTAATGTGAAAATTATTGCACACTTACTTGGGAACCTGCTGCTTTGGAGTCTCTAAGGTTTATATTTGGGAGGCGAAAATGGTAAATATGTCTCAAACGAACTATGTTGTATTTTCTTCTCATGTCAGTAGCATTTGTCGTTTGGTTGCTAGCATCTTAGAGTTCGCCAGATCGGCTATTCCATTCAGTGAGTAGAAAACGATAAGCTAACTGGGACGCCAACAATTTTAAATCAAGATGTTTTACCAAACAACTATCAGTTTACTGAAATAGATCGATTTTATTTTGCCGAGTTCTCCGAAAACGATGCTGTCAAAATGAATGGGTGTGGTTTAGCTAACACTATGTTTAACTGTCGATAAGCTGTAGATAAGCTAAGGGTAGCTACAGTTACTTGTAATATATCTTACATATTAAAATAGTTGGATACCTAAATGGTAAGTATCTCCAAAGTTATATTATGTACGACAGCTACTAATAGGCAAAGTAAGATTATATTGTGTGTTGCTAATGAGTCATTTCTGGGAGTTTCATAATTCTGTCAGTGTCAAACTGCTTAATATTGGATGTTAAGGACAAGTAAAGAATGCCTCATTTATTTATTTTTTTGTCTTGTTTCTTACAGATCCGCTTTATCCTCATCCAGAACCGAGCGGGAAAGACACGACTGGCCAAATGGTACATGCAGTTTGATGATGATGAGAAACAGAAGTTGATTGAAGAAGTGCATGCTGTCGTTACTGTCAGAGATGCCAAGCACACCAACTTTGTGGAGGTATGGGATTAGGCAGTGCCGCATGTACCCACATTTTCTTTTTTCAAACAATTCTTTGACGTGCTAGAACAACAACCTCTTTTCTCTAATCCTGTATAATGACACAGCTGGCCCAGCTCCTTCACTACATAGATATTGCAGGCATTATCTCTTAACATGTTTTTTTTTCTATGTTAACTGAATGAAATTCTAGTGGAATACAACATCACATGAAAAGAGAACCCCTTTAGTGGATCAGGTTTTTAATGCTGTTAAAAAAAAAAATCAGCATGAATGTATGCATACTGGGTGTGTTTTACCGTACCGTGGGAGCTTCAGCCCTGGTAAATCTGCTGCTGTTGTCATAATATGCGAGATTAAGCTCTTAAGAGGATTTTTCTGTTGTTCTCACAGTTCAGGAACTTCAAGATCATTTACAGACGTTATGCTGGTCTGTACTTCTGTATTTGTGTGGACGTGACTGATAATAACTTGGCGTACCTCGAGGGAATCCACAACTTTGTAGAGGTAAATGAAACGCGCAATATATAGACCTAGTAAGTGAGCTATGATAATTTAGTTGTCATGGTCTGATGGTTTTCAAGAATGTCTCTCAATGATTTTGTTCAGAGGCTATCATCCTTCACTGGCTTGGAGCTCCTTTAGAACTTCTCTGGGTTGTAAGGATTGCAGTAAAATTACATGTAGTAAAGGTCTTTAGTAGTTAAAGTTGAAGTATATACAGTGGAAGTGAAAAAGTAAAAAAAAATATAAACTGGATTACAAAGAAGCGGAGGAAAAGAATATAAATTAGTTAAGCATTATTATGTACAGCTAAACAGAATCCACGTATTATTTACCAGCCTATATACATTTATAGCTAAATGCACATATATTTCAATATTATTTTTTAATCTTTACATAACACAGAGAACAGGAAGAAAAACAAAATCCCCTCTTGCTTCTTTCATTAGTCTCCACTGGTATTCTCAGTTTTCACCCTGGCTCAAAGCATCCCATATTCAGCAATTAAATTCTGCCATTTATTTTCAAAAATATCTTTATTTTGATATATTTCCTCTGCCCACATAATGATGCTGTTATTCAAGTATTTACCTTCCACATAATAGAGGACAATTGTAAAAACTGAATTGGTAGCAGAGATCCACTATGCTGTGATCTGACTTCCTGCTGATAAAATCTGCATAAGACTATAGAACTACAACATTATACTATAGAATGCCCTATTTTTGAAGCATATTCCCAGTAAGCAAGTATCTATAAAATAATTCAACCTGTGAAATTCAAATTTAAATATCAAATGTAGTTATGCAGATATAAACCCTTTCTTCCATGGCATACATAAGTCCAATTTTAAAAGATGATATGTTTTCTTTTTTTATCTGTTGCTTCTGAAGAGCACATCATTTAGTTTTTACATTATTATAATATTGTTTCCCAAATGTGAAAGCCATTCTGGATTTCAAATAACTCAGGTATAAAGGATGCTTTAAATTCAGAATAAAGTGCTACCTGAATTTCTGCATTTTTAAAAGTCTAACTTATTCATAGTTTTTAGTGAAGTCAGATTGTTTTCTATAAATCTGACTTAGCCGAAACTCATACCACAGCTTGTATCTATAGTTTAAACTTTTAGCATGACGCTGTATTTCAGTACAAATTCCAGAACCTATTAAAGCTATGTTTACGTCACATTCATTTTACAGTCTTGGGTGTATCATTTTTGACTAGTGTTAGTGTTATACCATGCTGGAAAAAAATGTTATCGTTAAAATATTGATAGATTTGATAACGCCTTGCCACATAGATACACTGCAGTGCCAAAAGGCAGTATTGCACTATTTTATGACCTGGCTCAAAAGTCACAGCATGAAGGCTGATCCCAGAGTTTCTAAAAACACCGATTTTATTTTAAAGTACTTAAAATTTCAGCAAAAAATGAAAGGCCAGAGAGCATAAACACAAGAAGTGCCATCCTCCTAAGCCAACCTCAGGCATGGCTTTATCCAATCTCTGTCACTGCAAGACAAGTAGAGGTTTCAGATGGGTGTACCACCTCCCCTACTCAAAAAGGTTCTTCCAAGATCCCCAAATAAAGAAAAGACCTCTCTGGAGTCTTCTGGTTCTTGATATCCTAGATCTGAAATACAAATAGGGAAAGCAGGACAATATGTGTGCCTTGCAACGGTGGCATACTTATTCCAATCAAGCTAAATCAACCCTGGAAAGAAGATTAAGCCAGCAAAAATCTCCCAGAACACTCAAAGCGCTGTATAGATGCCTCATTCACCCATTCACACAAGCACTTTCTTCTGTGCGTAAGTCCTTTCCATCTACCAATCACACACATTTATACTCCGGTTGGCTGCATGGGAGAGCAACTTGGGGTGGATTTGGCATGCATACTGGAGGAGCCAGGGATCAAACCAGTCACCAACCTTCCGATCAGTAGAGGACTTGCTCTACCTCCTGAGCTGCAGCCACTCCCATATTAAGAAAACTACTGTCTGACCACTACACAGAAAAACTTAGTCCTTTTAAAATAATTTAAATGGATTTAATCGTTATGAAGATCACACAAATTGCTACACTGCATACACGATAGTAACATGCGATCAACCCAAATTGGAGTATAACACCCGCAAACCAAAATGATTACTCAGAAATGTTTGCAACTGAAACCAATAGTAGTAACTAATAATCTCAACTAGGGCTGCCACAAACGATTATTTGGATAGTCGACTAGTCACAGATTATTTTTGCGATTAGTCGACTAATCAGATCATCATCCATTAGACGTAAAACTACAGCTTATTGCACCAGCAGCATCTGCTCTAATATAACTATCATTAGCTTACAGCTTTAAGTGTTTAAGGTCTGTGCTAACTAAAAATAAAGACAAGATGATAGTTTATTAAATTTTAATGAAATTTGCAGATTGTTTCGGTGAAGTTTAATAAACTCCTTGCTATCTAAAATATAACAGGACACCAGAGTATATTCTCGAGCATCTCACACTTCTGATAATCAGCTGTCTGCTTGATGTTTATTTAGCTGTGTAAAAACTATAACTTTAATCTCAGCCAAACCGATTTACTCAGGAACAAATAAAATACTAAAAAAAAGCCAAACAATAACATTGTTAAGTTATCTAAGTGACTTATATATCATGTTTAACCTGAGTAGCGAAAGACAGCGGTGGGTTTGAAAACAATTTGCCAGGAGTCCGGTGTTCTCACGGCTCTAGTGAGCCTAGCCCCCGCCTAGCTATCGAGCTAGTGGGTAACAGATGTCTCTGAAAACGTCAGAGCGCTTTTGAAAATATGTGGTGTCCTGATAAACTGAGCAGATATTTGAGGTTTACACAGCTACATTCTCGCCTGAAAATATGTTAAACGTTTATTTTGTGACCCAGAAAGAATAATAAGAGTAACATTAAAACTAACTAGCTGCCGCCATTGTTGGAAACTGAGCTGGGCCGCGCTATGAATTCTGGGACACAGCTTCTTCTTCTTCGGGGTTTAACGGCAGCTGGCATCCTTGTACATGCAGTGCTGCCATCTTCTGTTTCAGTCCGTTATTACACTCTTAAATCCTACTACTTATTCCTGCGTCTTTTGGGATCTTACAAAGCTTCAAACGACGCGTCGACTATTAAATTAGTCGTCGACGATCTTGATAGTCGACGTAATCGTGACTAGTCGACTAATCGTGGCAGCCCTAATCTCAACCAGAAGTGATCTGTTGTCCCCACAACATAAATAGTCACATACCAAGTGGTTCTATACCACAGAAGGTTACTATAGCCACAAAATTCAGTATCACTCCCCACGTTGATCACAGCAACAATTGTTGCTTAACACCACAGTTACCATTATTACCTGGCCAACAACAATTGCAAGTGATCCAAATGAAACTGACCAACTTCTCCAAAACACTAAAGGTCACAGCACAAAACATTCACCTTATCGTTAGGCTTAAAAAAGGCATGTTCACACAGAGACATAACTAAATACCACATGCCATCTCAAGAAAAGACCTACCTGCTATAAACACAAGGGCATAACTTTAGACTTTTTCTGCTCATAAATGCTTGGAACAATCTTGTCACTCCTCTGCTCCTCCACTTGGACCGCTAGCGCTGGCCATAACTACGGCTTGACAGACTGACCACGCGCACCACACACATACTTTTTTTTCTTCTTTTTCGAACCTTCGGATCATGTGTGTGCCGAACTGTGGAGTGGGGACCGGTTCGGATTACGGATCAATAGTGATCTGTTGCACCACTAGCCATAACTAATGAATGCCCTCAAACTGCTGTCAGAATTCCCTCCAAAATTCAATGTCGCTGGTTTCATTTTGAGCAACTCTGAACCTAAAACACCTAAACAGATACAGAACTAACTTTACCCATCTAGTCTTCAGTGGCGCATCAGGTTCGAGACAAGTTATGCTGCCTTCATGGACTTTAATCAACAGTTGATATGAGATAGTTATTTTTAAAATGGTTGAACTCCTTTGTTATCAAGCATTTAGTTTAATCAGTGATTTAGAGAGCATAGGTAGATCACGGTGATTGTCTGGACACATCAGTCAGCTTGAGTGTGCTTTCCTCTAAAGCTTAGTTTAACATCTCTTTATTTTTCTAATCATTTAGTCTTTAAATGATGTGGTAGCAATTGAAATTGTGAGCTTAAAGTACAATCTAGTGTTTGCCACTAGCTAAGACAAACAGTAGACCATTTTTTGTCCAGAGCACCCGGGAGTGAAGGTCATTTGATGTAATGTTTGACTGTGAAGGAATGCACATTACGGTATTCTCAAAATGAGCTGTCTTACTTTCTAGCTATGGAACGCCAGGACTGCCATAATGAATTAATTAAATACACCATTAAATAATTAATTAAATGTGGCAATAATTAATTAAAATTGGAATTAATTAATTAAATAAATAGTTATGACACATGTAATTAATTAATTATTGACACATTTAATTAATTATTTAATGATATATTTATTTATTTCATTTTGGCAGTCCTGACGCCTGGCTCTCGTCATGAAATAATTTTATCTGTCAGCCTCACCCATCAAACTCAGGGGGCGGGGTTAACGCTGCCCATGCAGCTTCTCTAACATTTGATTGGTTGCCGTGCAAAGTAAGTCAAAACAGGTCGATCCTAGAAAATCGATTGCTTGTGTAGACTTGGGGCAGCCAGTTATTCCAGAATGCAGATCAAATCACAGGCAGCAATGGTGGTGGTGTAGTTTTAAAATACCCCGTTTTTCTGTCACCAGCTACACTTTTAACAGTGTTTTAGCCGCGAATGTCGCAACGTATGTCTGGTCAGGTTGTCAACATAGAACATGTTTGCAAAAGTGCTCAGATGTTTTCAGAGATTTCACTAGCTCTGCTAACAGTTAGCATGCAGAGTGCACCGAGGGGTTAACCGGTTTGTTTACATATTCCACTCTCCGTGTTCCACATGTTGCATTCGCAGATTCTCATTTTCACCGAACGATCGTCTCTTTCCGCCTGGTCTTGTGTCTCTGTGCTTCTGTAACATAAAGAACGAGCTGACATTTTTCTCACGAAACCAGCGATCAGCTCAACAGACCCTCAGTTTACCTGCATGCATCCTCCTCCTCATCTGTCAGCTGTTTAACACCTGCTGCTAATTCAAGAAACACGCCTAGTTACCTGGTGATAGTCACAGTTTAACTGGGCAGCCGGTGCTCGATATAACGCAATGTCAGCGCATTTTTCTGCACAAGATAAGTAAATATAGTGTTTTCCCCGAGCGCAGAGCTGCTGGAGCTCGTTTCCTTACAGAGCACTTTATAGGCGAACAGCTTTATCAGCGGCTGATGTCCAATCACCGGCACACAGCTTTCAAACCTCAGCTGAGTTTTAGCTCTCAGTGGTTAAACGCTGGACTTCATTCACTCAGGTTCTGTCTGTCGGGTCACGTTTACTTCGCTGTTTTATTTACAACTGAGCAAATCGGTTTGGCTGAGGTTAAAGTTACGTTTCATAACTGCATAGTTTCACAGACGTTTAATGGTTCACTGGCACATGTGTTAGACTGAACTATCATCTAAATATCATCTGTTTTTTTAATAGTTATTCAACTGTATTCTAAGCACCAGCTGTCTGTTAGAATGTGATTTTTTTTTTCTCTCTCTGTTGGCAGAGGTATAAAAATGCGCAGGAAAATCTGACATGCATGGCGAACTTCACCGACGATATTTAGGGAGGAATAAACACACATCAAACATAAATGAACCATTTGTCTGTCTCCATAATTGAGAGAATTTTCTCTTCTTATGTCAACACTCTCTCTCTTTTTTTTTTCTTTTTTTTTTCTTTTTCGGTCATGTTATGTTTACCTGTCAAAGGCTTGTTACAAACTATGAAACACATTGTGCAGACTTCTGGATGTTAGAAGAAAACTAATACTGCTCATGAATGAGACTAAAGGCAGGAAGGTGTCCTTTAAAACTAAACATGTTAATAGGACCTCCCTGTTTATATCATAGTTTATGATATAGCACGTGTATTTCAGTAATAGCCTGCTGAGGCCACTATACGTGCTGGCCTCATATCAAATGTGAAGGCAGACTGAGTCTATGTTTGACGTTTGTTTATATCTAATCTTCCTTTTCAAACATTTAAACAGCAGCGAGTCTGCAGCTGAGGGAATACAAATTCAAATTGTCGGAACAGGTTTGCTCGTTTCTTGGATTCATTTGGTGATTTATTAAATGTATAACTGTTATTCTAATCTGCTGCTGAGTCTCTTACACTTTTCTTTATGCTGTATATTTTCACGTCTCTGGAATAGTTGGCAGTTAGATAGTCAGCTGGGAAACTTTGTGTTAACTCATGGAGCTGAGGATATCGTGGATATGCTGACCTCGCTGCGTGGTGTACAGAGCGAGGTCAGCATGATTAATATTCACAATAAAAATATTAGCCGAACATCATGAAGTCTGTATGTGTTTCATAGTGTCGAACAACCTTTGTACAGTTAAAGCCAGCAGTTACTACATGACGGAAACACCAACGTTATCTCTTTTATGTGTTTATACACAGGTCACGCTGATTACTGAACAAAAACCCAAAGATCAGATGTTAAACAGATTTATTTGCTCTCTCTCCTCCTTAAACATGTTTTTAATGTTAGTTATAATTCAGAATTGGCGACTGAAACACGTAGGACACATAAGAACATCAGGAAATAAAACATCGATAAATATAACCTCAGTAAAAGAAGTCAGCGGGGGTTACTACAGCTGTGTACCGGGGCCTGCGCTTTGTCGGTGGGATTGCTTGCGAGGCGAGCGGGTCTATCCCACGCTTTGCCGTGAGACTGGGCAGACATCTCCGAAATCATCGAAACACTTTTGCAAAGAGGCTGTATCTTGACAAACCGACCAGACACATGAAGATTAAACCACTACATTCTCGGCTAAAAAAATATTAAAACGGTATTTGGTAACACACAAACAGGGTTTTTCAAAGCTCAGTTCTGTTAGCTTCCACATGCCGGTTGTTGTGTGCTAGAAACAATGGCCACCAGGCCAAAGCAATGGTTTTGACTCGATCAGCGTTAACCCCGCCCCCTGAGTTTGATGGGTGAGGCTGACAGATAAAATTATTTCATGATGAGAGCCAGGCGTCAGGACTGCCAAAATGAAATAAATAAATATATCATTAAATAATTAATTAAATGTGTCAATAATTAATGAAATGTGTCAATAATTAATTAAAATGTGAAATACATAAATAATTAATTAAATGTGTCAATAATTAATTAATTAAATGTGTCAATAATTAATTAAAATGTGAAATACATAAATAATTAATTAAATGTGTCAATAATTAATTAATTACATGTGTCATAACTATTTATTTAATTAATTAATTCCAATTTTAATTAATTATTGCCACATTTAATTAATTATTTAATGGTGTATTTAATTAATTCATTATGGCAGTCCTGGCGTTCCATATCTAGCTGGCAAGCTTGTTATTACATAAAGCCCCATCTAAACACCAATGAAGGGTTTTTAAAAAAATTATTATTATTTTAGTCAGTGAAAATATTCTCATAAAAGATACCATGCCACACTTTCTATTAGCTCACAGCAGGATTTGCTCACAGGCTGGTTTTAACATTCATTGTAGCAAATACAAGGGGTCAGTAATTCTGGCTTTGTAAATGAAACCGTATCACTGCTCGAAATGATCTCCTGTGGAAACGAGATGAGGCCAGACTCACATTAATTTTAAATGGCCACATTTTAGATGTAGTAGATATAAGTGTATTACATGGTTTTCAAGTGGATTCTGCTGCTGCTACAGCATCACATAATTTCTGCACTAGTGCATCACATTAAGGTAGGTAGGTGTGTGTGTGTGTGTGTGTGTGTGTGTCTGTCTTACTAAAGTAGTCTGTTTGGATTCTTATCTGATTGAATTGAAAGTCTGTATTTTCAATTGCTCCTTTGCTTCTTGGAAGGTGCTGAATGAGTATTTCCACAATGTGTGTGAGCTGGACCTTGTGTTCAACTTCTACAAGGTAAGCATATTGAGAAGTGAATTCTTCCCCTTTGTTTTTAAGAGTCTTGATATCCAATTAAAAAGAACTTGAACAGAGGAGGACAAAAGAGAGCTCTGAAAGTGCTTTTTTTAGTATAGTGCCATGGTAACTGATATAATAATCACAGGTTTTTTTTTCTTTTTGATCTTAAATACTTTAGTGGGGGTGGATTCTTTTTTCTTTTCATAAATGCTTAAACTCCCTTGACCCACCTGCCGCTAGTGTTAATTGCTAATTACCTAAAAAGCATGTGAACATCCGCCCACATGCTTTACTCTAACACCGCTCATGTATGACATGGCCAGAAACCAACAAATAAGGTAAATCAGCTGTTGACAACTACAACCTCTTTCACAAACTACAACACACCTGAGAAAAGCAGGTGATGGAAAGAAGAGTGACTCATCTTGTCAGGTTAATTTCTTTGTCACTCTGGTTATTTTTACACAATGATGACAAATAGCAGGCTGGATGACTACTTTGTGATATTTGTACTCTGTTTTGAATCATCTTAATATCCTCAGTTTCATCACAGTGTTGGGCTCTGTCCTCTGAATTGTGTTTTAAGGTGTACACGGTGGTGGATGAGATGTTCCTGGCGGGGGAGATCAGGGAGACCAGTCAGACAAAGGTCCTCAAGCAGCTCCTCATGCTCCAATCACTCGAGTAAAAAAGAAGAAGAAGAAAAAAAAAGTCTATAACCATCTATCTTACCTGGATACTAATCTGCTGCCCTGGCACCCAAAACATCTTGCTCATTTTTTTTGTATCAGTCTGAAATGGACATTTGTCATGTTCCTGTCTCTGCACAGCCAACATTTACCGGGACTTCAAGGGAAAGGGGGGAGGGGGTGTTTAGTAAAGAAGATTAATATTGTTTAAATATGGATATGAGTCCAATTAATCTTTTGTCACAAGTCTATATGTTGCAATATTCTGCACCCGTCTTACTGGTGAGGATGTTTTGAAGGCTATACAGCACATTTCAACAAGTTAAAATTACATATACTGCCTTAGTTACACTCAGCTGTATTCTGTTTTTCTTCTTCCACAAGCCAGTGGCCACAGAAATGAATTATTCCTGTAGTAACCACAAAGTAATTGCATCTATCTCTGTGCAGTGTGGAAACAAGTGTCACACTGCTCTCTTCTGCCCTCCTCTCATTAACCTAAACATGTATTTAATGGCACTACTGTGACTAACAAGCACCATAGAGACTGCCTATAATGACCCCTGTGCATTGAGAAGTTATAATAGCCTCGCAGCCTTTTCTATAAGTAATGTTAAGCAGGTCTTGGAAGTTTTAGGATATTCATCATGGCTGCTGCGCAATTTATATCTGGATTGGAGTATAGGCAAACTACGGAAACCTCTTCAGACCAGTTGACCCAGCACAGCTAGTTCAATTGAATGGAGTGTGCTTAGAACGAGTGTCGTTCTGACAGTTTGTTATGGCAACCTGTGCTGTCCAGACGTCCTCATGGCTGATGGTGGTCAATAGTATAGGTCATGTTACATCCAATGGTTGCACAGTGGTATGTTGTGATGATTTCGGTTGCTTTTGAAATAATCTTTGTCATTTAATGCAGCTCGTTACATCAAATGGTGCTGGTTGGTTACTCTTAAGAACACTTAAAACTATCCCTAGATACAGAAGGTATATTTTACATAAATCAGTAATGTAAAAATTGCTTTGTATGGTGTGTACATACAGTGTAGCCTGTGTTGAATATTGTGAACACAAATAGTTCCTGCTCACAGTATTTCCATACATTCCTTTGGCATTGCATAAAATGAGTTGAATTTTAAATTCCTCTTAGGAAAAAAAAAAAAAGCTTTTACTCACATCCTTTTGCTCAGCCTAAATCTTTGACATGGTCATACTAATTTTAACCATATCTATTCACAGGTCTCAAAGGTGGTTTCATATATTCAAGTTTTGTATTTTATTTTATTTTTTAAAATTACGGTAGTGAAATATGTACTGCTTCCCTTCTTGTCCACCTGTGAGTTTGTTGATGAAAGTGATGCGTGTAGTACTGTCTCCTGTTCACTTATGCCAGTATCTCCCTCTTTGTGTAAATAATAAACAGATGAAGTAATGCAAAGGTTTCAGTATCTGACCTAATATTCTGGGAAGAGGGGATTTTATTAGGTGTATCTTGACTTTTTTCTGATGTCTTAAAACATGTAGTCATGCTACACTGCTAAAACTGTTGGGCTGATTTCGTATAAAACAACACTCAAAGCTACTGACAAAACATGTAAATACAAGTCTTTAAAATTCAGATTTAAACCTGTCTAGTGCATCAGCGCCATCTAGCGGTAAGCCAATCCTTTCCCTCGGTGAATTTGCAATGTGGTTATGAAGTCATCTTGATAGCCTGTCTAAAAATCAATAAATCATTCAATATATCCACTTGAGCTACATTAAACCGCTCTGGCCATTACTCCATCGACCCAAGAGCATAAATCCAGACAATTGTGACAGAGGGCATTTACTCTTCATCATATGAGTCCTCTGATATCCTAACCTCAGCCTGACTGCCTTTGAGAGAAATGACTTGACAGAAGAAAGGCAGGCAGAGGTAAATGAATCATGTACCTAGTAGGACCCATTGTTAAATTTCAAGGTCTGTTAAGTCAGCTGGCTATAAATCTGATTTGTAAATGCTGCTTGCGTTGCTGTGCACGAGGGCTGGGGGTCACCAACATTCAGGATCCGATGCACTTCAACGCCCTTGAGCAATAACCGAGTGAATACAGTGGCTTAATGCCAAAGTTAAAAAATTTTTTTTTTAAAAAAAATCCCTGATAGCATTAACATTCAGGAAACCAGTGAAAAGAGTTACATGAAAAACAAGCAGTTTACTGGGAATTGCATAATCATTACAATCAATGAGCAACACTCACCCTTAATAGACAAATCTTATTTACAGGATAGGTTACTTGAGATGTACAGTAGTATTTAGGTTAGATTATATAACATTACTAAGCAACAACTGAGTTGGATTGCGTTCATCACATTATTAAGTCTATACTGGAACAAATGAGAAAATGTTCATATAGCTACTCTGATTAACTTTATGAACTGTACAGCGAATACAGATGAATGCAGGCTAACAATTCAACAGTTGACTCAATAACTGCGCATAGATGACAGCCTGTGAACGAGTGATCAGAATTGCTGCTGATGGCCACCTACAGCTCACAAAGTCAACACCCTTCCATCATTACCTCCACGTCAGCAGGGAGCAATAAACCAATCAAATCTCACACAGCATGAGATCACACTATTACACCATTTTTTGTTGCTGCCTGACAGCATCAGAAAAAAATGAAACCATATGAAGAATCTCAGTTGTCATTTAGTAAAAAGATAACATCTAAAATTAATATATTTATTACATTATACAGTTCAAGTAAAATAAAATGTACAATTCTATAGTTACAGCATATAAACAAAACAAACACAGATTCAAAAGTAAAAGTGCACTTGCAGAAGGAGACAAACTATCATGCTATGCAAATATTTTATGAAAGCAATGTGTTTTGACCATCTGTCTCTTGATGTCCTATATGATCTCATGTTTGCCCTTTCAGTGTGCTGGCTCAGTTGAGCTTAAACACATATGGTTTGTCTGGGAGAACGTATGCCAACACAGAGGCTTGAGAAATACGTTTGCGCACACTTTGTTTTTGAGCTCCTCTTGGCTTGGTTTGTATGACCTGCTCTCAGACAGTGATTCAGACAGAAGCGGTGCCTTTGATTAAACAGCAGAGCGGGGGCTTTGGATTTTCTAAGCCATTAACTTGCAACCTCATTTTCCTCCAGCAGCACCACAAACCATGTTGTCAGTGTTACAAGCAGAGAGGAAACTGTGTTTCTGTGGAAATTCCCCTGTTTCTCTCTAGAGTAATACAAGGTCTGTTCTCAAGAGAAAACATCTGGGTCAGTTCAGTGGTGCAACAAAACTGACATTTTGCAGCAGAGCTGCAGAGGGAGATATTAAAGGGAAAAACTTGGAATTTGACCCATACACTGAGGAGATGTGGTGTCTCAGTTATACTGAGAGGGCCACTTTGCTGGCATGGATCGGTTCTACTTTTCCGTTTAGAGGGTCAGGGTCACCGATAGTCACAAAAACAAACAAACAAAAAAACAAAACCCAACTTCATCTGATGGAGGTGGTGTCTGAGGGATTATTGTTCCGACTATAAAAAATAAAATATTACAAATCATATACTACAGCTCAAACGAGCACATATGGAGGATCTTGATTAGCATTTTAAGATGTCAAATGAGGAAATATTTATCCCTCCAGTATAGCTCCACTTGTACAATCAATGTCAATGAACAAAGAAGATGATTTGAGAGTACATTGTCTAATAATAATTTTGTGTTGTCTTTTATCCCCCCCCCCCCCCCCCCTCTGATATCCAGAGCTTAAAGAGAAGTGATTACTTGGAAGTTTAAAAACAGAATCCTGTCAAATTGAACGTACAATGTGGCATGATTTTTTTAAAAAAAACAACAAACAAACAAACAAAACAAAGGTCAAACCTTTGGCTGGTTGGGCGGCACAAAAGTTTCCCAAACAAACCAAACAAAAGCCAACTGTGGTTTCCTGTGACGTCTTATACAGTACGTGCATGTATGAATCTACGAGATGTCATGGAGAAAAGCCCAGCAGGAGTCAAAAACATTATAATGCCAATTTATCACTATAACTGGACATGTGAATTTAAACATGGTGTGAATCTGATAGAGCTCAATTTACAGACTTGTGGACTTTTGGTTTAAATAAAGAGCAAAAGTTCTCTTTTTTGTGCTTTCAACCTGACCCACAGCCTTGCCTGTTTGGGTGTAGAATGGAGTGATGGGATCATCCCCCCATGAGAGTTTATACATATCAGTGTTGGGATTTATATGCTATGAATCCATCTGGTCTACTACGAAAAAATTAAAATGACAGGACAAAGTAGAAAGGATTTGCATCACACCTGGTGTAAATCGTACCCAAAAAATGTGATGTTTATCATTTATTTTCCATTAAAAAAAATAAAATTCTCATAAATGATGGAAAATAATATTTTCCATCATTTATGAGAAATATAGTTAATGATGCATGATTTAAAAAAAAGAAAAAAAAGTAAGGGATGTCTTTATGAATGCTAAAACTAGGAAGAAAAAAAACCCCAATGACCCACACTAGGACAGGTTGAATGCACAAAAGAGTTTAACAATAATAATTTACAAGCAATGATATGTAAATGCTCAAAGTATTTTGGGGATTGCTAAAACCAGAATGAAAAAGCGGAGAGCAAGAGAGAAAAAAAAGAATAACACACAACAGTAGGTCAGCCCAAACACACAACCCTTGACTTTGTCCTTGTCTGATAAGTAACAGAGACCATGGTGGAGGATGTCTCTTTACATTTCCACTTTGCTCACACTGAGGGGTTATGCTGTCCAAACGCAAGAGCAAACCGACCCCCTCAGGTAAGCCGTAGACTCTTACCAGAGGTCAAGGGTCATAGGTTGCAGTGATCTCCACGACCCAAGGTGATCCAAGGTGTGTAGAACTGAAGGAGAGGGGGAAGGACGATCACACACCAAAAAAAAAAACAAAAAAAAAACCTGGAGCCGAGATGTTTAAGAACAGGAAACAAAGTGAGCACCGACACGCCCTCATCAACGCTAACACAGATAAAACCTGTTAGTTTACAAGTCCCACTGGTCACATGAGTTAACAATAGGGATGGGTATCGAAAACCGGTTCTTGTTGAGTTTCCCATTTTTGCAATCGATTCCCTTATCGATTCCAGTCGCCCCGAATGACGTCACCACGTTGCAGAGCGTCATTTACCTGGCAGGAAACATGGCGGCTCAAATGCTAAAAAGTTTGGTCATACTTTACGAGAACGGATGACAACAGGGCAACTTGCAAAGTAGAGATTTCATTTAAGGGAGGAAACACTACGAATATGCAAAAGCATTTGCTCACAAAACACGCGATGACCTTAAATGTATGTCGTGATTTTATTTCTGCTCCAGACTCGTGAATCTCAACCCAGCAGCAGCGGTAACGTTTGCACGTCCTCTCCCGTTAATACCGCAGGTAAATAATCAACTAACAGTGCATATTATGTTAGCGCGATCTGCCTTATTACAAAACCTGCCATTACTGTGCATTTAGGTGACCATGATGAGAGACAGACAGAGTCTGGTTGGCTCAGATGCTGGCAGTTCTTGCTGCAGTCTACCGGTAGCGTCTCCTTTCAGGCCAGGATAGACGAATGTCACAGAGCAGTGATTAAGTTTGTGGTAAAAGGCTTGCACCCATTTGCCATAGCAGATGCCCTCAAATTTTCGGTAAGTGAATGTGTTTAATTGTAGGCAGGGACATTACTGAATATTCTTGTGTAATTGCTACAGAATAATTTATGTTATACTTTGTTATTGCTACAGAAGAATATTTATTTTACATTTACAATTTTTTCCCCCGGGGACCCTGTGACACCCCATTGAAGAGCCATAGGCTGAATCTCTTAAGGATCTCTTAAGATCTCACTGTTGGGTTTGTAAGGCCATGCTACTCCTAAATTTCTATCTTGTTCAAAGAGAAGATATAAAACAAAGTTCTAAGCTAATCGACCTTAGTGTTCTCCTTTTTAAAAAGAATCGATAAGAGAATCGATAAAGAATCGAATCGTTAAACAGAATCAAAAATGGAATTGGAATTGTGAAAATCTTATCAATACCCATCCCTAGTTAACAAGTTACTGACCTGTAGGGGGAGTTCTGTCTGTGTGGACCTGTGGGCTGGGGTGAGGGTGGGTCCCGACCCCTAGCAATTACACTGCTGCTTATTCTGTGTTGTGGTGCCTCTGGGCTGTCGCAGCTGCCTCAACGAAGCATCTCCATACTGAATACCTGAACCCATCCTCTCTGGGTCCAACTCGCCTTTGAGAGAAGCACAATGAGAAACATCAGTGACACAGACATGTATGCTCTAAAAATGTCAGATCCACATCACTTCATGTGCTCAAGCTCTGAAAGCATTAAAAACAAAACATGGAAATGTCACTAAATTCTAACAAAAAACATCCACCTCAGATACACTTCTATAACAAAGAAAACAATGTGTACCTGAATCTATCTTGTTGAGAATGGTGCGAGCACACTTCAAGAAACCCTCCTCGACATTTTCACCTGTTAGCGCGCTAGTCTCTAGAAACATCAGCTCTGTGTGTGGGAGAACAAAAATACTTCTAAGAGTGGGGAAAAAAGCATTTGAAATGCATCAATGTACAGATAAGTTACCATTCTCCTGAGCGAAGCGTGAAGCTTCAAGGAAGGTCACCTCTCTGTCTGCATCCAAGTCTTTCTTGTTGCCACACAGGATAATAACAATGTTGGGACTCGCCAGTGTCCGTGCATCTGTCAGCCAGTTAGTCAGGGCATTGTATGTCTCTCGACTGTAAGACATTTTATTCATGTTATTTACCCAATTTTCTGTTTCAGTTTGTTTTCAGCATGAGGCTGTAGCTCTAGTTTCATTGTATACACTTGTCTGTTTCCCTGTGCGAGAGTGTGTCAGGTGACACCATCTGTGATGGACTTCTGCTTTCCTCTACAGACGCTACCTGACAGAGGATGCCTCTATATTACAGCTCTTGACAGTCCGCACTCCACCTCACCTCAACAAAAGCCCATAGTTTGTTAAAAGCAAACTACTGCATTCAATCCATCTTGAGTTTACGACCCAGAGTTTATGAAATACAGTAATGTGAGTGGTCTGTCATTAAACAGCACGATTTCTGGAGGCTGTACAGGCACAATGTGACTCCTTTTGTTAGTTGATATATGGACTCGAAACAGTATGAACACTCAAAAATAAACTAAGCTTCAAAGTTAAGTCTGTAAAATTTCATTTTAATTGTAGTCACATTTAAAATTTTCAATTAATCACAGATGCCAATGCCCACACCAAATACAACCTTACATTTTGTTGCTTCTGGGAGTCTTAGTAAACATGTAGTTTTTATTCTGGGAAAATTAAGGTACAACTGTAGTATCTACATCCCATTATCACAGCAAACAAAAAAGCTCACTTTGTTAGAGAAACTTATGAAAAGGAAGTGGGAGCACGAGGGCAGTGGCTGTTTTACCTGGTAATATCGTAAACAAGAAGTGCTCCAGCTGCTCCTCTGTAGTAGCTGCGTGTAACAGATCTGCGGAGAAAATGGAGGAGAGAAAAAAAAAGGCTCCTTTAAAAGATCAGATGGTGAGATTTGACAGGAGAAACTGTCCAATCATTTTAACAGTTATCATCAGTCAGACACTTCATTATCCCAGTGGAGCTGGGACTTGTGACTTTAGGTAAATTTTGAAGGTAGATACCGAAATCGCTCCTGGCCAGCAGTATCCCAGATCTGCAGTTTGACTGTCTTTCCTCCAACGTTGACCACTCTAGACCCAAACTCCACACCGATGGTGTGGTTGGAGTCCTGTTTAACTGCAGTAGGAACAAACAGAAGACAGTGTAAAAAGGCACAACGTGAAATATACATAAAGGAGCAGGAAAACAAACGAAAAAACTACATGTGTAATATTTGGTGTTTGGCTTGTTTAAAAGACCTCTGCTGCTGTTTTCAAATACCTCATATCCACATTATAAGCTACAGGGAGTTGCAAATTAGATTAACAGTGCCAAGTTGCCCAGCCTCTCTTTCTCTATCCACAGGGACCCCTGAGATATCTTAATCAAATTAAATGTAATCATGAGCACGACTCTGTACATGAAGGAGTGTTGACATGGTTTGTTTTTTTTAAACCACCCCTCTGAAACTGAATTGACGTTTCAATTTGTATTTTAAACAAATTAATGTTTCATATGGAGAATTTTAACAATATAATGAGAGCATCGAGCTCGGTGTAAACTCGGCCATTGTTAGCTAGAGAAAGTCTACAGGAAGTATAATGTTTTCCCTCCATTTAACCACACAGAAAATTGTCTCTTTCTGAAGGACAGTGTGAGGCAAAGAACTGTGGTGATTGGTTTTATTCTGGGTCGACAAATGCCCACATCATCCTGTCATTGTACTCTGACTCATACCAGTCAATGAAGAATTTTCTCCAGATCATCCGCAGACTAATGGTTTAGTCAATATGCAACTCGTGAAACTGACTACAATAATTTCTTGAACGTGTCCATTTATGTGTTTGCACAGTATTAAACTTTAGAAATGCAGCGTTTTAGAACTTACACTTGTTCTCAATGAACTGGTGGAGGAGACAGGATTTCCCCGTCCCAGCACTGCCAATCACCAGGAACTTAAACAGGAAGTCTGCAAGCACAAAAAAGGAGGTAGAGATCAATGCAATGCCAACATCAATGGAGAACCTGCTGCTCTTTGCACTTCCATCCTCAGGGACAATCCTTCCTCTTAATCCCATTGAGCTACTACTTTCATAGTATCCTGCCAAACCCAAATTAGCCTACTAATCACAAAGCGCCTAGCATGTAATCAGTTTAACTTGCCACTTACGATTCTAATTTAATACACTTGTTTGTCTGAGGTTGAAAATGAGTGTGTCTGAAGCCTTAGAAAAGCACCAACACTTAATAACACATGTCATTAGAGCAAGGTTTGAGCTTTAGCATTATTAACCACAGCTTAGGGCAACAGACTTGCACACAGGTTGAATAATAACCAAAGGCAGGCTTTTGCACAGATGTTGTGGAAAGTGGGTCTTTTCTTTGAAGGGCTCAATCCAGCCAACACAAATGATCCATAATTACTTGATCCCTTGACATGCAAACCCATTTAGAGTACAGATAGCCATTGTGTGCTGTGGCCAAAGATAACACAAGGGGGTATTTGCATACTGGATGTATGCTGAACGGCAGTTCTGACCAGTATACTGGGAGATCTGATAAGGAGAGTTAGGCATGAAAAGTGGCTGCATGTGTGTGAATTTACGCTGATCAGTTATGAAAACCAAGTTGCAAAAAAAAAAAAAAAAAAAAAAAAAAGGGCTTTGGAACCAGGATTTCAGAATTTCTTAACCACCCAAGCAGTAGCAGTAAAGACCTGACCATGTGTTTCATGTACAGCTTGTGGGGCTAACACAACACAATAATTGGGAGGAATTCTGCATCATTCCTTCCAAGAGAGCCGTTTCAGTTCATATATATTTGTTTGCTCCCTTTCTAGGTCATGCTACATAATTTCAACTAGGTCAGGATTGCGGTTTGTTCATCACTCCCCAAAAATTCTTCTTTTTGAACCACTCTGTTGTTTTACTTGAGTCACTGTCTGGCTGCGTTACCCAACTTCTTGAAGCTCCGGGTCATGAACTGCTCCTCTGTTCTTACACTGAGAACATTTTTTGATATAAATTTTAAATGAAATGTTCTGTTAATGGCTACAGGCCATCCAGATCCCAAGGACAGCCCAAAACCATGATGCTACCTCTACCATGCTTATCATTTTTAAAGGCATGATACAGCACGCTCTGAGACAAACTGCTAACAGAAAAGTTCTCTTCCTCAGGGGGAGGAAACAAGACATGAAAGGTTAGTGCTTAAGTGAATCATAGTCTTTGTATGTTAGATTAGTCAAGTCTCATCTGGCTATACTTGTGATTTACATAAAGACCAGCCTGTATGAGAAATCAGTCAGTAATCCAGGTAATTCCTAAGGCTTCACAAGCTTTATCTTGCAACTTTCAATCTCTCTTAGCTCTGGTTAAGTAAGACATAATAAATAATTAGAGAGGTAGTAAATGAAATGCAAGACATGCAGAAGTGATAGTGTTCTCCTAAATATGTGAAAGCATGATGGCAAACTACAGCTTCCCTACTGAGAACTTGTTCAGGTTGAATTTTAAGTAAATTTTCAATTTCACTTTGAGCTCAAACAAAGGTTCTGAAAGCACAAAGCCTGGCAAGTGATTACTGGCTGCTGTTGATATCACCAGCTTCACACAAAGTCAACAGAAACAGTAAATCAAAGTATGAGATTAATCTTTACTTTCTGGGTGACATTTAAACCAATTATGTCATTGCTCCATGAGCCACCTTCATTTGCTGACACACACCTCCGCCAGCTCAGGTCATGGTGCACCTTTGTTGAAGCGGGTGTTTTCTTAAGCAACACAAGCCAGAGGTCAAAGTCTCGGTAACAGAGTAACTGCAACAAAGCGAAGGCGTCGAAACCCACTTATTTTTCTGTGTAACAGCAGTCAGCGTAACATCTCAACCACACTTCAGTGGCTGTGACAGTGCTGACAAAAATCAGAGACAGACCGCTCAGTTTTAAAAGTTAGCCCAAGCCTTTCTGCATTTTCTCAGACATCGTATACTTCTGTGTGAGATCTGGACACAACAATCAAACCATCAATAATGTCAAAAGCAGGGAGAATGGACTGCAGCAACTACCCTCTCAGGCTACTTTATTCCTCACTCATCAATATTAAGTACCCCCCCCACCAGGGAGGATGGGTGCAATGGGTGAGCCCTCCCATCTCTCTCTCTCTTTTTTTTTTGGGGGGGGGGGGGGGGGGAGAGATCCGACAATATAAAAAGTAATGATGAATAAAAACTAACAGCAACAAAAACTTCAATAAAAGGAGTACTACTACAATATTTCCTTCTCCCCCTGCTACATGTGCCAAATTCTGTAACATCAACATAAACTCATGATTCTCATGTTGATAGACATTACTGAAATTAACAAGTGAAAACTATGCATTTTAAAGCACTTAACAGGCCCTTATTGGATTCATAATGCCTTTTTGTCGACTTTTGATCGTCCAGATGAGACAGTTGAGGAGACAGAGAGAGAGAAGGAAAAAAAAATCAATAAAAGTCTTTTACAGGTCCCATTAGTGTTGGCACTCTCCCATAAATGTTGCCCACTTGGATAAAGTTTCATACGAGGAAAGAGAGAGACAGGGTACAAGTATAAACAGAGGGAGAGAGTGTATCTGGGAGTGCAACAGGAGAGGATGATGGTGTGCCATTTCATAACAAATGGCTCTGCAGTGTCAGGCTTACTGACTATCAGACAGAGTACTGTTTAATGAATTTATGAGACCACGAATACATCTCTGTATCTGCTCATTATGTGAATGATCATAGATAAGTGCAGGCAGCATTCATTCTGTCAGGATTCATTTATAACGTATCTGTGTCAAGTGCAAGAGCGGAGTTACTTTAAATAAGCATGGAAGCAGATGCATTACACCAGTGAGACACCAAGCAACGTCTGCCCTGCAGGTAACCGATGCATGATCAACCATCGCTTTCAAACTTCCTCTTACAGGCCTTGTTGCTAGCAGTTAAAAGTAAAAATATACATCAAATCGCAGCAGCCTTTCCTGTCGCAAGGTCACAGAACTTGCCTGAATCTCCCCAAGTTCACGTTAACTCAACGTCTCTACACATGCTATTAATGGCTTTTGCTTAAAGTTTGGCCAACTTTTACCCGTTGATGTCTCACCATCTTCTGCTCTCCTTGTTGCCCGTGAAGCACTACACGCTACCATCAAACGACAGAGGTGTCAGTTAATACACACGAAGAAATCTAACCAGAGCACTTTAACTGACCTACGTGTCAGCACTGAATGTTAATTATTACTGTTAAAATCCACAGACACGGTGAGGTGGCAAGTTAGCCTGTGGCTAAGCTAAGCTAATCTTACAGTTTGCTGATAGCAACGCTGCCAGTCTGTCACATTAGACCACGAAGCAGTCATACATAACAGCTAGCAAGCATTAAATGACCGCCTACTCCACACAAACATACCGTATGTCTCAGACATGTTGACCCTCGCTGTATGGAGAACTCAGTCGGACTCTTTTACTGTTCTTTTAGTACTGTGACAGCCGTGTGCCCGCTGGCTTCACACCTCTTTACGGTGTTTATCTACGATGCTAGAGGTTTCCTTTATCCTTTCCCAGCTTCCTCTGCTCCGACCACAACCAGTACAGCTACGCGCTACGTCATTAGTTATCTAGTGGTGTTGCGTTCATGTGTTATTGGCTACGTTGGAATTTTAAGAGAAGAGACGAACACGCTGAAAGGACACTGGCATCGCACAGAAACTGAGTGAATTTTACGAATAGACAGTTCTCATTAAACTAATGAACGAACGACTAGTACAGAAAATGATGCTCAGTTAGAGAAGCGTGAAGTCTAGCCAACTTTAACTAAGCTAAAAAGTAAAGCGCGTTGTATTAAGACAGATCAAGACACCAGATTTTCCCTGTATAGTTTTTACAGATAGTTTATTTATGAATCGCAGTGTTCCAGCAACACATTGTCATCGATTACAAACATACCACAAAATAGACACGAGGTAGATGAAACTAAATAAATAAATAATACGAGCAAAGTCGAATATAAATGCAATAAGACATGACATCGAAATATTACTACAATATTGTACAGTATAGTGTGGAAATAAGAAGTAGAGTGAGCTTGTGCATTGCCTCTCACAGAATTAATGTAATCTTCCTGAGCAGAGGGAAGCCATCGTATACTCTTTTGGCCATATAGTATGTTGTACAGGATATAGGCTATATTACGGTACGTGCAACATGAAGCCACAAGATGGCAGACAAAGATAGAGGAACTTGAGAACTGAGTTTTTAAGAGGCAGCAGAATGTAGCAAAACCCATATAGATCCCTCTAACAACACTAAAGTTTGAGTTTAACCTCACGTGATGTGACTATTTTGATGTATTTTATAATTACTTTTGCATACTTTTTCTCATTTAAATGCTACTATAAATTAATTTTGCACTTTTTCTTCATATGTGCACTATGGAAACTGATATATTGCTCCATTAATCCCATTATCTTGACCAAAACAAACAAACAAACCAATCAATAAAAAAAGAAACAGCACACAAATACACTATGTCAAAATATGTCTGTGATATGGGAGTTTGGCATAAGTGTGGTGTGGCTGGCAAGCAGAGAACTCCTTCCTTGTGAAGAAAATTACTTGAAGCAATCTGAGGTTTTGAAAGAATCCAGAATATCTGTTTTGTTCTTGTTCTTTGCTTATTTATTCATCACCTTACCATACCTGGATATACATACATACACACATGAGCTCACAGCAAGCCCAGGGCCCAGGGAGTACAGGGCCGCCCAAGGGCAACAGGTGATAGATTACAGAGCCTTCCATTCTGCTACTATCTCTCCAAGTCCCTCCCTGCCTTTGTTCTTCTTTGGCAGATCCACTCATCCTCCCTGGCCTTGTTAAAAGCTCTTTTCACTAAGATTAAAGACAGAAGGAAACACAAGGCTCAACATCGTGTGGGGGCACGGATGTTTTCTTAAGGTGGGCTACAAGAATGGCTGGCCTCAAAGGTGTGCAGCAGGCTGAAAGAAAAAGGGGGAGGTGGGCAGGTGGGTGTGCTTCCGTTAGGCGCTTTTCCTTTATGGGTGTCCCAATGCTCATTGTATCTTTGTCTCTCTTGTCCTTTTCCTTGTCCTTTTGTTCACTGCAGTATCATCACTAGAGTTGATATTTGCTGGGCTGCAGGACAAACAAGGTGTTTGCAATATCTGCGTGTGGGATGTTTGGGAGTTTTGACCTTGGGCTGTGCTGACGCAGTTCAGACAAATAGAAAAGTTGCCTGCTGGATTCACATGCCGTTAAGAATGCAGAAATACAAAGGGAGGGAAAATGTGCAGAAATGAGACTTCTTCGTGCCCCAATCCAGACAGTCTCAATCCCAGATCAAAACAAATGCGTTCATTAGGGAATCCCCACATAAACCATACAACATTTACAATGTTTACAGCAAACAATGAGTCATGTTCCAGGGCATAGTTGGAGACAGGTGAGCTCTGTATTTGGCTGGCATCACTGTAAATATAAAGGTGTCTGTCACACCATGAGTCATAGCCCACACAGTAAAACAGATGGATTCTTGCTGTTTTAGAAAGAAAACAAAGGCATTAAGTTTATGAAGTAAGGGCTATTAAAACACAAGGTGTTGTAAATTGATGAAAGGTGTGAATGCATTAATGAGTGAAACACATGCAAGCATTTGTGATGACATACTTCACCTATGCAGAACTTGAAGTCTGAAAAAATCTAAAACCCAGCTGTTAAAAACATAAGAGGCAGACTGTCGTGTGTGCTAGTTTGGAGAATGACTAGTACAGCTCTGCTTCCCACTAAGGGGGTGTATTTATGTGCATACCTGCTCTGTACAGTAGTCCTTGTGCAACTGTTTGTTTGCACACCAGGGCATTCACTTCAGCTTCTACTTCACGTCGCTCTGTTTAAGTCAGCAAATCCACACAAGAGGATGAGAGCAGAAGCCCCAGGCTATCTGAATCACAGTAAGTAAAGGGAACGGGAGTGACACATTTACAGAAGAGGGCTGCAGTGTTTGAAACGAGTGAGAAGAAAAAGAGATCATCTTTTAAAGTCAAACTGAGGTCTACACAAAAAGGAGAGCAGTCTCTCATATCATAAATATCAGCTTCCTTTTAGCTAGTCATACTTCATGTTCCTTTCATCTTCCCATCATCAAAAGAGATGTCACGCTGTGGGTCCCCTACATTTAGCTAAAAATACATAACAGCCTACAGCACTGCATTTTGGAAATGAAAATAAAACCACAATGACTAGCTTCTGTCATGCACCCTTTGTATTTGGGTTTTGCTAAGATATTTAAAAAGGCTCGATAATGCTGACTGACTCAGTGCAGTTACAAAAACAAGTGTGGATACATTGGAGATTACTAAGCACCTTTAATCTAGTTGAATTTACTTCTGTTTTTTAAAAGGTATGCATGCCTACAATGTACCTAATGTACCAGCTGAGTAGGAACAGAGAAACCTAAAACAATTTTGTGTTGCTGAATTCCTTCTATTGATATTGTTTGTGGAAAGAAACCTTACAAATGATATTTCAATAAAAGTTATTTTTGGGTGGATCTGCATATTTGAGTTTCCCAGATTGTTTTTCCGAATGCCCGTCCATTTTTCTGTGATTAGGGCCGGCACTAGCAGTACACGGAGACTGTGTTGGAGCAGGTCTTAAACAGGTGATCGGTAACAGATGATAAATTGTATCTTTTAATGCAGGAATGTTCAACTCATCTTACATTGTGGGCCCATAAAGCCCACTTTGATCTTAAGTGGGCCATACCAATCAAATCCCCCCTTCTGTTGGTGTAAAGGCGTTTTTGTCATTTAATCCCTCAGATATTTTAATAATAATAATAATAATAATAATACATTTTATTTAAATAGCGCCTTTCAAAGCACCCAAGGACACTGTACAACAGATAAAAACTGGAAATATACACAATGATAAAAATAGAAGATAAAAGTTAAAACATACAGAAATTTAAGAATAGGCAATTTTAAACAGATGAGTTTTGAGGGTGGACTTAAAAAGAGAGAATGAACTAATATTTCTGAGGTCCAGGGGTAGGGAATTCCAAAGTCGAGGGGCAGAGCAGCTAAAGGCCCTCCCTCCCATTGTGATCAGACGAGCAGAGGGAACAGAGAGAGAAAGAGAAGATGAAGATCTGAGGCAGCGGGATGGGAGCTTCATCTGTAATAAGTCAGAGAGGTACGGTGGAGAGAGAGAATGAATAGCCTTGAATGTATACAGAATTATTTTAAAATGGATGCGAAATTTGACTGGGAGCCAGTGAAGTTGCTTCAGGATTGGGGAGATGTGGTGGGTAGAAGAAGTCCTAGTAATAATACGGGCAGCAGAGTTCTGGACACGTTGGAGCTTGTTGATAGATTTTTGTGTAAGGCCAAATAATAATGAGTTGCAGTAGTCAATTCTAGAGATAACAAGATTATGGATGAGAATGGCAGTGGCGTGAGGTGTGAGGAAGGGGCGGAGGATATAATATAATATTTCTGATATAATAATATCAGAAAAGGAAGTGCAATTCTAACAGCATATCTCTTTTTCTATATATTAAAGACTATTTGGGCTCATGAAATAAATGTGGAAAATTGCAGAAAAAGTTCATTGCCCAGACTGTCCTGTAAAATTTATTTTCTATGGTAGATAAAAAACTGGAACCTTTCTGTCAATCTGCTTCTCAATTACTTTGATCTATTATCATGGTCATGGAGGAGGTCATTAGGAAAAGCTAATGCAAACAAAACTTATGGAAATACAGTCAGACTTTTTTGTTTTGCGATCGTTAGTGACGTTACAGCTTATTGGCCTTTTGAAATAAACCCATTGTAAGGCTCTTTCCATTAATAGGCTACTGTAAGTTTGGACAAAAATAACCAAGACCTTTGAAGATTTACAGTTTGTGGCACTTGTTAGCTTAATATAAAGTTAAAGATACATTTTACTTGAAATAAGGACTGAGAATTTTGCAATTACCTATGCTAAAGTCCCAGTATGATTATTATATAGACTTCATTGTAGACAACAGCTGCTGGTGGCTAATGTAATGGACATGTAAGTATGTCTGTACTATTTTTAAACTAGACTGTCTAATTTCACTCTGCAGGTGGCCATGTACATGCACTGAGGTAAGGAATGAGTGTCAAAAGAAACCAAGAATGCTTTGGAGTTCAGGGTCAAGCAAACCCAAAACAGCAACAAGCCTGGATTCTTTCAGTGACCGGTGAACTAGTTGATCATGTTACTTCAGGGCAGCTTTTGGTATAAGCTTGTTTGTACCCTTCATATAAGGTGTTTGCCACTTGTAACTGAAAGCTGACATTTTCTTGTGTTGGAGGTGACTCTCCTCTTACTTTCCAAAGGTTAGTATCACTGATCCTTGCAAAAAGCCCAGATTTTGTTACTTGGACTTGCATGACTATTGTGACTCTGTCTCTGGATTTGGACCTATTTCTAATCATTTGTTCTCATGAGCTTGTTTTTGTATTTCTGGGAAAATGACGAGTTTGCATAGTACGCTAAATCCATTCCACATGAGTTGGCTGACTATGCTGAGGATTTACGATCCCTTTAATTCTGAGTAAATGAATGATGCAGAAAATAAAAACATAAAGAAGATTTTAAAGAGTTCCCAACGACTAAACTAAAAGTTCTTTGAGTGTCAGAAACATAAATGTGTTTCTGAAATACACCCTGTTGTCAGTTTAAGGGGTATATAATTAAAACCAATCTGCTGTTACGAGGTTCATTTGAGTTTACATAAAATCTGTTTTAAAGAGCTGTCAGTTGGAAAGAGCATAAGGTCATGTTGTCAAGGGTTAAGAGCACAGGCAGGATTTGCTATGTTATGGCTCTCTCAAACAGCAGCAGCTTTCGCATAAATCTTCCTCTCTCAGTGCAGATATTCACCTCTCTTGACCTCCACACCACCCATTTTGCTCTCCTTCCACTTTTCACACTGTCACACCCCAACCTGGAGGAACAGGAGAGGAGCAAATGGTTGTTTGTGGTCAGGTGTTTTGGGAAAGCAAAAAAGATTCATGCTGTTTCTATTTCAGTCACAACATTTTTTTTTTTTTTTCATTTAAAGAAAGATATTCAAAGCTAACAACTGCTCATATTTCTCCATCTGGCTGTAGGCGTAAAACAATGTAAAAAAAAAAAGTTAGACCCCCCCTCCCCCCCACAACAAAAACAA
Organism: Diplotaxodon limnothrissa; assembly: GCF_057381915.1. NCBI lineage: Eukaryota > Metazoa > Chordata > Actinopteri > Cichliformes > Cichlidae > Diplotaxodon > Diplotaxodon limnothrissa. The sequence goes on from NC_140609.1 coordinate 24,664,977, forward strand.
CAACAACAACAAAAAGACAATTTCCGCTCTCGAACACTTTATTAAAATTTTTTTTTAAAAAGTAGTCAAACTTTTCCTTGCATAATGCAGAAATAACATTTGAAAGTAAAAGAAGGTGCTCAGTATTCCTTGGCGTGATGAGAGGTTTTTTGTTGGGGAGGAAAGAGGAATAGTGAGTGAATGTAGCATGAAAGACAACAATAAGACCCTGTTTTCCTCACCATGTTTCCTGTAGCTCAAAACATGCTTTCTTTTTGGAGGTTTACTCAGAGTTTAAAATTAACATCTTATTTTTCACATGTTGCACAAATAAGCCACTGGCCAAAAGTCATTGCTGAAATCACAAAAAGAGGGTGGGGGTGGGGGGAAAGCCCATTAACACATGATATTTTAATTAGCAACATGCCCTGATTTGTTCCTTGTCTTCTTCTTGGCTTCATTAAAATAAACAGTCACAGCGTGAGTGCCTGCTGGATGAAACTTGTTGAGGAATCTTTGCATGATGTCATTCACGATGTGTGGAATTCATACTGATCTGCTGTAAAGATCATCCTTCAAGTCTTCCAGGTAAAAGGTAAAAGAGTTGCTAGAGGTGGCGTGCCTGCTCACCTCTGAACGAGACTCCCAGTGTTTCCTTTCTTTCTATCCTGCACTGCAGACAACAAGAACCAACATCTCTTCATATAGGAATGTTCTGTGATCGTTACTGAAAGGTCCATAAACTGCGAAACGTTCCGTGAATATGCCAGACTGCACGTAGCCTGCACGCGGGCTCAATTTCGCTCTATATCCTGCACCCCCCCCCCAGTCCCCCACTAGATGAAGTCACCTTTGCTGCTACTGTAGTGTGTTAAATAAAGCGTCGTCATTAATAATTCGTCATTTTTAGGCACGCATCAGATGGATGCGTAGATTATGTTCGTCAATAACTGCAAACTAATTTTATTACACACTTTGCTAATGACCCCTCCCCAACAAACGAACAAACAAACAAACAACAGAAAGTCACGAGTGCCTGCGGACGTGCACAAGATTGAGATCTGGATTAGTGTGAAGCGTTCGTGGGATGCCTGAATGAGTGAAAACTGCTTTTTGGGATCGGTTCATGATAAAGTGAATTAGCACGTTATGTAGCGGATCGTCCAGGCAAACGCGCAAAGGGGGTGAAAGTGCGCAGAACAATGATGCTTGCTGAGAGTGAACGATAGGAGAGCTCTGCCTGTAAAGAGGAGGAAATCCCCGCTACACACAAAGCCTGTGTCTATAATCTGACACTCCAAAGTGCACATGTATTATTTTCGTAGAACAAAAGCAACTTCGATAAGGTTACATACGAATTAATTACCTAATCTCTTTTTTGCCACTAGCTCACCCATCTCAGGGGTTATCTCTCACATTCTCAGCAGGCCCAGCAGTCTCATATCCCTGCCTCAGGCGCACACACATCAGCCTGCTCTCTGCACCACCCCCTTCCTCTCACATGTGTCAAAAAGCATGGGAATTTATCTCCTCCACACAGATATAATCCCTTAATTATCTGATTATGGCACTCCACACAGGTATTCAGGGATGAGATCTGGTGCCTGTAAAAGAAATATGCATTAAACCATTCACTGAGACCTGTTTCCTATGGATTATCATCCCCCAAGAGACAATTCCCATCAAAGTAAATCGCTGGACAAAAGGGATCACCAACTTTCTGTTGATTTACAGTGACCCCCCCCCCCCAAGTTAAACAGAGCCAGCTCACTGTAGGGGTCAGTGGTTCAGGTTTTTCTTTAATTTATGACAAGAGTCTGTTGCTAAAACAAATCTAAAAAAACAAAACAAAAACACACCCCAAAATATCCCAGGAGAACAGGTACAATGTAGGTCAATGAGTAATGAAATCCAAAAGTGTGGATGTGAAGAAGACACTCCGTCCAAGTCATGGTGTTCATTTGTATGTTCTTGCAAGTTCGTGCATGCCCTTGGCCTGTCCCGTAGCAATGTGTCAGTGAGAGGAAACACTTGCCCCAAAAGGATGATGTAAGGGGCTATGATGGATGACATCATTGACCATAACACCCATATATCCACAAAGCAGATATATGCCTGTGCACATCTTTTTTGTTTCTCAAGAGGATAGAATAATTTCACTAGTGACTCTTTGCAAAAAATATTCAGGTTTGGCTATTTTTAATTAATTAATTAATTAAAATATGAATAACACTGACACACAGTGTTTGAATTGGCTGAAATTGGCTGAAATTAACAAAACAAAGTGAGGTTTGATCCATTTCTTATGCAATTAGTGCAGAATGTAATGGAAAACCTCAGTCTTTTATAAGTCTGATAATTTGCTGCTTTCAGCATGAAATATGAGTATTACTGAATATTTAATATTATGAGCAAGTAAAAATAATAAATGAATGATTAGAAACTATTTTGTTTAAACTGATCATTAGTTGCTATACACAGTATGTATAAAATTAAAGGAACTGGACTACACTCCACCACATAAGCCTGCTAATATGTCCTAATTCCACCTCACAAAATCTTCCCCTATTAGTAACAGGAGAGAGGGTCATTGACCTCACTAGTTGGGTTAATCTATGGCTTGTGGGGAAACCCAAAAGGCCAGGTGTGCAACACCTGTGCTTTGGTTTGGACGCCTGTGCAGGTGAGTGTGTGTTTCACCCTTATTCCCTCGCTGGCTTTCCCCCCTGCTGTCCTCCTTTAAGCTCCTCTAATTGTGTTCTCAGCCCACATCCTCTCAAAAAGCCCCAAACACAACCTCTGCTCCTCCTCATGTTGCCGTTCTCTTTATTCCACTCTTTCCTTTTTTTGCAGAGGAATCTTTAATGTGTCAGTGTGTAGCTCGTGTATAAGACTGAATGATGTTTAATTACTTACCAAATGATGGTTCATGAAAGTTAAAGTTATATAAAAAGTGGATTTTTTTAAATTCTTCACACATATAACATTATTTTGCATTCATATGCTTTACTCCAAATAAGCAGCCTAACAAGATTAATAACCTTGCTGAGACACAGGAATTCATATTTGGGATTATTTTAACAAAACAATGAATTTCATGATTCATACCTTTTTGAAATCCAATTACTGTGGTTTTGCAGAAATGAGGAGATTTATAGAGCACTCCTATGTGTCTAAATGCTTCTTTATGTTTACAGGCTAGTCACTAACTGCCCCTGTCATCAGAGCAGTTAACTCTGGGCAATAAAACAGCACACAAAATGTGGCAGAGAAAGCAAACCAGTGAGCAAAAAGTCACAATGAACAAGTAAAATCAACCATCACACAGACTGTTAATATTTAAATATGGATTTTTACTTTAAACTGAAATGTAAATACTACAAAATACTAAAACTTTAGATACAATATCTATATTTGACCTTTGTTTATTTTATTTAGATTGTGCTTTGGTGTGTTTTTGCAACTGCTTTGACTGAGATTCACGAGCAGGACAGTCTAAACAAAATCGAAAGCATAATAACACAGGCCATCTTTCCGAGGTCAGCTAAGGATAAAAAAAATCCCCCAAACCAAAAACAAAACACCTTATTGTGGTGAGGTGGTGATGATAAGTTTATCTTTTGAGTTTGAAGGAGTCCAGCTGCAGCTCTGTCCTTACTTCCTCTCACTTGTCATTGCTACTTACCTCAAATCACAGGGTATGCACAAACAAAACTGACTCTCATTTCCAGAAGAAGCGTGGCTCTCCGTGTGTTTGCTTTAACTTTTCATCATCTAATCTCAGTCTTGTGTGCCCACTTCAAGCATTAGCCGCAGACTTGTCACCTTGGTTTAATTAAAAGAGTAAACGTGGCCAAACGTGGCCACCCCCCTGCCCCCTCCCGTTGCCTTTATCCTCTCTGTCACCATTTTGCAGGATGAATTTATAAAGGCTCATTTCCTTGAAGGGTGACTTAAATCCTTCAAAGGGCTCTCAATTAATAAAGTTAAATCGTTTTCCAACAGTAGGCTGTTAGAAGGCTGAGATTAGATTAGCTGGCCACACTGCACTGAGTGGCAAGCCTCCAGGGCCCTGACTGGTGGGAGAACAGGACACAATGGTGCAAAAGGATTAGCTTTTGTGGATGTGACACATTTTGAGGGGGCTCAGAAGTTCTTTTGAGCTCACCTGGGAAAGTGGCAATTTAGTCGATCCCTTCTTTAGTCACTATGACAACAACGTCCCTCTTACACACACAAGTGTAAACACGCATCAAGGTTTAATCCACTCAATCCTGCTATGATTTTTACCACTTTGAACTACTTTCAGACACTTTTCTTAGTTTCACACGGTTAGTTTCTGATTAACCTTCTCATCTCCTAATTCAAAAGCACATCCTTTAGGCTATGAGAGCTTCTTTACAGGGCACCGCCCCTCCCCTCCGCTCACCCAGAGCACCTACACTCATGCCCCTTGGGGCAGAAACAAATAACCTCTTGTGGGATCTCCCCAGCAGGAAGCTTCAGCAGTGCAGAGCTGCTGATCACTTTCCCGTGTCCAGCAGCTGAAGGGATGAGAACCTTTTGGTGCTTTTCTGCTTAAGGTGCGACTTTACCTTACAGTAAACAATACGAGAGCATATGGGCAACATGTGGCCTGTACCTCCCAAGATGCTTGCCTCTTCATCCCTTGTGCAAAAGTTTTCAATAAAAAGCACAATTGTTCTCTCATGTAAATGTGGCATTGATTAGAAGCCAAGCAAAATTCTGCTCTGATGTTGTGATTGCAGTGGAAAGTGTGTAAGATCTTCTCTTTGATCACCACACATGTAACCAGCAACAGGAGTTCACAGCACATGGGGCCAATAAATCATCAAACAACGGGGGAAAAAAAAGTCACTCAGGTGGAAAATGTCAGATGTGGGTGGTGTTCTCAGGTGAATTTTAACTGTCAAGCATGAGGAATGAAATTAAAGTATTAGGAAAGTTTCATGATGTGCTGATGAGTGGATGTCGGAGGAGGATTTTGAAATGCTCATTTGGAGTTTGTTTGCCTGTAGCCATGCTAAATCAGCTCTGTTCTGTTCTTGAATCAGAGCTGCAAGCGATTGCCAGCCAGGACAGGCAACCACTGTGAGCTAACTTCCTTTACTTTCTAGACACACACACACGCACGGCTAATTTATAGACATACATCCACACTAAAGATTGGGTTCGTTATTGCATGTGTATGTAAGTCTGCATATGTGTGTGATTGAAGCCCTTTCATTTCCTCACTAATCTCTTAATCATAGAGCCCACCTGGGGGCTGCAGCCTCTGTTTGCACAGCAGTCACTTTCCATGATGTCACTTCCCCTCTCAGAAACCCCCCACCACACATGCACACAGATACCTAGTTCATACATACAAAACTATAAAACTGTCCTCTTGTCTACTGATATTGATTGTGGTTTTGAGATCAGAGCTAGCATTTTAAAGGTAAAGATCACAGCCAGCTGGTAATTAAAATACACATAAATTCAAACTACAGAAGACAACACCATCATCACCACATGTGCGGGAAGAGAGCAGTGCGAGTGAGGAGGACCTCACATGTCTTTCTATTTTTAGATGTTTATTGTTGGATGCTTAAATAGAAACAAAGAACATAGTAGGAGAAACTCAGGAAGTTTACTTTGAGCTTCCACTCATTGTATTCTTCTCCAGGGTTTTATTGTGATGTAGCTTGACAGGACAATCCGCCACAAGAAATAAGAGACAGTGGAAGGCCTGCAGAGCCTTTTAAAGTTTAGAAACCACTTCATTCACCGAAGTGTAACTAAACAAAAAAGAGCAGCCAAGACAGCCATGTTTCTTAAATAAAAGGTCTGGATCTTATATGGCACTTTTCTTTTTGAGCATTTCAAAATCCTTTATACAAAATTTATTTTAATCCCATTAACACAAGCACTTTTTTCTATGTCTAAGTTATTTCTGACATTCATTACACATAGACGGTCGGATGAATGCATCGAGAGCAATTTAGGGTTCAGCATCTTGCTCAAGGATGCTTTAGCATAAGGACTGGAGCAGCCAGGGATCCAGCTGCCACACTTCAGATTAGCGGATGACCTGCTCTACCTCATGAGCCACAGCCACACATACAGAGCAGACCTGAACTTTTCTGGAGATCAACAGAGCTGAAAAGAGAACATAAATGTCCAAATTGGCCATTAGGGGACTTTTAACAGATTTTAAACAGCCACACCACCAGCACAACTCGGTGTCCAACATCCAATTACTCCCATGTGCGAATAGGGCAGGTAACTTCTGGTAAATTCACAGCGAGAGAGTTTCCTTCGTACATCCTGCCACTGTACATCTACAGTTGGCGCCATCCTTCTCCAAAACCAGACCAAATATTTCTAATAGCGAAATTTGATCTGACATCAACTATCTTCTGCTACACAGTGGAATATCTGGGAGAATGTCTGCATCTTCCCAACACTTTCCTTTGACTAGAGTTTATTTTGAAGGCTCCTTATAGGGGTTGGATTACTTTCACTATGCTATGTTAAACCGAAGCATTTATAAACTCCAATAAAGCTGGCAGAACACGGGCAAGATGAATTACAGGTGTACTAAGTGCATAGTAGAGTGTCATTAAAACAAGAGGTAATATCAGAAACGTGTAAACATGCTCTTAATCCAAGTTCTTTGAAATGCCTTTTTGGCATCAAAGTTCATTTAAGCGTTTATTTAAAATGTTTCAAAATGATCTGCATCAGCATCTGATATGTTGTCTTTGAACCACTTTCCTTTTTGTAATAATTTACATTTTACACAACATAACTTTAGTTATGTTTACTTGGTATATCTGCAATCACATAAGTGAAGGCTTATACAATATAATATCTGTAGCAAAGGTTGTGTTTGTATGGCTATAAAACCATTTCCATACTAAACCTTTGAATTAAATGGTCCCTGTTGTCTGTGCTGGATGTACAGTATATGTGCATATTAGGAGGCCTTTTCTGGACTAGTGCTAGATTGCAAAACCATTCAGTACTTGAAAGTCACATTGTAAATATTTCCATGTTCGTGAGTCTTATATTCCAACAAGGGTGAATTCTGCAAGCTGTTCTGCTGGTGGTGTTTTATCTATACATGTTTTAATGCAGCGGTCCCCAACCCCCCGGCCTCGGACCGGTACCGGTCCGTGAGTCGTTTGGTACCGGGCCGCGAGAGTTGAGGCTCAGGTGTGAAATGTGTGGTTTTCAGGGTTTTTATCAGTTTTTATCGGTTTTTCAGCGTTATTTTGTTATCGTTTTTATCGTTTACTCGGTTTTCCTGGGTCTTTTCACGTGTGTTATGAATAAATCTTCTTTTTTTCGGTACCGGTACTAGTTTTATTTTGTTGTACTTATCCACGACACCTTAAAGGCCGGTCCGTGAAAATATTGTCGGGCATAAACCTGTCCGTGGCGCAAAAAAGGTTGGGGACCGCTGCTGTAATGTGTTTCATGATTTCAAATCCAAAACTTTCTGTCAACGTCCACAGAATGAACCTTTTGTCAATATTTAAACAGCACAATAAAACACTGTGCAGTATGTCCTCCAGAAGTTTAATTAAAGCACAGCCAGGTATTGCCTGCCAGTCGGGCTTGTTATCCTTTGCTGGACAGAATCAAGGCCATCATTTCCCAAAATACACAACAATTTGCCAGTAAAATAACCAGCTTCTATAGCCTTACAAATAAATCACTTTAAGCTCCTTAGACACTGCACTGGCTAGACAGTCTCTAATAAATACTTCAAGTTAACACACACTCAGCAACGGATCTCGGTTGCCACACACAAATACAGACAGTAGACACATTTCTGCACTTAACCACACGAACAGAGACAAGTACACACACAATCTCCCCCATCATCCTCTACGGCGTCTCTCTTGATCCCCTCATCCTGTCTCCTCTGTCTCCCTTTCAACACAAACAAGCTCACGTTTGGAGAAGAAATTGTTCCAATAAATCAAAACTGTAACCAACACCAACACAACTCCTGTGTTTCTCTGTCCCACTGACCCCAGAGCCCCATTAAGCAGTTCTAGCAGGGCCCAGAGAGGAAATAAGGCAGCCTGAACTCCTTCCTCTCTTTCTAGGCTGGCCCAGCGAGCACATGGCAGAGCACGTTTCCCACACAATGTTGGGGTTCACCTCTGACTTCTGACCCTAAAGAGAGGGGGTTGGATTGGACTGGGGTGGGGGACCACCCAGTCAGACTCTTCGGGGGCCTCCTGGGGATGGGATGGCTGAGGGGTGTGGGGCTAAGGCTTAAGGGGACGGCATTATGGTAGGTTAGGAAAAGGGGAAGAAGATTAGAGAGACATATTAGTTGGTGGTGGAGGAGTTTGAACCCAGAGGAGGATGGGGGGGCAGTGAAAGGGGGAGGGGGTGACGGCAGCTTTAAACTTTGTGAATGGGTGTTGCAGTCACTAAGTGCTTCATTATATGACTAGAGGACAGACAAAGAAGGACTAAACACTGTCATGACATTCGGGGTGAAGGGGGAAGAAAGCTTGTTCTGAAGCTTTTATTTCTCTTAGCACACCTGAGGGCGGAGTCTTGATTTGTGTGATTTTGTAACTCTGTATCCAAGAGATTAAAAGGCGCATTGATTGAAGTCAACTGTTGCTAGAGGATTTAGTGATAATGTCAGTGTAGGAGTGAGCATGACCGATGAAGTGAAGATAGACTGACTCTGTGCCTGCGCTGTAAATCTCTCTTTATCGCCTACTAAATAATGAGCGTAGGGCGTTGCTTATATGGGGAAGTGCATTAATAAAGCTCCAGGAGTGTGGTAGCACATCATCAGGCTTTAAAACCTCACGTTTTGCTATTGATGCACTCTGATGTATTTTCTTGGCATCCGAGAATTAAAATATAGTGAATGAAAGACGGCAAATATTTCATGCAAGAAACTTCACATTTGTTCCTTTGTCTCTTTGTCTTACAAATGTGATTTTCTTGAAAATTCAACACTGTACTTTTTAGCAAAGAGCTATTCAAGCATGAGGACAAGGTGGATTTTGGGGAGCACTATTGTAAGTGTAAATATAGATTAATACACATTTTTTTAATTTAATGAGATTTCACAGCAGCAGTTGCATGTGGGACTGAGTCGAAATAAATTACAATGATTGTCTATAGTAATAAAAGAATATGTCACTCGGTGTCACATGTATGCACATGACACAAGTTAGCTCCAGCTGTAGGAAAAATGTATAAGCTGTGTTTGGTGTTTTTATGAGATATCTTCAACACTTTTTCATTTAATAGTCTTTAAAGGTGCTTTTTGTCCTGGTCTTCATTTTTATTTGTTGGAGTGCGGCATGTAAGACATAACACAAACAAAGGGAACACCGGCGAAGAGAGGAAACAGGCAAATAAGGTAATAAAGAAAGAGTGACAGTGGAAGCAGAAGAACAAAGAGAGTGAACACAAAAGGGTTTGACAGGACCCGGGGAGGAATTTGCCGGCAGGTAGCACTGGGGCCCAGGAAGTAAGGAGATGTGGGAAAACATGGAGGGGGGAACAATAGCAGTGGTGTATGTGTGTCTGAGCGTGCACGTGTGTGTCTGTGCGGTTGAATGAGGAGGTGGGGTGCAGCAGAGCCCGGGGGTAGATCAGTTTACCCACCACCACTTACCTGCTCAGCACAACACTGATGCTGGAAGCAGGCCTCAAAGGGAGACTTATCAATGGATCCCATTCATATCAGCACAGGAATGTGTGTATGTGTGTGTGAGCATGTCTGCAAAAGACATGAGCCGTTGATTAATTGATGCAAAGATAAGCAAGAGAGGAAATCTTTGAGACTATGGTCAGTTGCACTCTAAACTGAGTATCGGTGTTTACACTTCCTGTGTGTTTTTCAAACTTCAGCTAAAACAATCCTTTTATATTATTGTGTCTTAAATGAGCCGCTCTTTCGTCACATGTGAAAAGGTCGTGTGAGGATGAGCAGCTCATTATCACCTACAAAAACACTGTAGGTATACATGCTGATGCTTATGTGCAGGACTATATATAATATCGTTTGCCTTCACGTGCAAAAAAACTTTTTTTGTACGTGGTTTAGCGAATTAAAGAGAGCAGCGAGGATGTTTTTTTCGGAAATCAGCGCAATGTGGAATTTCTTGAAGAAACAAAGAGGGTTTTGGTGAACAGTCTGACACCAGAGATATTGTGTTTGCAATATTTTCACTGTTGTTTTAGATTTCCTTATATAAAGACAGCAGGCACAATGCAAATATACCAAGTCTTTAAATCCCTCTGAACAAATGTTTTATCCCCTAGTGACTGCTTTAATAAACTCTCTGCCCCACACAAAGTAAAATGGAGAGCTACAATTTCATCCTAACAACCACAAAAAAGAAAAATACATGATTTAAGATATGAGACATTTGTACATATCCCCTTTTGCTGTTTTACACTTCTATTGCATTTCATATGGTTATCTCTGCTACACAATGTTTAGCTTTAGTAACTCTGCAAATGATGATATTTACATTCTAAACATGTGATATCTTATCACTATGGTAGATCTCTGAAGATCTGAGGTGTCAAACATCTGGTCTGGGGGCCATAAGCTTCCTGCCAAAAGGTCCAGTTTGGCCAACTGGATGGTTTTAAAATGTGTGTAAACTGCAGTGAAGTCGTTAATATATTCAGCTGTTCAACAACATGTGCTGATATTACCGGTGCAGCAGTGCGACTGTGCAATATGTTAAAAGCACATCTAGATGTTGACATTCAAAGCCCTGCAGTTGTGTAGTTTGAAAAGCTCAGATTTTTTGCCTGTAAAGATCCAGTGTGATGTGTTATTTTAACTGAGCTTATTGACTGAGGCATATTACTGAAAGTGGAGTTATTTTTCTAAAAACTGTTTTCAGACTGTTTATCATCATCTTTTTGTTCTTTTTCTTTTTGTTTTATTTTTCATTAACCTCCTAGGACCTGGCATCCACATATGTGGACATCACATTTTGGGTTATTTAGACCAAAATACTAAATCTTGCTCTACAAGGGCCTGATATCCACTTACAAGGACATTATACTGCCACTGTTCTATCGAAATTTTAAATGAATATCCTCATATGTGGCTCTCATTTTTATTACAAACAAAAATCAGGTAAAACAAAAATCTGGAATCTGGTAATTCTTTGTTTTTACATTCATCAAGTCCCAACATGCCCAAATATCAAAGAGAAATTAAAAATGCATGCCATGGAAGAGTTCGGGCCTTAGGAGGTTAAAGGGTTTTCAAATGTTTTTACCTTAAGGTTTTTTTTAATCATTCCATTGTTTTTACTAGTCTGGCTCATTTAAGGTCAAACTGGTCTGTGACCAATAACCGAGAATGAGTTTGACCCCTGCTGTAGATGAAATGCTACAGTAGTATATATTAAATGCTTAAAACACACAGTCTCTACTAGATTTGACCACTTTCTTCCACATATCCAATTCAGGATATATCCTTAAACACATAAAGCAGGAATAGGAAGCATCATGCAAAAAACTTGACATAACATTTGTATATGGAAAATTTGACACTTGTATTCTGTGTAATAAATGCCTCAACTATGGAAATATATACATATGGCACAAATGATAAGGCCATAACGATGTCGAGACTGATGCAAATGTACATGACGGTACTTCAGAGTGCAAAGCGAAGGCCCAAATGCAACAGTTTTGCTGGTTTTGTGTGGAAGAGCCATCTCCTTAGCGTCATCCAATACCTGAGCAGCCATGCTGAGTGCTCTTATGTCAATATAATCTGCAACATGGTTGTTAAGTCCAACACAAAACTTTCTCAGAAAGGCAGAATAATAACTATCATAATGGTTTACAATGACATGCTTAACAATTATGAAGATGCATTTTCTTTTAAAAATTCCCCCAGTCCGTCTTTACTTTTGCTTTGGTAAATTATGACTATTCCTGGATTTAATACACAACATATACTCTAAAGGTGGCACATGTGGTTTTACAGATGAGAAGCTCTGAAAATCCCATTCCTATCAATGGAAAGTTGATTGAGGCAAACTGAGACTATTTGCTCGTTTGTGTGCGACAAAGACAATAATGGAAACATGTGAGTCAAGAGTGACAGATGTTTGAGAGTAACCTGAGACAAGCTTTGGTTTTCACTCAAGCGACAGAAGACATGGGCCACATTGACAAAAACAAGTGACCCACAGCAGCTGTGGGACATAGCATGTGTGTGTTTTGTCATATATGTGTATATGTTATGCGTGCTGCGTATATGTGTGACACATGATAGTGTACAGGGCAGATCCCTAACACAGATAACCATTTGTCAGGGGATTCCCACACTAAATGTGAGGAGGAGGAAAGATTGATCATCCTTTACTTTGAGCCTTCCTGCAGTGAATCTGTTGCAACTAGCTTGCAAAAGAATAGTCAGGGCACTTGTCTCTTCATGTGCGAAATGTCAGAAATCTGAACCAGATGAAGGCTTCGTGATAATAACAGCGAGGAGAAAATTGAAAAGATGGAGAGTTAGGAACACTTTGGATAACGGTGACAGTAGGTGATCTTTAGTCGCAGCCACAACAATGCTGATTCACTGTGCACTGATCGTGCTGGTTGACTATCAAAGCGACACACAGGCATTTGTTTCTTTCCGTCTTTTCCTGTTTGTGTGCGTCTGTAGCGGTCAGCACGTGTCTGCGTTTGATTGAAATGCAAAGCCTCTGCGTCCTGCATGAGGAGGTCACGTTGCAAACAGGAAGGTGCTGACGAAATCTTTATTTTCCAAACACGCTGCTGTGGCAGAGCAAATAATTTGCCTGCTGAGATTATTTGCTTTGAAGGGATAATGGAGACAGTGTGGCAGACGGTGGAAGAGCTGAAACAAAATGCGGTCCTAAATACTGTAACGATTTCAAACTCGAAAACGCTGCGCCTTAGTTTCTCCTATTTGCACTGAATGAACTCAAACCATATTTGAAGAAAGAGGTTGCTTTGGATCAGTGTTTATGCCAAACAGACTGAAAGCTATGTGGGGCATAGGGAATATTAGAGAGCTGCAATTTAATAAACAAAAAACAGGAACACGTTTGTCTTAATGTATGAACATTTCCAAATTACCAGAGGATATTGATGTGACTTCATTTAGTAGCCACTGGGAAGATATTTCAGTTTCATAAAGAGAGACATTAAAAATGTGCTCAGTATTATGCATACCACATAGTTAAATCTGAAATTCACCATTATGACTTACATGTGGTTTAAAGCCCTGAGCTTTAGGATAAACCCCTGAGATTGGGCTTAAAGAGGCTCTCCTCTCAGCGGAGTGACATGTCCCTTTATTTGTCCCAGCAGGGGATCGTAATCTCGCTGCATGCTCTAGCTATCATTGACTCCAGTGTCCTCCTCTCAAGGGAGCTGCTCATGAAATGCACAGGAGTAATGCTCATGAAGTAAATTATATATAAAATGTGGTTGAAATTAAGATACTTTTTTCTCTCCCCTGTTTAAACACAAGTCTGTGTGTGAGCTAATCTGCAATCTCACTGGCTAGCACGACTAAAGAAATCTCATAGGTGCTGTCACTGGAAAAAAATGTTGGAAAAAAGAGAAGCTTTTGCTGTTTGAACAACAACCAACACAATCATCAGTCACCACTGTTTACATGAGGAATCTCCTCTTTCCTGGTTGGGTGTCTCATTTCTGTTTAACTTTGAGTCATCATTAAATAGTGACATCACCACCAATCCCTGAGCACATCTTCACTCAGTATTAATGAGCTTAAATAAAGTTTGTATTGTGTGCCCGATCAGTTGCCTGACAACAAGATTTTTTAGATTCTGCTATTTGCCTTCCAAAGTCAGCAAATGGTATGTTTGCCAATTCAACAGAGACTTTATGAAAACATTATTTTCATGCTTGAACCACACTGTCAGGTGGCATAAAGGGTTAATACGCCTTAAACCGTGGAATAATATCAAGTTATCTGATGTCTGCCAGTATGCAGTGGGGGAAATAACAATTTGATCCTCCGCTGAATTTCTAAGTTTGATGACTTATGAAGAAATGTTTGGAGGAAGTCACATTAAAGTCATGGCATGACCTTGCTAGTGTCCAGATCTCAATCCAATAGAAAATCTTTGAAGGGAGCTGAAGCTTTGAGTTATCAGGCCGTAGCCACGAACCCTAAGGGATTTAAAAAGCTTGTGTAAAGAGGAGCGGGCCAAAATCCCTCCTGAGATGTATACAAACGTCTCACTGCTGTGCTTGACAACAAGGGTTTCTCCCCCAAGAACTAAGTTCTGTTTTGTTTGGGAATCAAGTACTTATTTCACACATGCAAATCCATTTGTAATTTTTGCATAATGTGTTTTTTTCTGGATTTTGGTTGATATTCTGTTTCTCTAAAATTTCTGGTTAAGTGCGTAAACTTACAAATTCAGCAGGGGATCAAATAATTATTTCCCCCACTGTACCAACACTGTGAAACCCTTGGCACTTTGCTACATAACGAAAAATACTTGGAAAAAGTCTGTGAAACCTCAAAGCATGGAGATCAAACAGAGAGTCCATCCATCCATTCATTTTCTTAAACACTTATCTAGTTCAGGGTTGTGGGGGTTACGTCTAACTATACTTGTGTTCCCTGCAGTGCGTCAGTTCCAGTATGCTGGTGTCCGCACATAGAGACCTTTAACTCTATCTAGGGTCAGTGGGAATGTCGTTCTTGCTTATTGATTTAATTGACCTAAGACAAACTAAATGTCAGCAAAAAATTCTTATAAGATTGCTCTGTGGTGCCGTGTGTGTATGAGAGCGTCATTAAAGAAATAAATGAACATCTGAAACTGTTGCAGACCTGTTTTTAATACACGGTCACATGATCACACTGACACATAGGCCTTTCACATAGGCTCTTATCTATATTGCTTGAAAAGACTCGCTCTATTCCATGACAGAGCAAAGTTCACTAGTTTCACCATAGCAATCTTTCAAAGAGACAGCGAGAGTGTGTGTGTGTGCCTAACTTCCAGTAAATGTCCCTTTCGCGGCAGCGTTTATGGCAAGCAGGTGATCTTTTTCAAAGCTGCTCTTTATCCTTAGCTGTTCTCCCTCTGAATGAGTGACTGACGTCAACGCTGCAGAAAGACTGATAAAGCTGAGGTGTAAATTTCACAGCAATTAATCCTGGAAACAGACTTTATAGCCGGCCTCTAGCAGAAGATTTACAATAACATTTCTCCACCACTCCTTTTATTCTTTTGAACACTTTTCCACGCGTCTTTCTGTTTCACCTCCCTTCTCCTTATCTCTTTCCTCTGGCCCTTCTTGTGTGCTCCCTCCCCCTGTATCCTCCCATGTCTCCTTTCTATACAACCTTTTCCTCCTCCTCAAAACTTCGATATCTTGCCAAGAGTTGCACTATTGCGTCCATCGCTATCTTTACTACCCCCCACCCCCACACACAGTTATGTCATCGCCTGTCTGCAGCCTCAGGCCTTCTGTCAATCACCAGGCCATAAAACAGAAGCCTTTCCATCCTGCCCACTTTCCATCAGCTCACGGACACACAAAATGTCACAATGCTGTTCTCACTGCTCTTTCGTGCTACTTTTTCTTAGCTATGCTTGCATGTCTAATTTCAGGTGAAGGAGTGAGATTACATTTACATTAGACACAGTGTCTTAAATAGGCCACCGACTTTATATAACTCAGCAGCCTCATTTAGCAGCTTGTCAAGTCTGTTTATCTTACTATATTTATGTGACTGGATGTTTCTAGGGTCTGATTCACTCTGCTGTCAGTGGGCTCCGTAGCAGCTGTGAGTCCTGTTATTGGATAAATGTCTGAGTACAGTATGTACATCGCTTTGGCTTTTGTCTACATAAGTTTGTGGGTTGTGTGCCAGAGTTGCTGTCAATCAGCTCAGTGTTTGCCACAGTGTGCGTGAGTGTGATGAACAGAACATTACATTGAAGCTTTTGGGCGGGTTATGCAACTGGGGAGTGAGGACAGAATAATGCATAGGGGCGGACATACAGTACACTGTCTACCAAGCTGTGACATGTCAGAATAAGAGAATGGCGCCTGTTGTTTATCTGCAACTACGCTTCACAACACATCAATAAGGCCTCTTTGAGAGACAGATACACCGTGGGTCATCTGTTAACCTGCTTCTCATTCCCACTATCTGACCTCTAGACCCATGTACACTCCTATTTGTGCTCCACCTATACTGATCAAACCAATTCAAAAACCCACACTAGCTGAATATATTTTTATAAACACCATCCTAACCAAGTTTTTGAGTGCTGTTTTGCTTTGCTTTGTTTTTTGGAAGGCTTGCCTGAGGATAGGTTTAGATTTACCTTAGTGATAATGAGCTATTTTGAAGGCACATAGTTATTCATGTAGATCCAGGTGGAAAAGCATACACAGTGATGACAACAATGTTTAAACAGATGTTAGGCATCACTTGGACTCAAGTTTTCCATGGATTAAAGAAGCTGCAGGTCAACTTTAACTTGCCAAGTAGCAATGTGATACTTATTAAAGAGAAGATGAGAACATAAAACTTGCTTTCTGCGTTGATTAACTGCAGAAATTGGAGACTGGGAAATAAAATGTTAGAGCTCCATGTTGTTGATTTTCTTTTTAATTATATATTTTTAATTATATCTGTCTATATATTTGCTGTGTAAGTACTGCAGTTCAGCGGTGTGTAGTTAGATGCTAATTCTAGTATGGAGTATGGACTGACAGTCTGGAGTGAGTCTATCTATAGGCCCTCTGAGACATCTGCAGCAGCTGGGAGTGCAGTTACTGGGCAAATGTTCATTTTCTATAACAGAAGGGTGCAAAGAATAGCAGGATGTCATAATGAGAGAGAAGAAATGTTCAGAATAAGGGTGTTCTTCTCAGGGAATCACAGTAGTAGTATTACATTTGTGAAGAAGTGAACTCCATTGTTAAGGTCTGGACTGGTATAGTACTTATATAGCTCTTCCCCAGTCAAGCTGAGTGTCTGTAGTGAGATACAGAGCAAGATGGAGACCAAATAATTCTTACAATTAAGTAAACAAAAGTGTGTCTACAATGGAAGGAAATAGTTAATCTGTTAAAACACGCAGGAATATTTACTATATTCAAATTAAAGAGAACTGAAGTAGCACATGGTACAGTGCTGAAACCACCCCATTTTTACAGCAACAGATCTCCCTTTGAATGGATTTTCTTCTGAATTACCATATTAAGGTTATTTGCTCGCTGAAAACAAACATTCAGAGCAATCTGATGCCTGGAGTCTTTGGCTCACGGGAAGTACATAAAAGATATCATTATTTAAAAGTTTGCCCATGCCTATGAACTCTTTTGATCCATAGTTAAGTGGGTCAGTAGTGTCTGTGAAGGTTCTCAGTCATCCAGGTCACCGTAGTCTAGTCTAGACGTCTGGACTTCTTTAAGTTTCTTGAATACGTTTCACCTCTCATGCGAGAAGCTTCTTCAGTTCTAAGAACAATTGGTGGAGAGTCCCAGTTTTTAAGCCCTATGGGAGTGTCTCTAAGGCTACGTCCACACTAATGCGTTTTCCTTTGAAAACGCATCGTTTTCTCTCCGTTTTGGCCTCCCGTCCACGCTGAGACGGCGTTTTCCTCAAGGAAAAAGGCAGCGTTTTGAAAACGCTCTCGAAAACGCATACATTTCAAAACGGAGCTGCCCCGTCGCAGTGTGGACCCTCGAAAACGCAGACTTTCTAAAACGATGACGCATTTTAGTCATGTGATGCAGTCATGTGACCAATTAAACAAAGATAGCAGAGTGCATTATACAGCAGTTGTTTTGATTGCTCTCAATTTTGACAGCCCTAAAAAAGATTAATATCGGTTTGTACATGCTCCAGATAGCTTTTCTTCAAATTCTTTAATTCTCACTCGCTTTTGCGCATTCGCAGGACTGGAACGTAAGCGTTTTCGGCTGTTTCAATGTGGACGCACAACTCTGTTAAAAACGATTGAAAACGCTAGTGTGGACGCGGTGCGTTTTTAGACGAAAACGCTGTTTTCAAATCTATCCGGGCTAGTGTGAACATAGCCTAAGAGGATCGTGGACCCCATATTGATGCTCTGCCTAATCACAGGAGCAAGGTGTGAAAACGGGTGTGGATCACAATCAGCCATTGTGAGTCTTAGTCCCACCCTATCATTTACTGGGGTCAATGGTCCAGGATGTGAGTGGGCATTAAGGTGTCTGGGAAGGGATCTATAAACTGGATTATAGAAGGTCATTCACAGTGGACAGAGATGGCTTCTTTCACTCCTCTTTAAAATCATCTTCTCTTAAAATTCGTCTTCTCTTTCCAAATTGTGAACACCGGCATCCTCTAAAGAGTGACTTTTGTCCTTTAGATGCAGATTGGTTACATTGGTTTCTCCAATGTAGAGGTCTGAGCATTCCTAGCTGCACAGTGCAGCATACACTATAGAAACATAAAGAAGTCCAGACGGTTTTCTTTCTGAGCTCCTTAGATTACAATGACCTGGATGACTGAGAACCTTCACAGACTAAGCAAAGACCATAACATCACCATATTACCAGCCAACAAGGCTGTTGTTCTAAACACATGGATTATCACACAAAAATTATGACACACCTCAGTGACAACAATACCCATGAAGCCTTAAAACCAGACTCCACAAGCAACTACAAAAAGAAAGTTATCAGGTGCCTTCAAGAACCTGAAAGGCCCTACATATCATCGTCTATACCCAGGGGAAGCTATACCCTGTATTTACGGGCTTCCAAAGACAAAGTCAGACCCATTGTTAGGAGTTAATTCAGAACTTTCTGTTCATGTTTATAAAAGTTTGTAAAAATTGTAACTTTGATAAATATAACATTTTTATCAGTATTTGAAAATATACGGGTCTAGTTATACAGTAGCTGAATCACCACTAGTTCCCACACATGCAGGCATTTATTCTGATATATACATGAAAACACAGGAGTGCCTCTGAGCATGCACATATTATCCCATACATGCCTGCAGAGTGGCACACACAGAGCCCTTAGTTTTAAAATGCAATAGGTCTATATTTCAAAGGCCAAGGTCAGAACGGCCTGCACTCACCAGGAAGTTACACAGGAATGAGACCAATTAGAAGGCTGCCCAAAGGAGGTATTCAATCCCTCTTTTTCTCTGCCCCCCTCCCTTTTTGTCTCCATTCCTCTCTCAAATCCCACCAGGAATAAAGCCTCACATTGTCCTTGAAAATGATCCCCATTTTTATAAAAACCTAAAAACAATAAATGCAGATTTTTCTTTCCCTTGAATTTGACTGTTGGGTGCAGCTGTCATATGACTCTTTTCCCACAGCCAGGCAAAATGTGACTGCTTTACCCTTTCATTTTACTCACATCACACTCCCTCACAGTATACTCTGCTCTCTGGATCTGCCTCCCCTCTGTTTTTCCCAGACCTCATGTAGCTCATTCAGTCCTTCTCTCCCTTCTTGTCTCTGTGTGGTTCACTCCCCCCCCCCCCCCCCCACACACACACACACACACACACACACACACACACACCACACATGCAATATGATTCCCATGGTGGTTGGTCAGCATATGTCCACTGATAACAATGCGAGATGCTCAGCCTTGACTTGCAATGAACATCTGCTTACTCACTTTATAAACCAGTGCAGGCAGAGGTGACATGGTAAGTGAGGTGTTTTTTTTTAAACATTGGATTGGTAAGGAATAATTCATCTTCAAGAAATAGAAGTTCAAAAAGTAAAAAAACCCGTCATTAGTAAATTTATTATCGTACACATTGCACTTTTTATTGCTAACACTGATGTGTTAAAGGAGTTGAATGAGTCACTTGGGGTATACACAAAAACACACGTGAGGAATCAGCTACACTGACACTGCCAAAAAACTATCAAAATCTGCCTACTAGCACCTATAATGTTTGGTGGTGAACATGTTTTATCATGTTTGTTCAACCTGCATACAAACAGAAGTACAAATGGAACAGTTTGTAATTTGACAAAGGGACACATGCAGGTTCTTAGTTCTTAATCAACTGTTCACTTTAACCTTGTTAAAATACCAACATATTATTAGGTGACATTTGAATATTCAGTAAATATCACTTAATTTTAACTGTTTATAACACCGTAATTACACATTTTCATTATTGGCACAGTGCACATATAGCATAGTCTGCATGGTATCAATCCAGTTGAGAGAAAATGCTTGCGTCAACACTATGCTTCAATAGCAGCAACTGGCAGAAGAACACTGTCATGGGCAATCTATGCTTTTTGAAAGAGTGACACTGATTGGGCACAGAACATCACAGCCTGGAACATAATACCACTAGTTCATCTTCAGTGGAGCAAAACATATGGTGAAATTAAGTGGACTAAAAATGCAGAACCTGCCTGTCAGAAGGTTGCTGGTTCAATCCCTGGCTCCTCAACTCTATGTGCCAAAGTCTAGCTTGGGGAAGACATTGAACCCTCAAAACCCTCAAACTGTGAGTGTGTCTGGGATGGCTAAACTTTATGCACTATTACAGCTTGGTAATAATGTGGTATTATTGGGGTAATAAGGTGGACACGAGCAAGATATTAGAAATACAAAGTATAGTAAGAATAGTAATAATGGGCCAGAAACAGGAGGTCCTAATATTGAAACAAATGTATACCTATGAGGCAAAACCAATTAATAATAGTATAGTGAGGATAACAATATAATAGTATGTTAGCAATATAATGGTAATATCTCTGCGTTAGTCTTTTTATAGTGAGACTTGTGGTAATAACACCATAATAACCAGGTAATACTGGATGATAATATAATATTAGCACACTGTTAACATATTATAATGCTCGAATTACTTTTAGTTTATGTCCGTAACATTTTTCTTTGCTCTAAGCTAATGATAAAAACGTTGTCTTTAATGTTGTGACTTATAACCAGAAAACGGTAGCTTCTGTTTAACAACCAGAAATTGGTTGCAAAATATAAAAGTGTCTGTTTCCATCTAATTCCATGTTAATAACCTGTTAAAGATTATCTGGACACATGGGATAGTTTATGTGTAATAATCAGGAACCAGTTCTGCAAACTGCAAAACTGCTTGTTTCTATTAATTGCATTAATATAATAACAATTAATAAGGATTTTTATTTCATATTTGTAACTAAACATTAAATTTGATCATTTACCTTTTGCTGAAATGACTATAAGTTTGTGTTAAAATGACAAAGAAGAAAAATATGAGAAGGCACTGATAGAAAATTACCAGGAAAGCTTCAGCTTCCTAAAATATAAAATGTGAATGAAGCCAGGGCACTGCAGAACACACATACTAAGAGCCAGTTAGAATGAAACTAACCTACTAAGCTGGTAATTTTTCATTTGCAAGAACAACACGTCACATTACTGAACTGTAAGAATTTAATCCCACTAAAACCCAGTTTCAGGTTTCTTACTCTCATTCTTCTAGAGGTGAAGGCAGCTTTACTGCTGACACAAACCAGACGTCATGACCCTGTTCCCAACGTGTCCAAACTCCCTCCCTGTACTCAACATCTCAGCTCTTCCTGATGTTTTTGTTGGCTGACGCTCTGTAGACCAACAAAGAAATGAATAAGCAGGTCAAAGTGAAAAGGAATCGGACAATAACGCCCCAATCAAAAGCATCAAAGCCATTTTCTGAACTGAATAGAGAAGCTTGGATGGTGATTTGACTACCTTTCAGTGGTGCACTCTGAGAAAAGCCCTGGAAAAACAGAGAAACAAAAGCAAATGGATGATGTGGATTCACGTTGCTCTGTGGCATCACAAAAGCGAGTTTGTTCTTATAAACTTTACTGGCAGTGACTGGATACATTCATAATGTCAAGTGGAGGATGGGAATGGGCGAAGAAAGGCCAGAAGGGAGGGATTCACAGAAAAGAAAACGATGGTGTGACGTTCAGTTTAAAAGTTTTAACTCAATAAATTGTATGGGAAGGAAAATGTAGGATTGGGTTAAATGCTGCATCAAGACAGATTTACTAATCAACTTAAACTTTCATACTCATTTTAGACAACTGGATAAAAAGTGAATAGTTTACATAACAGAAATCAGAAATCCTACTTATTCTATCTTTTTTCAATCCACAGTGGTGTTTAGATGTTTGGATGCATTTTTTGAGGTCAACAACCATGCAAGCTTCTGAGGTCAGCTGTCAATGCTGGGCAACATCATGTTTGTCTGGTGTGAAAGATATGTTATCATTGCTTTGTAGTACTGTGAAAAGTTTCACATGAGTCAAAACAGTGAAAGGGCTTTGAAGATCCCCACAACGTCTCACGTTTTCAAGATGTTCCAGCATCTCTTTCTGTATAATCTTTGAGCCACAGGGATGCTGTACTGATGTATCAGTGAAATGGTGGTAATGACTGACACAGTAGTCCACCACTCAAGCCAGTTTACAAAAACTGAGATGCATGACAATCCAAAAAGAAACATGATGGACACCAGCAGTTGTGACATCACTTTTGCTACATAGTGCATTTTTGCAAAGACAAAAAGTGAACACGAACTAGGTGTAAGTCAGTAGACAAGATGATGGGTTACAAGACAAGTCAGCAGAGGACTTGAAATTTTTGGTTGATTAGCACTTCATAAAATATAAACATAGTGCTAAAAACAGCAGTATAACTTTTTAACTTAAAAAAACCCCCATTTCAGCTTTTAACTTAGTTAACAGCCTATGTGTGATTCAAGTTTCACCTTCATTTTTTTGAGCAGCATAGTTCAAATTGGCTATATTTCTTTTTTCATCTTCTACAGGATACAGGAAATATGGCGATTATTCTATTACCACTTATCTAAACTGCTTACATCTTGTTGTCAGGTGCTGCCTTCAGTCTCAGATCATTTGGGTCCAGACACTAAGTCTGGACAGTGTCTGGAGTAAAGGCCCTCCTACGGAGCTCCTCTTATAGGTCACATCCTGTCCAAAGGGGGAGAAAGAGAGGGCTCCTCTTGCCGTGGGAGGTGGTAGGCTGGAGGTCAAAGATCACGGCTGCTTTCTCAGGTTTCAAAGCATGCTGGGGGCTGAGGTTGCAGGGTCACAGCAATAGTTTAGCTCTAGTTAGGGCTGCTGTGTATTTGTGGGTAACAATAATGGCTTCCACAATTAAACACTAAAAACTGAAGCACTTATATCCTCTGCTGAAAGATGGTGATTGTCAGGGTAACTTTTGGTTTTGGGAGATCATGTGGTCTGTCTATGGGGGCTCCTCACCTCCTGTGTAGTGCACCACATGCTCAAACAGTGATTTTAGTGTATGTTGTGTTGTTACTGTGAGATTACTAAGCAATCAATCATTGAGGGCAGCTCTATGTTTGACTTCAGTGGACAAACACGGTCCCAGTGTGAGCTCACTGTTGGGAATAAAAAGGCTATTAGGTCTGGAAGATTTGGAAGTGTGTGCATGTATGGTTGTTTGTGTATGTAGGGGATTATGGTAGAAAGTGGGCTGATAAATCACATTTTGTGGTTTGAAGAAGAAGAAGTGTAAAACAACAGAACGCCAGGATAAAAAATGAGAAAAATTACATATATAAATAAATAAATCAGTGTGTTATGAAATTTGGGGGTGGAGACTTGGCGAAGAAGAAATAAAAAAAAAAAGCCAGTGGGAGGTCAGAGAGAGAAGAAAAGGTAAAGGTCATTCTGGTGGTCAGCAACTGAAGAATAAGGCATTGTATTTTTTTGTATTCAATGGAGAAATGAATGCATATATTCAGAAGTGGGATAAAGGGCGATTCTAGAAAGAGAGAAGAATAGGGGGTGAAAAAGGGAGTTAGTGTGGGTGCAGAAGAACAAAATAAAAGGAAGACAAGCGCAAGTCTGCCAAGACTGATGAGATTAAAGACGGGGAGAAAAGCACAAATCAAAAAAGCTGCAAGAAAAAAAAGGGCGAAGAAGAAAAAGTACGTCAAATGTACAAGCTGAATCCTGTTGTCATCCAGTGAACTGGAAATATGCTCCACTGTACAGGCACAGAGAAGTGGAGCACTTCTGCAGGTGTTATCTCAGTTACTGATAAAGAGCTTTAGGCGCAGCATGCCGTGAGGTAGGGAGACTGGCCGCATAGGGAGAGAGGGACGTGCTTACATAACTGGCCCCGTAACTTCCAACAGCTGGCTTGGCCGGGCTTGCAGCACTAAACTCTGAGTGGCTCGAGATTCAGATTTCATATGTCTATCGGTGAGTACATTAGAGCAGAGTGAGGAACAAAGTGTCCCTGGCCATGAGAGATTCTGTTTCCTGTCAGTATGCATCTCCTTAGGCTGAGCGGGAGAGCATATGTGTTGATGAAGCGCCAAGAACTGAGGAAAAAGCCACGTTAATTTGCTGATCCACTTATTTATTTCAAATAGTTTGGAGCAAATGATGACACAAGGTAACACTTCCAAGCTCAGCACTCTTATCAATCTTTAAGAAGTTTCAACATGAAGTAAACTGTGTATCTTTGATGAACCATGAAAGATGTGTACCAGTAGCCAAGATGAAGAAATGAGAAATGAAAACTGGGGCAAAGAAAGTGATTCCATTAAACCTGCAACAGTGTTTCCACAAGATTCATTTTAAACTACAAAGACTGAAGAAACAATCAGAGCTGTTTTTTTTTTTTTTTTTTTTTAAAAACATGCCTCATTGCCTTTCATCCTGTGACAGTCGGGTTTGACTCCAAACCCTGAATTGGATTAGAAAATGGATGGCTGGAACTTGCCTTATTACCTTGTTAGGGTGAAGGGATCTCAGCTGTCATATTTAAAACAATACCATATTTTCCTCTACTAACACTACCCATGCTCCAGTGTTGGTTGATCTTTTTGTGCTGCTTGCAAGCTGATATACTTAATCATGTTAGGAAGAGTAAAACAAATGTAGAAAAAAACACTATAGTCATTCTAGCTGGTTGGCAGGCATGTATAATTCAGCTTTTGTTTTTATAATTGAGATGCTTTTGAAATTAAAATACTTTCATAAGGAGTTATAGGTGCATGAATGCTAAAAACAGGTCATTTTAACCCAGCTGTGGCCCCCAGCTTTGTGGAGTCTTTCACAAACTGTTCATGTTGAGTCTGAGACTGCAGAGGGTCCCAGTGCTGTGGAAGACATCATGCCAGTGGCCCCCAGGATTACAGGCCTGTGGCACTGACCTCCCACGTCATTAAGACCCTGGAAAGACTCATCCTGGATCAGCTCCGACCCATAGTCAGACCACATCAGGATCCCCTTCAGTCTGCTTACCAGTCCCGTCTCGGAACAGAGACGCCATCATCTATCTGCTCAATCGTGTCTACACCCATCTGGACCAGCTGGCGAGCACTGTGAGGGTCATGTTTTTTGACTTTTCCAGTGCTTTCAACACCATCAGGCCGACCCTCCAGGGTGATAAGTTAGCAGCGATGCAGGTGGATGCTTCTCTGGTGTCCTGGATTGTTGAGTACCTGACAGGAAGACCACAATATGTACGTCTCCCACAGTGTGTGTCTGACAAGGTAATCATCAACACAGGGGCACAACAGGGGACTGTCCTCTCCCCCTTCCTCTTCACCCTCTACACCACAGACTTCAGCCACTGCACAGAGACCTGCCATCTTCAGAAGTTTTCTGATGACTCCGCGGTGGTTGGATGCATCAGCAGGGATGATGAGACAGAGTACCGGGCTGTGGTCGGCTCCTTTGTCACGTGGTGTGAGCAGAATCATCTGCAGCTCAACGTGGCAAAGACCAAGGAACTGATCGTGGACTTTGGGAAGACCAGGAAAACCTTGACCCTTGTTTCAATCAAGGGGGCCAACATGGACATTGTGGAGGACTATAAATAGACAATAAACTGGACTGGGTTAAAAACACCATTGCACTTTACAGGAAAGGTCAGAGTTGTCTCAATATTCTAAGGCGGCTGAGGTCCTTCAACATCTATTGGACAATGCTCAGGATTTTCTATGAGTCTGCTGTGACCAGTGCTATCCTCTGTGCTGTTGCATGCTGGGGGAGCAGGCTGAGGGTCGCAGACGCCAACAGACTTAATAATGCCAGTAATCTTATGTGGATGAAGCTGGATTCCCTTAAGGTGGAGTCGGAGAGGCAAATGTTGTCCAAGATAAAGACAATGTTGGATGATACCTCCCACCCACTCCATGACATAGTGGCCAGTCACAGGAGCACGTTCAGTGCGAGACTGAGATTACCAAAAAGCACCACTGAACGACACAGGATATCATTCCTGTCTGTGGCCATCTCCCTGTACAACTCTTCCATCTAATACACTGTAAACACTGCAATAGTTACATGCTTTTTGCACACGCTCTTTTCTACTTTGTAATATTCCTGTTGAATATTACAGATGTTCTTGATATTTAGTAGTAATCACCTCTGTTATTCCTTGATATGTTATTTATACTGGAGCAACTGGAACCCACATCATTTCCTTAGGGATTAATAAAGTATGCTGATTCTGATTCTGATTACTAGGTGGCTGGGTTGCTATAAAATTGAATTGAACTGATGTCATGCACAGATTGCTCAAGAGTTGTTTGCCATATTGGATGTAATAACAATGTGTATTCCCTAATTCGTTGGCAGTGGTTCTTGGAAGTTTGTTGCTGCTGCCTATTGCAAAGATGGTGCTGTACCAACAACCTCTCTGTGATTGCTTTGGTTGCTAGAAAGCCACAGTTGTCTCTAGTTTTTCCTGTTTGTTGCAAATATTCACAACTAGCCGAGCGGTACTAAAACTTAAAAATATGTGCTGGAAACTGGAAATAGAGACTACCTCAGAAAGTTGTACCTCAGAGCTGCGGCCAACATCTTTACTTGAAAGAAGAAACTCCTCCAGTTCGGCTTGAGTTGCACATTTAACAATTTCAGCTAAGTCCATTCACACTATGACTGCAGCAATTTGCTAGACAACAAAGCAATCACAAGGAGGTTTCTGCCAACCAGTTGGGGAATATATGTTTTTCTCTAGCCACAGGTGGTTGCCAGCAGGTCACTGACCTGTAAGCTTGCATGACTGGGACTTTAGCAATAATTTTCCCAGCAACTGCCATCAACCAACTGCAGCTGGGAATATTCATTTTTTCTGGGTAGCCAGATGGTCACTGACAGGTCTTCAAGCCTGTGTGACTGGGGCCTTATTCTCTTGATCCTACATCATCACCATTATTGTCACAAGTCCAAAATGGTCAACAGGTTAATGTGTCTTGGTTAGTGGTCATGTGCCAAACAGTAGTGACATTACAATTTATCATTATGATAGGATCAAAAATATTAAACTCTAAAAACCATAATTGTCACCTTCATGGAAGAACTAGAGGAAAAGTGAGGTGATGATCACACTCATTAGCTTTTGTGTGGTTGATGTAAACTTTTGTCCCACGTGCCACACGCCCAGGGATCACCAAACAGGGTGGATTTTTCTCCCAATGACCTAGAATATCTTTTAAAATCCATCTGATATTCTAGTCTGTTAAAATACTTTTGGACTAACCAGCTAATGGGCCATTCATATGTGGAGCTAGACTGGCTAAAGAAACAAAGGTTTGGTTTAAATCGGAAAAACACAAAGCTAGCACAGGTTTCCACATATTGAATCATCTTTTGCTGGCCCGTTCCATCAACCCAACTTCCTCTCTCTGCTGCCCTTTAAAAGCATGATTTCCTCTTTTGTCCAGATGGACATGAGTTTCGTGGGTTTATCACTTATCACTTAACACATTTAGTGATACACATCTTCCATGTGTGGAAAAAAAATGATCTTTCCTCTACACCAAAGTACACAATGGTCCTGCAGTGACGTTGAGCTGTTCAGACCAGTAATAAGTCACAACGCTGGGTAAATAATTAGCTTTCATCCCAGACATTATCAGTGATCACTAAATCCGTGGACTAACTTGTTTGACATTTGTTTACTTTAGGAATAAATGTACTCTTTTGAAGATAATGTCAATCTCGCATGGACGTTTAAGAATGGTCAGTAACTCATATGTTATCTGAGGTGACTTTGTTCTGTGTAAATCAGTCAAAGTGAAGGCTGTTGGAGTACTAAACTATAATACAACACCAAGGCCAGGGGAAACAAGGCATAAATGAGTGTGTATGCATATAGACACACAGACACACACATGCCCTGCAGTCTTATCTGTCCCATATGAGAGATCAAAGCGCCACAGGCTGCGAGCAATCACACAGAGAACAGGGAACACCAGAAAAATAAACTGATAAGCAGGTGATAGAGGCAGCAGAAAAAAAGAGGAAGCGCTGGATAATGTGAAATAAACAAGCCAAAGTATAGAGAGAGACAAGGAAGAACAGACGAGAAAAATATATTCACACATGTCACGGAGTAAATGAGGTCATTATACCCATGAGCAGTTTCTACAGAGGGAACAATGCATGTCTCTGTAGGCCAATCACACAACAGAGACAAAGTGGGCTGCAGCTGTGAGCCAATCATAACCTCTGTTAGTGACATCAGCCATTCAGCTGGATCCAAAACAGGGAATATGATCAACTCAGGAAAGAAAAAAGGCTCCTCTTTGAAATCAAAACCTTATTGAGTTAAACCCCAAACTCTGTGCTCCTGTGCTCCAGTTTCATCACCACTTACTGTTCACAGGCGGGACTACTTTTCATGCCCCAGATACAATTTGACACTAAACACTGAAAGCAAGTACAGTCGAGGTGACTCGAGGCACTAAGCAAACAGCAGATGTTCACCTTACGAAAAAACGTTAGTGGCTTCTGAACTCTTAAAAATATAAATTTTCTACAGCTCGCCTAGTAATGTTTACCTTTGAACCTTTGAGAAAACAAGATGTTCTGACATAACTCGAGTCAATTATTAACAGCAGCCATCAATGGAAAAAAAGCTTCTATTGTGCAGCAGAGGTGGAGATAAGAAAAAAGATATGAGGCCGCTTCTGTCATCTCATTCTATCTGAAATTGCTTAATTACATTTTGAGCTGTGTTTGGCTATAAAGTTTGAGGAATGACATTACATTACGTGCAATTACATGCTCTGACTTTTGAAATACACCACAAAAGCCACATAAGCACATACACACAGGTGTTTTTAAATGAGGCAATAAGCTGCATTTATAGTACTGTTCAGTACTTCAGTACATTCACAACTCCTAGAGTCAGTTGCTTAAACATAAAATTGCAATAATAACATAAAACCATTCATTATTTTTTATATTTTAAAGCTCAATGACACAGCAATAATAATCTACTAAAAATAGTCTAGGCTTGAAAATCAGCTAAAGAAAGAAAGTGAGTCAAGATCTCTTCTGTGATGACTTTCCTGAAGACTTTGTGTCAAAGGACACATTTAAGGTAACAGTTTATGGTAACTTGGATTATTCTCCATGCTTTCTTGTGTGTCTAGTTATTGGTCTTCAGCCACATTGGCACTCTAATGTTATCTGTGTAGAAACCAGTGCTTTAAGCTAAATGCTAATGGTGGGCATGTGGTTGAGAAAAATAATGTGAATAACAACTAAGCACATATTTATTACATAGTCATAGCATTCCATAGCATTAAGATTATAAGTGTGCACTTAACTGGAAATGCACTTGATTATCTGATTATCATCAAGTTTTTGATTTGGGAGTTTGCTGGTCTGAAGTCTTCAAGTTTGTGTTGGCACAAGGCCACAATCTTCCTAGGAGTGGATCCCCCAGCAAATTCACCCCCAGAGTAAGCTAGTGCAACGCTCAGAGAAACATAAAATAAATAAAAAACAAAAAAATAAGAGCTACATTTCAAACTCTACAGGCCTCAGTTAGCATGTTAAATATTAAAGATGATGACAGTTTGAACGGTTGGGAATGGTTGCCATTAATAAATCTCTACTTTTCTAGAAAGAACATGGCAAGACGACTTAGGTTTGCAAAGTTGCATCTGAACAAACCACAAGACCAAAGGATCAATGTTCATTGGACAGACAAGATCAAAGGGGAGATGTCTGGCCATAATACACAGAGTCGCGTTTGGTGAAAAGCACAAAAAACACATATCCGTTGTTAAGCACAGTGGTGAAGAGGCACTGATTTGGGCTTGTTTTGCAACCACAGTACCACAGTACTCCTCGGTACAGTTGTGAAACAGGAGAATGATCCCAAGTAAGCAAGAATCTACATAGAAAAGAATCAACGTGCGGCTATGGCCCAGTCCACAAACTTAATTGAAAAGTTGTGGCAGAAAACTGTAAATCTCAATGAGTTAAAGAAACATTGTGAAGAAGAACAGGCCAAAAATTCTCCACAATGTTGCGAGAGATTGATAAAGTCAAACAGAAAACAATTACCTCAAGTTATTGCTGCTGAAGGTGGTTTAACAAACTAATAAGTCAATGGGTGAACTTAGTTCGTCACAGGACTGCACAGAGTTCATCATGTGATAAACAATTTTTATATGATTGTAGTAAGGCTGCTTACAATTATGCTAATATTGAATGGTACTGAGCTAACTTTGCTAAATAGGACAGTTACCTAATTCTTCAAGAAGTAATTTTTTTTAACAAAGCATTAATACTTAAGATGTAACATGTTAGATCTTAAATTTTGCAACTAACTGGTCAAAATTAGTATTAAATATAAAAAATGTTTTTATAAAGTAACAACACTCAAAAAAAATCAGGAAAGCACAAATTATTACAGATTATTTTATTGGAATACCTTAAATTGTCATGGAAATCTGTAAACTAAAACTCAACGTGTCATCACAACCTATATGGTCTATCCACCTGGGACAATGAATTTAATCAGAACTTTAACTGTCGCTGTTGGCCACAGAGTTGTATTATTTCCTGAAGTTTAATTACAAACCATTTTAGATCTATGTCACTTCAAACCAAAAATATCTGTCTCATATTGGTGGTAGGTCTAAAAGTGAGGAGATTTTTGCGGTCTGCTTTATAACTTTCATGACATCCCAACCTTTTTGCTGTTCGTTCTGCTGGCTTTGCTAAAAATGAGATGAGGTTCTCATATAAAAAGCATACAGTTTAAAACCCCAATAAGGTTGATGAAAATAATAATTATTCGCAGAGTGGACTGAAACAAGGATAGAGGACTGTACCATTGCTGACAAATTGCTGTTTAAAAAAAAAAGAATTTATTGGGCTATTTTTTTAAAGTTATCCTCAAGATGTGAAAGAAGCTGGAGGCAAATACAGTGTACATGTGTAAGTGCATACATGTGCATGTCCAAACAGTTTGCCTGAGACAAAGACACATGTTCTACAGACTACAGGACAGATGTTCTGAAGGCAGAGATGGGCCTCTTTATAGCAAAACACAGAGCTGTTCAAAGAGGCCCTGCTGACCCCTGGGACAGAGCGACTCAATTAGCTTCCCATAATGAGAGCGCACTGTGGGGGGTGTTTATAT
Source organism: Diplotaxodon limnothrissa (assembly GCF_057381915.1). NCBI lineage: Eukaryota > Metazoa > Chordata > Actinopteri > Cichliformes > Cichlidae > Diplotaxodon > Diplotaxodon limnothrissa. The sequence goes on from NC_140609.1 coordinate 24,696,453, forward strand.
AAGCTTATTAAAACATAATCCTAGTTGCTGCGCCATACTGTAGCATGCCAGACAGGCCACTCCTGCAACCAAGTGTGAGCCAACAGCCGGCTGGTGGGTTCAGTCATCAGAAATAAGGAGAAAAAATAAAAATATTATTCGTAAACCTATACATTAAAGCTTCAGCAAATAATTTAGATAACATTTAAAACTTCCTATTCAACTAGAGGTACAGTGATGAGAACGTCTTTGCAGTCCTTTGTCACAATCACATAAACACCTAACACTTTTAGTTTTGTGAACATATGAGGACAAGTCACTGAAATAACTGAGGTCTAAAAGTGATTTCTGTCAAGAATAATGAACTGTACTCAATCAATATCTTTTAATCGGGCCCCAGACATATTGCATCGCATTACACAAGCTTGGGCAACAGTTAATCCTAAAGACAATGTACAAAGTGGACCACAGTCCACATTGCTGAACCCCTTCTCAACCCACAGACCCGATTAACATGGTTAATGTCTTTCAGTAATCCCACCCCGTGGGCTGAGCTCCAGTCATTATGCTGGCAATTGCGTTTGGGGGGGTACCACAGAAATCCTTCATCAACTGAAAGACATCAGAACTGATTACTGATCTACACTTTCATGTGGAGTCAGAGTTCAGTTGTTACCTAAATGGTTCTTAGAAGTTATGTAAGGAGGTGTGCTCACGGGGTTGTAAAGTTCAGTAACCTTTTGAGGTTGTTACAGCTGAAGGAGGCTACAGCTGACCGGGCCACCCATTTCACACCATTAGCTCACCCAGTGTTGGTTTGACAGAAAGCTGAAAGTTTCCATTTCCAAGAAGAAGTGCTGCTAGCTGGAACCATTAAGTAATCATACTCTGTATTTGAGTTCAATGGCATAAAAAATCTGCGCTGTTTAAGCTCTTTCTGATTTTTTTTTTTAAAAAAATGTCTAGAAGGAGTGGTTTGACAGTATAGGAAATGCACTCTCTTGCCAAGCTAGAAGAGAAGATTGTTACAACTCTCATCACCGTCTATCCAACATGATGCTGAGTTAGCACAGCTTAGCTTAGCATGAAAGCAGGAAATAGCTACTCTCTACTTTACTGTGTTAGAGTTGAATAGTATTCATTGCTACTAATCAAACTTAAGTGTAAAGGGAATGTTAGCATGCTAGGTTAAGTCATAAATCGTCTGCGTCCTCTTAAACGGACCCATGCCAAACCCATGCTTTGAAGCTTTGTGGCAGAGTTTTCTTTGGTTTCAGTTTACTTTGATATTATTACTGTTATGAAATTTCACAAACTCACTAGTTGCAATGTTGGCATCCTATTAAAGCCTTTCATCGAGCTCTTTATAGCAACAGTCTATTAATGGGACTAAGATCTACTGAATTCAAAGAATATAAGTGCTATGGCCTATTCCTTTTATCCATATACTATAGATCTAAAAGCTTGCTAAAAACCTGCTCTACCTCCTGAGCTACAGCCACCCGCTGACTAATACTGCACAGTCTCCTTCAGTTGCTAAATGAAATAAAGTATGTCCACAAGTTTAATTAGTGTCACAGTTTAGTCAAAAGCTTTTTTCAGGTGAACGTGGGATCATGAAAAGACAGAATTAGACACTTTGAGATGGTCGGTGAAGACCGGACCTTACTCATGTCTGTATGAAAAACAGGGTGAGGGGTGGATTAGACTTGATGGACACTGCATGCTCATATACGGCAGTTAATTGTCAATCACAAGCTAAGCCATTGTGAAGCAAACTCTGTTTTATCCTTCTTTTTAGTCGTTTAAAAAATTAACAAAAAGTTGTCTTAAAAAAGACCTAAAACTAGCAATTGAGACCACATAGAGTTTAGTCAGGTCACTGATCTGACTTTTGCACAACTAGATGTCTCTTTGCTCCCAGAGGAATCTTGACTTGCTGAGCATGAAAGAGAATACAGATTAAAGGCACTTTTGCACTGGCAAGAGAAACTGAGCATCTTTTTTGGACTGAACCCAATATTTGCCATAATGGGAGAAATCTGATTGAGCAATGAATGTTAGTTTGACTTCTTTAACCAGTGACCATGCATGGGCTCCATTGCATGCACAGATTATCAGTGAATGATAATATTTTGTGAGTTCCACATGACTTCCATAATCTTCATGGGTTTGGCTCATTGACGTAATCTTTTTATTTACATTTTGTAACACAAATCCCCCCACATATGTTCATACTGAGCTCTTCTGGTTTATGCAGTAAAATACGTATTGCAGTCTAAATTAGCAGAAAGACGTGCACTTGGACATTCTTACAGCCGCAGACAATAACCTGAACTTCCAGCAGGCAGGTAGATATTACAGTCAAACACACAAGCCACAATGCTAAATCACAGGACGTTTTGCAAGACAGCTGCCTTGCTGAGACACAACAATGGGGTTTCATACTAAAATATTGGTGGAAAGTGGAGCCGTGCTAACTATCATAATTAGACCACTTGGCATAACTCCTGCTTTAGTTTCACTCATTCTGAGGCCGGACAGCATACTCATCTGCAGCCTGCCAGACGACACAGACTCTCTTTTTAGTCACCTACCCTATCATTAGCATTTCTAAACAAGTACAAGATACCTACCTAACCATCCTTCTCTGCCATTGTTGTAGTGTGGTGTAGACACCCAGCTATATATGGCAGGAAAGGGCTATTTTAGTCAATTATAATCATCTGATCCTGCAAAGTTAAAAGTCTTGGTTCCCGACAAAACCTCTGAGGTTTCTGAATCTTTGAAGCGTTTTCCAACAAAAATGAAGTTTTAGTTCATTTTAGAGAGAACTGCTTACCTTGCAGAATAAATGACTGGTGATAAAACATGCAGCAGTTCTTCACTGTTGTTTTCTGTCAGGTTATCTCATGGTTAATGATCACTTACTGTATATTACTTTTACAGTGCTATAAGGTGATTTGAGTCAACTACATCTAGTGTAATGATTCTTAATTGAGATCCGACTGATAACAATAGTGAAAATGCTATAAAGGGGACTAGAGAGGGGATATTTTACTTTTGAAAAGATAGAGGAAACACACATAGAGTTGTGTTTGTTGTTCTGATCCTCATTGTGGCAAACAAATAAAACCCTGTGTGTAAACCTCTACATTTGGATCAAATTTCTCTTTTAGGAGAAAAAAAACGTCTATTCATGCTCTGTAGTAACCACTAACCTCAGAAACATTCCCCTGCCCTCTACCACGTGACCACGTAACACAGCTCCACAGAAGAGTCAACAACAAAAGCAGGTTAAATATTTCACATTTTATTTAGTTCCACTCATAAAACCCAAAGAACTTCTCTCATGGCAGAATCAGACACAAACTGAAACAATCATACGGAGCCCATTTAGAGTTGGGACAGCACAGACAAAGACCGAGTCACTTATACTGTATCTGTACAAGCAGATTTATCCTGATGACATTACAAACATCAAATGAACACTATGTAACATACATAACGGCATGTGAGATCTCATACATCTGCTGTGTATTGCTGTTGATCAGTTATTGGCCCAGAAAGATCAGATAAATAGACAGATGAATGAAAGGCTTCTGAAAAATAAGAAGCAAACACAGAATCAGTCTCTTTGGCGATTTCACCTCATTTACTGCATAATCTCAAAAGTGGAGAGAGTTTGGTTTTATACTGACTGACAACGAAAGACCCTTTGATCATCCAAAGCAGTGAGCGGAGCAGCTAAGAGCCTTTACCTGCTTGGATCCTACTTTTGAAGAAGGATTTCCACTCTTTCACTGGTCCAAAGTCCGTTGCATGAAATGTGGATAATACAACCAAGGTACAGTGGTATAACCCATGTATTGCTGCAACATTGTAACAGTAACAAAATGTCATGAAGTCGAACTGGCTTTAACATTTCGGAATCAGTCAAAGTGAAAACCGATATTGCTAAATCTTCCATAAACCTACAGCAGAGATGTGTTCTCCAGATTGTGTTGGTTGGATGATGATCGGTATTTGATCTTTGCCATTAATATTTTGCAAAATCAATCTATTGGTAAAGGAGCTTAATGGCCAATTAACAGCTGTGACAAAACTACAACAGCCTGTAGCACAACACACACCATTCAAAACGGTCATACACATCCTGGAGATGTCATCATCATTCCATTAAAAAAAATTATACTCTTATACATTTGATTGTAAATTTTTAAAAGGATGAGTTAAATCTGATAAACTACAGAGCCTATTTTTAGAAGCTATTTGACTCACAGATGCCTCTCATTTAGGAAAAAGTGCAGGGCTTGCAATGTTTAATTTGGGCTTTTAGGCGGAGCAGTTCACGCTTTGAATTCAATAAAACAAAATTGAAAAGAAAATCGGGAAAAAATCTATCACAAGTCTTGAAATCCGAGTTACAGTGTAGATCAAATGAAATAATATACTTTGATAAAGAAATGAACCAAATCATAAAAAAGAAAGAGTATATTTTTAATATGCGATATCATCACCTTAACGACCCCCAAGTCAGCTGGAATTCCTTTGGACAAGTTCTGTATGATATGCAGTCCATGAGCCGTAACACTTTCCTAGTGCCATAAGTTTTGGTTCCATGATGGTCACAGTCACATTTTACATACCGGCTCTGAAGAGCAGACAGTGGTTACAACCTTATACTGTCTCTTAGGCATCAACATAGGGTCTTTTCTGGTCAAAGTAAAACCATCAAATCCTCAAACAGCCATATAGCTTAGCCAGGTGCCCCTGCTGAACTGTTGCTCCATCGAATTAAAGTCACAGTAGGTCATTTGAGGCCGTCCATGTGAAAGTAACAAGGAGTCCTTACATCCAACTCAACACTCCCAAATACGTCAGCAGTTCCAGTTTTACAGTTACAGAAATATTATCTCCTTCCCCCCTACTGGACGCACACATATTTCTTCCACCAGGCCTTGGAGAGCATCTTCATCTTATCGGCTGTGCTGCGGACCTTCCTCTCCCGCCGCGCTCGCCTATCAGACTGTCGCAGTCCCACAGAGATGGCCACATCAAACACCTCCTTCAGATTCTTTTGTGTCAGTGCCGAGCACTCAACGTACGTCACAGCCCCGATTTTTTCCGCCAGCGCCCTGGCATCTTCCTCCGGCACCGGCCTCTCCCTCCTTCTTGCCAACTCGATTAGCACTTTGACGTCCTCCCGCAGGTCGCACTGCGTCCCTACGAGGATGATGGGCGTGAGGGGGCAGCGGCGGCGGATTTCGGGGACCCACTTCTCCCAGACGTTTTGAAAGGAAGCGGGGCTGACCACGCTGAAGCAGAGCAACAGGGCGTCTGTCCGACTGTAGCAGAAGTGGCGGAGTTTGTCGAACTCGTCCTGATGGAGAAGAACAAAGAGAGAAATTTTATTTTATATATATATATTTTAACATATGTCTGGTTCAGAGTCTTTATTTTGATTTGAGCCACCTCCCTTCACTCTGACCACACACGGATGCACTTGAACACACTCAAGTACTGTAACATCACATCACAGGAAAGGGAGTGGTGCCAGTAACTGTTAAATAACAAACCGTCTCAATAGTGTTTATATTGCGCAAATATTCAGAACAGACAAATCCTGCCAACACATTTATACCATTTGCAGTAAATCTCTTAAATTGACACTTTGGAGCCACACAGCTTTAACTTACATGGGCCTCCCACATCCTTGAGTACACAGATTAAGGTTGGCAGTAACTTGACTCAGACCTCTCCTTTTTTTCCGTTTAACTCCATCCTTTCCAACACATATCTCTTAATCCTTATTTAACTAAACAATGCCACAAGCCCGCTCTCTGCCCTTTAAAACACAATTAAAATGTGCAGAAAAAAAAATATCAGCAGTTTCCACATGTGGATTTGAGGCCCAGCACATGCCGCTTCTGAGTTTGACACACACAAGGTCTGGCTGCGCTTTGTGATCTGATGACGTAGGCCCATCTGCAGAATATACACACACGTATCAACATCTCTGAGTGAGGAGCGACGTTGTTTATCAGCCCTGGAAGTGTCTGCTATCATCTTTTTCCAGACCTTCTGTGTCTTTCCATCTCTCCTCGCTCTCTCCTCTCTCATCTCAACGTTTTTGGCACACCCGACCAGTCTCTGGTTCAAGCTCTCCCCCCACCCTCGTATAGAATTGCATCACTACAGTAAGTGTTTGTAGAGTTTTATCTAGTTGAATTTGCCCCAGCTTGTCTGCATGCGGATGCGTCTGCGTGTATGTGTGTGCAGATTTAAGGCCGTGAACAGCTCAGAACATGCTGTGAGGTTTTACACGTATTAGGGGTTTACTCAAATGCCTCATTCCACTTTATAGCCAAACTGTCTTTGATTCTATGCAGAACTGGCAGTGCCCTCGCAGCGGCTGTGAATGTCAAATATGCTGCTCCCAGGGCAGGGTTTGACTGTAGTGGGTTATGAAACAACCACCCAATGCCCCAGAGAAACAGAAACACTGTTTCACAACATGTTCTTTCCAAGATTGGCCTATCAACATAATAATGAGTCAATAAATTTACCTGGCAAGCTCTGTGTAGCACAGTTCATTCACCTTAGTAACTGACAGAAAACAGTTCACAACTAATTATAATTTTATAACCAAATGACGTTTAACCGATTATTTGTTCCATCGTTTCAGTGCCTCAAATATAGTGAGGATGAGTCTGCAAATGTACTCAAGATTTTTTTTTAAATGTCTTTTTAAACATTAGCAGCATGCAAGGACCCTAATATGTGCTATTAAAAACTATTCCTGCATAACTCTGCATATGACACTGCAACCAAGCAACGGCGACTAATCAACCAACATGTGAGAGTTATGTAGAGCAAAGGCCGAGAAGCATGCAGGCACTGTATGTCAATGACCTGCGTAGAGTGGTAATGCAATGTGTTTGTGTGCAAACTCACCTGTCCCGCAGTGTCACACAACTGTAGTCTGACTGGGCTCCCATCCACCTGAACCACAGCTGCAGATACAGAAAGGGACAGAAAGAAAACAAAGTGAGTCACAGGTGACAGTATGAGTTTTAAGGCTGTGTATGTACCCCCACCTGACACTCGAGTTAATGCACACACACACACAGCTACTAACCGCAACACTCTCAGCAATAAACAAAACCCTTACAGTTTAAAAAACAAAAAAGACTCCCCGCTGCCGCCTGTTCTGCTCTTCCAGCTCGCAAATGGCCTTGCTCAGTCTCGCCCACCCACTCTGCCAGTTACCGTTCAGACCGTAACACTTTACTGTCGCTCAGACCGCTCAGTGGGCTTTGTTCTGTGCTGTGTTTTGGCAGAGGCCAGTCAAAGGTTGTCTGATGGTGTGTCTATGTGTGTGTGCATGGGGGTAAAAACAAAGCAGATTTTGTTTATTTAGTGACTCTCTTCCAATTGGCCTCATTTCCAGATTGGAAAAGGGAGTGAGTCATCTCACAGTGAGTTTCATTACAGGGCCATTTATTCTATTCAGAAAACTGAACACAACGCAGAGCAGCAGGCACATGGAAACATTTACAATAGGCCTGGAGCGTGTGGTTGGTCATACCACCTGATCAAAGGGTTTTGCTGGAACTATTCATATAGGAGGACAGCCGTCAGAACACCCTGCTTTCACAGATGCAAAGGGGGGGAAGCGCGGGAGGACACAGAAGAAGGAACATAAGAGAGATGCCATTGGGTAATCATTTCCTAATACCTGACATATGATACTCCTTTGATTTTCTCATCCAAAACTCCTTATTGTCCAGTCTCCTAGCCTCCCGCTTCTCCAAGTCTCTGCCACCTGTGGCATTGTGTAACTGCTCAGAAATCAGCTTTCAAGGGAACGCTCTGATTCCAGGCACTGAAAAATGACATCACTATTAAGGGCCCCAACTGCACAATCACTCTCTGTCAGGCCAGGGAGAAAGACAATCTCTGCCTCAGAGCTACTGCAACAGATGTGCCCGTTTCAGTATAGAAGAGAGGCCTTGCGGGTCAAGGCTGACAACAATAGGCAGAGTTGTGCAATCCAAAACCCGTGAACCAGTGAACCAACCTCTGTTCTGTATGGAAGAGTTGAGCCAGCACTTGTCTAAGGGTGGTGTGTGCTCTACAAGAGTGTTTTATGAGATTTGGGTTGGCCACATTGTTCCTTTTAATGCTTATCAAGAGTAATGTCAGGGAATTAGCTATTAAGTTTACAAGTTTTTTCATAGCCAGCCGTTTTCTTTTTAAATAAAAATGTTAGATTTTGAAAAGGTAAAATACCAAAATCTTTTTGTATATAAATCAGGGTATAATCCTGCACGAAAAAGCAAAACAGCTTCTATGTTGCTCTAGAACTGCATTTCAAATGGTATGTCTAAATAACAGATGCGATCACACGTCAATAAAAGCGATCAACAGGTCACCGTGTATTTTTTTTCTATTCCAATACTGTTCGGGTTCAAACACCACCTTCAAAGGATTTTTGTTTTTCTTCTCTTACATCGCAAAAGCTTCCAGGGATTAGTGAGACAGTTTGGAAAGTGGTACAGCGCCAAATGGAAACCCAGCTACACCAGGGAGGATACTTCATCCACATTAATTACCGCTGATGGAGGACAAGATAGCAGGAAACACAAAGACATCTATCAGTCCTTAACATCTGAATAATAGAGGGACATTGGGGAATATAGGTGCGGTGGGGCGAAGTTGATCTCTAAAACAAGCAAGAGTTGAAAAGGCATCCTGTGAAAAATGGGTGATACTGACAGGTAGATGGAAACCAACAGATTTTTCTATAGGAGGTTTTTTTTTTTAAGTGTCATAAGTTTTATTAAGTTTATTCACCTCGTTTAAATAAACTGGACATGTTCAGCTATGACAGGTGACACACATACACGGTCTGCCTGTGCATTCACAACATTTCTAAAATCTGGAATAAAATGAATAAAATAATATGTCTGTTTACCCGTGAAGTCATCAAATGCAGTAGGGACGTATTTCGTCGGGTATCCATTCGTGGTGTAGCTGACCACCAGACTGGTTTTCCCCACCGCTCCATCGCCCAGCAGGACGCACTTCAGCAGCCGCTCCTGCGCCTGTCCTGGCCGGGTAGGTTTGGGTTTATGAGGAGGCACTGGAGGGGCCATGGTCCTACCGTAATCCATTCTGAGTGGAGGTGCCTTTCAGTCAGCCAGCTCTGCACCGCGATCTCCTCGATGGACCGGTGAAACACCCACCATGAGAACAGGTTCTTTCCTCCTTTGCAGTTTTTCTTCCCTCCAAACGGTAATGATCGCAAACGGAGCTCGTGCGTAAAACCTCTCCTCCTGTGCGCGCTGTCAAATCCAGTACGGGAAGTTATCGTCCAGTACTGCACCGCTGAACACTGCAGTTTTACCAAGCGAGGGAGGACCCAAAGTGTTTTTTGTGTGTGTTTTAGGATAAATTTGACTAATCCCACCTACTTTTTCTCATTGGCTCCGCCCAGCAACGTGGGAGTGTGAATCCAAGTGTTCTTTGAAGAAAAGAACATTACCCTTATTAAACTGTTTGGGGAAAATTAGAAAACAAGAGGGACGATCCTGTGTTTTTATTATTATTATCAATCTTTCCTTTCAATATATTATTGTGTAGTTTACTCGTTTAACCTGTTACACACTGCGTTGCTATGGGCTTAATGTTTGATCTCTTGCAGGCATGTCCAGACGTGTCCTCACTAGTTAGGAGGAAGCCTTGATGCCCTTTTTGAACATGGATATAAAAAGTGCTGAAATTTTATACGCAGACTTCAGCCTCCTGACTTACTTTACCTTGTACTAGTACGCTTTTCCAAGAAGGAACATCCAGAATCTACAAGATTACTCAATCAATCAATAAATGGAAATTTTATTGTATTCTCCACGTGATCGGCCAGTTTTAAACTGTCCAATATCTAAGGTGATCCGCTTTCTTATGCTAATTTGTCAAAGACACTGGAAACCTCGAAAACTGAACCAAATGTTTTGCCTTTTGCCGCCTCCTTGTGGCTGCAGCGAGAAACTGACATACCTGAAAACAGGTAGCGTTAATACTCTTGTCTGTTTAAAAAAGCCACAGTATATGTTGAATTGATCTCTCAAGAGTTTATTTTTCCAGCCATAAAACTAGTTATTTTCAGGAATACAAAGAAAAGTGCACTAAGATAATGCAGGTCACGAGTGATCAATTGTTTGGAAATTAAATGAAAAGGAATTAAAAGTCAGTTTTCTGTTTAGATTAATATTTTCAAGGCAAATAGAAAACAAAAACTTCTGGTAATCTAGGCCTGGTATGACAACTCTATGAAAATGAAGTTTGGCTGGATTAGTAGCAGCTTTGCTAAATATGTACACAGGAATCATGACAAAACAGATTTATACATGTTAAGCTGTGTGGTTACATATTGCTGTCACCCATCTTTTTAAAGAAAGGACAGATGGGTGTGTCTATGCTACTACTGTAGTTCTATGACCAAGCAGCACATGATTTCTGACACTAACTGGCCATTAGGTTTTGGTTTTTAACGGGTTATATGTATGCTTTCTCTGTAGGATGTAAATTCACATCTATAAGGCATAACAGTCTTTGTGTGAGCTTTAAAAGCAGACACTAAAGGGAAATATGGACTTCAACTGTGGAGTATCCTGAATAATTTTATTATTCCTAAAACAGATCTACTTACAGTTCCATATAAGATACCTTGCCCTGTACAGATATAGGAATCCGGTAAGTTTTGTACATATACAAAACTCCATTATTGGGAAACAAATGGTTAGGCTGATACGAGAAGTGGTGCATTGTTGGAGGAAACAAGTTGTAAGTACTGTGAATCAGATCATGCACTGTAACCTGCGGTTAAAAAGGCACCTGCTGTATTACACTTTCACGTTCCTTCACAAGCTTCCTCTACAACGGGAGACAAAACACTTTAAGAGCACAAAGAACATGGGAAATCTTAGCACTTTGTCTATTGCCCATATACGCAATCATGAAACTCCTCAGCAACACTGACACCTCTGGTACTCTGCCAGTGAAGAACTTCCTCTCGTAAAATTTATAATGTTGTAAATTACTAAAGTCACCGAGGAGCTCAGTTATCTTTCTGTTTATATCAAAGGAGGGAAAGCAGTGCCTTTCAGCTGCTCCCTTTAGGAGTCAGCACAGCGGATCTTCTGCCTCCATCTCACCCTTTCCCTAACAGCCTCCTCTATCACACCGACTCCCTGTATGTCCTCCTTCACTACATCCATGAATCTTTTAGTGTAAGCAATGAAAAAAACAAAAAACACACAAAACATAAAAAGAGTGACTGATAGTGAATAGAAATGGATGCCAGCGAGGGTGAAAAGAAACACAAAATTTTGGAAAATTAAGAAATGTGACTTTAATTGCTGGGTAACAGTTTTGTTTGAGCAAGCTCTATGTCAGTTACTCGCATACATGCACACACAAACACAGAAACGTCCATACACACCTGCATACACACAGATAAACAGTCATGTGAATGAATATGCATGGAGAAATGTACATGTGATTTCACACACGTCTTTAATTGCCAGTTTTATGCTGCCGTGATCTGTGTTGACCCCTGTTTTAGTGCTCCTCGCACAAATCCCCTCAACGACTCAATTCCCTTTACTCAGGTGTGTAGCTGTCAGTGTGGGAGCTTCCCTTTTATGGTCTTGTACCTCATTTTGGACTACAGCTCAATTTAAGACACTTTTTGAATTCTTTTTTACATGTCAAAAACAATATTTCCAAAGATGGTCATGCGCAATCACCTGCGCTGCAGAATCTCTTCTTCTTCGAAACCAGCAGCAAGAGTCCTATCCAGGATTCATACACCATGAAGCAGAATCATCTCAGCCCCATCCTCTAACCCCCATAACTTGGATACAGTTAGTGTGAAGTACCATGCGTAGTCCTCATCATCATTCATTTAAATAACCTCCCTTTCGTTCCCTTCCCCGTTTCTGGAGCTCTGTTCTTTGGAGCTCTGAGCACAGACTGCCATGTAAGACATCTGAGTGACAGTCTGTAACTCATGTAGCTTCTCTTTAAGTCGCTGTCCATGAGTGATTACTGGGTTTTGGGTTTGGCACCACCAGGAGTTGGATCAGGAGGAGGGCCACCACCCTGGACAAGTCTTTGAAGACTACAGGGGAGACACATAAGTGATAATAAGTGAAAATTAGCATCATCCACCACCATTATTTTTTGTTAAGTGTGTGTTAATGCCTCACTGATAAATCCTATGTTTAAGGAACACATTCCAACATAGTTAGTCCCCTTAGCTCGTCCTACCAGCCTTATAGTAGAACCTTTTAAATTACTTCAGTTAGATCCCTCCCTGGTTTGTTTTAGTGGCTTGAAGCCATTTTGATACGGATTACCTGGTATTTTTTCTTGGGATTGTGTGTGCGTGATACTGTTACTGCCATTAACTATATCAGCATATTATCGTGGGCTTGGAAGGCATGACTGGGAAATGGATAAACTATTTTGGTTGTAAGTGGTTCCAGTTTGGATCGACAACCAGGTTTGTTAATCCTACTTATTTTCTTGTTTAGAAAAAAGACAGGAAAAAAGGTCAAGGACACATCTGGTTGATGGAACCAGGCTGTGAACATTAAAAATTCTGAGATCCCACCGTGAGCTAAAAAGAGCTAAAAACTCATGCAACTGTAACAATGGATCTCCAAACTAACACTCTATACTTCAACATTCGGCCAATAATTAGCAGATAATGAGCAAATACACTATAACATATTAGTTACCATTATTATTAATAGCATTGTCATGCTGCACAGCCATGGTGGATCATTCTTCTGATGAGAATCATTTGATTAACAGTTAAAAATCTGTTGCTTTTTTCTAAACACAAATCATTGAGCATCATGTTCAGTCTCAGTCTGCTGACCAGCTGAAACTAAATGCTGTGATGTAAAGTACAATGTGTTTGCTTTATTAATTGCAGTACTGTGCAAAATCTTGAGCCTCCCTTCTCAAAAAATGTAAAGTGGGATTTGTCATTGATTTTCAGTCCAGGTCTTGTGTAATCTGGTACACCTCAGCCTTTTCTCCCTGTTTCCCTTCCTGAAGAATGACAGCCACCCTTCCCCTAAAACCATTTCTGATGTACAGTCGATGGATCAGCTGAAGGGCCAGATGCATTTTTCAGGTCCTGTTTCAGGTCTTTGCTGGATTTATTTTTTTATTCTATTAGTCATATCCTATTTATTTACCATTTAAAGCTGAATCATGACACACTCGCCAGAAATGTATAAATATATATATTTTAAATTAAAAACAAAAATGAATGTAAGATTTATTTGCTTTTATTAATTTGACTTTGTATCATATTTGCTATATCTGGCATTTCAGCTAACAGCACTTTGAGAATCACCTTTTTGTGCAAAAATACTCGTTTATGTCTGTGTTTCTACAACAGGCTGCAAAAAAAAGTGCCTAAAGATTCAGTTTTTTTCAACATGTTCAAAATGTAATTTCCTTATAGTGTTAAAAACATATCTGAGTACTGCAGCAATGAATAGATTTGGCATATTTGTTTATTTTTCTTATAGACTGCATAGTGCTATTGACTATATACTGTGTTAAACAGTGTGAATGATACTTTGTGCAGTCAGCTCTGGTGCATACTTAAAGTAAAAAGAAGTATCTGAGATCATGAGCTCCACTGTGTTGGTGATAGCACCTTTCTGCCACAGGATGGCGTCATACTCACATGTCCTTGACGTTGTCAATTTGGGCCTGGATTTTTGCAATAACGCCATCAACCTGCTCCTGGAATATAACAGAAAAAGGGTACAAATGTTAAAGGATATGGTGGACATTAAATATCAGTGAGTGTACAAATAGAAAAAAAAGTTGCTACCGGACGTCGTATATAAAAAAGGGGCAGAGAAAAGACAGCGATCACACCTAGAAGAGAAAAAAAAGTAGAGTTGCCAAAGTGATAAACAAAGAGTGTATCAATAGCTTTCATATGTCCAGTGATGATATGCGTTTCTTACTGATGATGAGCAAAGTAAGGCCATTGCACAGGTCTCCCAGGTATGTCACAAGGTACATCAGAAACAGGAACTAAAAGAATAAACATAAAATAAAGAAACAGCTGCACAGACTTTAGCTTTCACCAGAAAGTTAAGCTGTTATCAAGAAACCCTCCTGCAAACCTCCATTTGGTTTTCATTTCCTTCTAGAAAACAGTCCATCACACTAACACACTGTTGATTTTGCTCCACTGTATTATGTAAATAGGATACAGAATTCATTAAATTATTGTCACTGACATCATTTCTCCTTGACGGATAAAATAAGCTTTAAATATAACCCCCAGGCCCCAATATGATACAACTCTTTCCCCTCATTTTTCAGTTCTGTCACTGTACATATGATACTGACATGGGACACCCTGTGTCAGATGGAAGGAGACTCCAGCTTATCCCGGGTGTCTCTGAGTTCATATCCCTGTGTGTCATGCCACATTCCAGCAAGGTCAGGGTTGAGAACAGGGGGTCCTGGGATTAAGGGGCTCAGTCAGCTTACGCTGACTCACCATTTATTGCAAATGAGTTATTTCAGCCTGCTGTTAACAGCTACAATTTCATATCTATGTAGATGTTTTACTGATACTGGTAAAACTAGAGTATTCTGCATGTTATTCCAATACTGGCAGTGAGGTTTACTAACTATATTGTAACTGACTGGTACATGTGTATAGTGAATGCTGCATCAATAGCTCCTATCCCAGTCTAATACTACTCTCTATGAAATAAGTGGAAATTACCCTAAATTTAATCAAAGGTAAGTAGCCATCACACATTTTTTTATTCATATTTGATTGACCGTTTTGACCCCTCAGAGGATCCCTCAAACTTTTCTTAGACTTGTATCACTTGCATTACTCAAGAACACACCTACATTTGAAATGACTTGAGCCTAATGATGACTGTGTCAAAAGGCTGATTAAGAACTGGCATTTTATGCATTAGCTTTCAGAGAAAGGACATAAACCTAAAGTCAATCAAGTTTTATCTAAAAAACTGCAACAAAGCATTTTCCGTCACAGCAAACTAGATAAATCATTAATTATGTGATGCTGGCAGATTTTCCGCTCTTGACTTGATGAATATGATCTCTGCTGCAAGCAAGGATTTGGCCTTGCTAGCACGAGAGGCATAGCCAAGGGTTGGATGAGAAGAGTGAGGCATTTCAGTTTGATCTGAAAGGGTTCTTTATCCAAAGGGACACTTAGCCTTCCAAACAATTACCAAAAATATGTCACAGGGACTGACAGCTGCCAGCAGTGCTATTAATTTATTTAGGAGGAGAGGCTTCAGCTTTGAGCCGGGAGAATGAGAGTAACAGTCGGCAATGACCTAACCTCCAGTGATAGAGGGATGAGGCAGGGAGGAAGATGACAGATGATGAAGCAAAATGAAGGACTACGGAGATAGGATGATATCTTGGTTAATGATGATAAAATTAAGATAAAAATGGAGAGGAGAGGTTCTGGACAAAGCGAAACAAATCACTGAAGACAGGTGATTAGGAGAGTAAATATGAAGCTGGTATACACATACACACACATCATTTTAAAAAAGTAACTTGACTAAAAAGCTTAACTTACCTTGAGGGATTCAAAAAGGTTGCCAACAAAAAAGAGTCTCTTCAGAGTGTCAACAGCTGACAGAGTCATCACAATGAGTTTCTGCATATAGAGGTCAGCCTGCTCTCCACTGAAGCTGATGTCCAAGTCCAAATAAGACCTGATAGGACAGGATGACAAAAGCAGAAGCTAGATGCTGAAATGTCAGATTTAGTCTCACATTTCTTTGCACTGCATTTATTTTTGAGTCTTTTCTGAGTCATTCCTCCTTAAAAACACAGATTCCACACAATACTTCAAGCACATATACTTGTCATAACTTTCAAAGCCATTAAATTGCCCAATCTCTGAAACTTCCCAGGTCATCAGCAGCTATTTAAAATCCATTTTACATATAAAGCTATCATTTTATAAAGAGGCATTGCAACAAGATGACTATCCTATAAGGAAAATTCAACAAAAGTGACAATATTTCAAGTATGCTTTAACAAACAAAAAAATAAAGGTTTCCTGAGTGAAAGTTGTTATCTTAACCCCCTGGTCTTGAGCACATTCTATATTAATTTGTATAAAAACTAAAATAACAAAGGTCAAGTCCCCATTAAATAAAAGCACAGCATCTTACTTGAACGGATGTTCTCCATCACCCCAGCTGAGGATGTAGAGGAGTTGGTAGTAGATCCGTACTGAGATGGTGAAGCACATGATAGCCAGGGAGACTGTGGAGACCACAGTGATGATGCTGAGCTGGAACAGGGACAGCAATCCCACCACTAACCCTGTGAGCACCATGCCACTCCGCTCCGTGTCCTTCCAGTAGATCAAGTCCATCACTAAAAGGCAAGGCAGGTACCGTGTGGTCAGAAATGTACATGCTTTATCATAAGCACAAATATCATGGAAATTTGAGACTTTTACAATATTTTTTTTTGTGATGTTCTATTTCCAGGGTGGAATGATTGTACAGCACAGAGGTGTAGAGGAGTCAAACATGCATACATTCACTTAAATCTTTTATTAAATAATGCTTTGCCAGCATCTAAAGGATTTATTTAAAGCACACATTAAAATGACCGAGTTCAAGGAAAAGGAGAAATGTAGGTTTAAATAAGTTTGGAAGGTCTCGCTGAGCCAATTTTAAACTAGGGCAGATTCAGAGTACAAGTTATTCAGATGTGTCACCATTTTGCCAAGGTTCAAAAGAAGATACGAACTGTCACCCTTAGAGGAAGGGAAATTGGTTATATATTCAGAAACAGTCCATTAAGCACCGAAGGTCAAGCCTGCAATGAACTGGGAACTGCTGGAACACCAACATCACTGTGCACAGCAAAGCCAGTTTTATATTGACCTTGACTGAGGGTGCTGACCAAGACAGAAGCCCTTGCTCCAAAATTGATACCTTTAAGCTCAACTGAAATTTGTAGCTGCCCACATGGACGAACCAAATGCCTTTTAGTGAACATTTTATGGGCAGGCAAAATGAAGATTGACCTGTTTCGCCACAATCACAAGAGGTATGTTTGGAAAAGTAAAGGTGAGGCTTTCAAACAATAAACCTAACACAGTACCAACTATCAAGCATGGTGGTAGTAGCATCATGATCTGTGGCTGTTTTGTTACCATTGGTATTGGTACACTGCAGAAAATGGATGAAATAATGAAGCATGACTACCTCTAAATTCTTCAACTTCACTGCAAAACAGCTAGATTGTTAAAACTTGGATACAATTGTGTGTTCCAACAGGACAATGATCCCAAACACAAACTGGGTTTGGATTGGATGAAGCAGGCTAACATTAAACTTCTAGACTGGACTTCCCAAACCCCTGACTTCTAACCTAATCTAACTCTTCCAATTCTGCATGGAATAGCAGTCAAATATCTAGCCAGAATTATGCCAGAAGTTTGTTGATATATAACAAAAACAAGCTGCAACTTGCTGAGGTACATGAAACTAAATATTACTGGGCATGTGAGTTTATTTTTGACCCAGTTTGGATTGGAGAAAATCTGAATTAAAAACAAACATTTGCCCCTAATTCAAGCTTTGAAAAGTTTTTAAAGATTTACCCGTATAATCACGCCACCCCGGAAAAAGAACAGTTTAATGAACTCAGCAAAAGCACCAAATTACCATGACATTTATGCCCATGATGAGTGTAAGTACACCTCTGACAACAACTGAAGAAAAGAAAGGTTAAAAAAAGATAGAGCCAACAGAATAGGAAGTAAAAAAGAAAACCAAAATAAAAACAGTGGCTGAAAAGTCCAGGCAACTGTTGACAATATATTCGATTTTGACAAAGCTGCTGTATCATTTAAACTCCTCAACATTCGGCTGAATAATACCTTTTTTTATTTTTTAAGAAGCACCATTGAAAGAGCACCTGGAGCATAGGAAAAGAGATGGAAAGGGTGGCCAGAGAGGTTGAAGACATGAGGCAAGGAGGGATTTTAAGCCTCAGGCATGAAAGCACACAGGGCAGCTCCGAGGACACATCAGGCTCTAGGTCCAGTTAAATTTAGCCCTCAGATGAAAGAGGGAAACAAGCAGTTGAGGGGAATTTAAATGCAGCCTTTCACAGCACCTGCTGTCAGTCGTCAGGACATCGGCAGCCCCTTCTCCACACCCTGTTAGTTTCCCTCTCTGTCACCCAGCAACAGCTGCCCTGGAGACTGAGGCGTCTGCAGAGTCATGCAGTACTACAGTGGACAACTTTGATGTACGCAGTAGAATTCGTGGGTCATCTTTTTTCTCTTAACAATTTTAATGTTACAGAAAACGATTAAGCAATTAACAGCAATTAAAATTCCATCACACAGCTCACTGTAAATGCAGTGTCCCTGTGCTGTGTAATTATTGTCAGAGAGAGACCTGGTACTTTGTACTCGTCGTTCAGCGAAATGCTAAGCCTCAGCATTAGAATAAAGGGAAGCCTCTTTCAATGGAGTGTACTGACAGCAGGTGGGTTATTTATAAACATCACTGCACACAATTAATACCCATGATGCCCCTGGAACACACCTGTTCATTGTGTTTGTTTGTGCTGCTGCCATTCCGGGACAGTGACACTCACATGGAGACACAGCAGGATACGTGTTTAGTGTAATAACACATAAACAGCAGTATGACATCAAAACTGGCCATGGAAGACACATTGTATTTGGCTCATCTTCACACACCTTGTACTTGTACTTTACTACTTGCTCTCTATTACTTGCTCAGGGTTTTCTAAACACACGAGTATCGAGTAAATATGCAAAAACACTGTGACTTCCCCTTGTAATCCCCTAAAGTTGGTTTATTTCATTTATTTATTAGCAATTTCTTTCCAAACAGAACTTGAACAATTTATCAGACAAATAATATTAGCTGTTTGTTGATCGATTTGCATTGGCATGTATGAGGGCTGATAAATCAAAACTTCAAAAGCAAACAGGAAATTGGAGAAACACCCTTCAACCATGTTATGAGTGTTGACATTGCCCTGTTGGCAACACATGCCACAAACACAACAGTCAGAGAGTAAACAAATAAATAGACAACTGAACATAAAGAGAGAAAGAAAAAATTTGCACATATATTAGAATCTCGAATTTTTAAATCAACTATCGGTAACAGTATCGGTCTTAGAATCCTATATCAGTTGGGCTCCACTTTCAGTCACTTTACTTAAGACATTAAATAATGGATTCAATTTTCCAAAGGGCCACATGAGAAACTGGGACTGTTGTGAAGGGCTGCACCAATAAGCTTATAAATAGATAAAAATCATGTTAACCAGAATTGAGTTCAGAGTTGCTGGTATGGCTCTCCACAACAGTCCCATTGGCCGCTTTGCAAAATGAATTGCCCACCCATGCATTAAATATTTAATCTCCACATGACAGGAAGTATTTCACTGGTTACAAGTTAGCTTAATTCTTCAGTCCACTATAGTTCACTAAGATGAAGAACTGCAGCACCTTATGGACAACTGAGCCTGGCTCCAAAAGTGAGGAAAGCCCATAAACAAAAATGACCACATTAAAAGTAGAAATAAAGATATACAAAAAAAGGTACAAAAGGGCTTTGGTCTTTTTTATTTATTACTCAGGCGCATCCACAGTTCACAACATATCAAGTACTGAGCTAAAACATGGTGCAATTCACATTAGCTAAACTGCAGTGCTTTAACTACGATATACAGGATGTTACTGTATTCTTGATTATAATTAATCAAACAAACAGTCAATCAACTGTCAATTAACCAGTCAAACAAAAGTAATAGAGCCAACTCGTCCTTTATGCCACCTTGGCTTGACATAATTTCATTTCAGCCCCCAAAATCCATTTCACTTGTGCCTGGTCATGTCAGCTCAAGCATGTTGCCACAAACCTCGTACTACTTTAGAATGAAACTCCATCTGTGCCAGCTCTTCAGTCTAAAGAGGAGACACCAAAGAGTAAGAGAACCCAGCTGGCAAATATATTACAACCCATGACTGAAAGTTTATAGTCATTTGAATGGCTGGTGCTCATTTAAATCCAGGGTACTGATAAATGTGGCTATATTTGAACAACTGATTAGTTTAGTGCCAAACACACCTGCAGCTGATGGAAACACCCATCCCCAGCGAGCAGCAGGAAATCCACTCAGTTTAAACCTTCAGGACTCTGACAGACCAGCCTTCTCTAAGCCAGTCAGAAAGCTAAACAGTCCACCACTTGAATCTGCAGCTTTCTCTGCCATCAATTTAACTGAAATGAAACACAGCTCTTTGTGGGAGTTGTCCCTCAGCTCATCACACTAAGCTTAGACCTACAGCTCACCTATAAAGGTGTAGAAAATTCTATTTCCACATCCAGAGCATCTCACCTTTACTGGCCATTTTGGTTGCTGCTCCAGCGTTTCCCCTCGCACCCTCTGCCCCTCTCTCTGTGTGTACCTCTCACCCCTGTGAGCTGTTTTTGGCCACCCACTGCTCGCTCAGCAGTCCAAAGGCCTGACAGCCCAAAATAATCTCATGTGCAGCACCGCCCAGCACTCTTAGAAAATACAAGAGCTTCACCCATAAACAGATGATTCGCAACCATTACACTAGATCTTCTGACTCTAAAGACAGATGAATGAATCCATTCCTTTAAACTGGGAGTTTGTTTTATAGAGCTGTGTTCATATTTTAAATTGTGTGAAACAGGAGAATGAGTGTCTTTTTTTCTGTTATGTCACCAGGTCCCATCTTTCTGTTTCCACTGCTGACAAAAAAACAGAAGAGCAACTGAAAAGCTGCATTCTTTTTCACCTTTTCTAGAGTTATAAATTCTACTTATGATTTAATGTGACAAAACAAACAAGATAAAATGCTTAAGCTATCAAATGTCTAAAAACAACTAGCAGTACAAGGCCTAAAATGACTGACTAAAAGGGTGCTGAATGAGAACCCAGTCATTTATCATTGCCAGTTTCAATATTTGAAATTTGATACAATGCTACTAAAAGCAGTCATAAAACCAAAAGAAACATGATATTCCAATAGATATATTTGCAGTACTTATTCAGGGGACCCTAATCTCTGTCATCAGCCTGCCCGCACATTTATTAACGCTCAAACAGTCGTCTAAAATAAGACCGAGCTCCACTCTGATGGAGGATCCACTTCGAGGGTCAATTCACCACTACAATGCTAGCAAACTGCCACAAATCTGCATACACAGAAACTCCTCCCATATACTATGTGCATCTTTCTTTCTGTTGTGTTGCTGACATCAGCATGAATCTGAAAAGTCAGCCAGTGCCAGCTATGGTTTGCTCACAATGAGCCAATCACTCCTTAAATCCCAAAAGAGGGTTATTACGGAGACACAATGAACAGCCAGCACTTCCACGGGGGTGGGGAGAGGGTCAGTTATCTTTGTCTGCCTGCTCCTGAAGGTCCATGCAGAAAGTGAAATCTGATATTCTCCTTCTTTAAAGTATTGATTGAGCTCAGTGAAAGAATCTTGCTGAACGAGAGAAGAGGCAGAGGTCAGGAGAAGACAGACGTTTTTTATTCTCCTACCTGCTATGTGTGTGCATGCTGCCCAGTCCTCTGTTAGGTTAAGTGCTGAAAACCAGTGATCTCTGACCAGTTGTTCCTGAGTGTTTAGGCCAATGGCAGGCGGCGCAGATGACGCTGGGTCTCCCGGTCGCACAGTTGTGAGAAGCTTGACTGAAATGGTTTCCCTGGCAACAGGAGATACTGGCTCAGCTGCTGCTGCTGGGAAAAGGAAGAATGTGTCACTATGGTAATGCCATCACGTTGAATGTGCTTAACTAAACAGCAGCAAACTATATTTTGCACAAGAATGCGGATTTGTTTGATTTGACCACTATTTGTCTTTATAACATTCACCACAAACAAAATCTCTTTTACACTGACACGATCACAAGATACAAATGATATATGAGGCTATCAGACTACTGAATGTAGTTTAGATTAGAGTTGTTAATTGGGTATTTTACAGCCTTTAGAAATAAAAATTACATCTGGGGTTCCACTGCTCTTCTATTTATACATGCTATTTTTTCTCACTTTTTAATTTTTAAGCACAATAAATTTATATGTAATGAAATGTATTCATAAAAACCCACTGGAAAGTGGGTTTACAAAATATTTATGCGGCCTTTCGATGCTACAATTGTCTAATCATTTTGATTTGTCGTCACTTCTGCCTCAGACCCTAACGTGAAGCATGACTCAAGGCAAGGTCATCACTTAAGCTCTCAGAACATGAAGATTTTAAAGTGGAGACTGTTAGGAGGAACTAACAAAAAAAAAAGTCTCTTATACTCAATAAATGTAAAATTTGGAAAGACTCCTTTACAAGATGTTTAAATTCAGTGTAAAAATAATATAAAATGAAGGTAAAACAGCATACAACAACATAATCTTTTTGTAGATCACATGAGGACTTCAAAAGACTTTTGACAAGATCATTATGCTGACTGACAGAATCAATAACCCAGGCCTAAACTCAGTTTTTTGTATTCTAATGTATCTTTAGTTGATCATAAGAATTCATAGTGATTTTTGGATACAGGCTACACTTATAAAACATCTACTCTAATGCTCAGTATGCTTAAAATTACAAGTCAGTTGTGCAAAGAGCTCATTACATTTTTTTGGTTGAAAACCTACTGCTCAGTCAACCAAGCTAGTCATCTCTGTACTGAGGCATCCTGAGATTTCTCAGACACTACATATTTTAGAGTTTCACACAACACAGAATGAAGCAACCTCATCACATATTTCTCACTCTGAAGTATCTGTGAGGGGCTCTGTTGCAGGGATGACAGGATGGAAGGGGAATTCTCCACACTCTCGTCAACACTCTCCTCTCTTTGAACTCCTTCATCTCTCTCTTGAGGTTCTGGGTCCAGGTTTTGGGGAGAGGGCTGAATTGTAATAGTTTCAGTTTGTCTTTGTTGCTCCCTTTCCCGTCTTTCTCCAGCACTTTCTGTCCTCGTCTCAACTCTCTCATGCTCTCTGCTTTCTGACGTTTCCTCTTCTTCATCTCTACCGAGGAACAGTTGAGGATCCCAGTCTGCATCAGGGGAGTCCAACAGTGTTTCCAGGGTGTCCGTGCGGATCAGAGGAGTGCGACTGCCTCGAGAACCAGCCCTGCGTCGATCGCGGAGGAGTCTAGAGGCACCCACTGCTTCAGCCTCGGCAATAGCGATGTAGGAGAAAGTCTGCTCGAAGGAGTTCTGACGCGGTGTGCCCCAAATAGACGGGGATGAAGCCAGTCCCTCATCATCATCATCTGGATCTCCATCGCCCCCCTCATCGTCGTCGGACCACTCCCTGGCCGTGTGCAGCTCATACATCTCTGACTCCTCATTTCCACCTGAACGAATAGAAAAACAAGATGGATGTGAGCTCAACGTACACACTGACACACAGTAACAAAACAGAGAGAGACAAAGAAACAGGATACAAGCTGGGAAAAAAACAGTTTACAAATAATCTAAAGACACTGGGGCTACTAGTGTTATTGCAGTGCTATGCAAGGAGAGAGATTTTAGTTTTATTAAATGGAAACGTCAGATGAAAGCTGCAAGGCATCCTATTTGATGTCAGGGAGAAGAAAGAGTTCAGAGTCGAAAGATGAAGCCTTCTTTGATAAGTGCAAAAACAGCTCTCCTTACAAAAAAGGAACAAATCAGCGTTCCTTTAGTCTAACCTGTGGATCTTCATTGCTAGCATTAGAGAAGTTGAATAACAGGTGCATTTAGGTGAACTTGCATCAATGAGTAGACATTCTGCCACCAAATATCTCTGGGGATGTTAAGTATCTGCTTCTTACCATCAGTGCAGGGAGGAGTTGAGTCTGGAGTGGATGCCACGGAGCCATATTCCTCTGAAAGGACAAAACAGTGAAACTTTTGCATGAACCCACGGGTAAAACAGGAATGTTTAAGGCAAGCTGCTGTAAATTCATTCTTTCCACCATCTCACACTGAGCTCACAGCCTGGCAAACACTGAACGTAGGTGTTTCTTCTAATGATTAAAAACCCCAAAAGAAGCATTGCAGTAACTCGTTATGAGTCACTGTTTTAAGGGTTATAAGTGAACTGTCACTGTACACATTGAAAAAGACTGGGAGGTACCCTACTCAGCAATTTCAACCTCTATGTAAAACAACAAAGCATAAAACTGTGTGCATATCAACCATTTTGTTGCATATTGATTCATTTCCTTGCAGAGTTGTGCTGGCAGCAGTAAAGGCCTTCACTACATTAGACAGCCAGCATGACTTTAGCTAATAAATAAACCAGGGAGTGGAACGAAGCAGCATACTCTCGTCTGCACATGCAAATAAGCAGCCACTTTAATTTAAATGTAGAGAGGATCGTGCCCATATTCTGTCAGAAAGCTGAAATAAAAGGCAGATATGGAAGCACAACAGAAGCTTGTGGCAGCTTGAAATAACTTGCATGCCTAACATGCCTGGCTGAAAAGCCCTCTCAGACACAACCAAATAAACATCTGCTATCCAACGCTAGATAACAACAACCAAACAATCTGCTTCTGCACTGCATCCGCTCCATTAAGCCATGTGTTTATGAAAGGTATGAGCAGTAGAGAGGAACAGAGAGCATGCAGGAGAGGAGGGAGGGGGAGAGCTAACACATACGATGCTCATAGCAGTTAGCAGGAAAAGATACTGAGCTGGAATATAAGAGATGATGGAAAGGTGAGATAAGCAAATGCAGACGCCCCCAACACTGAAACACAAACTGAAGGACCAAAGCAGACTCACGGCAGTGGGAGAATCCTAAAACCTGGCCCATGCTCCATCAAGGCATTGCTGGGCCCATCCAGTCATCCAGTCTGGAAGCTCCCCCCTCCTCCTCCTCCTCTGCTGCCGACACTCACGTCCTGTGGACTCTCTCTCTCTCTCTCTCTCTCTCCTCCTCCTCCCTCTGTGTCTCAGTCATCTACTGAGAGGCTTCCTCCCTCTCCTGCCTCTCGCTCAGTCACTCAACAGCCCCGCCCTGCCTCACTCCACCATCCTCCCCTCTACATCTCCTCTTCCATCGCTAAGGCTGCAGCTGTAGTAGTAGTGTACACTACAGCAAAAGGGGGGAAGGCACGAGTTTCTGTGTGCCTCAGCTTGCTGTCATCTCCCATTCACAGCTACTCTACACCCATCTATCCCCTCTCCCTCTCTCTGTCATCATGTGATCCCATCTCAGGATCTGATCGAATCAGGTTGTCAGAGAATGAAGACATTAATGATGTAAAACATAAATGTAAAACATAGGTTGGGTACGATGAGCTGAATCCTCAATTACATCCCATTACTAACATGTAAGGTTCGTCAGCTTTAGTTTGTTTTAGTAATACAGATCAGATTCTGTTTTCTCATATTATAAACACACAACTAAAACCACAGCCATAAAATATGCAGTATATAATATACTGTAGCATAAAAATTCAAGTAAAAGCTTTTAATTAGATTGGAAACAAGGCCTGGGAAACAACGAACACCAGGAGGCAGTGTTGTGCAGCTATAAAAACTGATAGTTTGGTTTGAGCAATGCTGGAAAAAATATGTGCAGTATGACGTCTTCATAATGCTTTTTATTCATGTAAAATTCAGCTTTTGAACTACAACATAGACCCTTCATTTCAGTTCATAAAACTACACTGCTAATGTATCCAAACCGCAGCTCTTTTACTGAGATGTTTGAGTCATTTTTTAATCATTCGTAAAGTAACTAAAAGCAGAAATTTAAAAGGGGAAAATATAGATTTAAACTGGATTTTTGTAATTAACAAACAGTCACATCCTGAGTTATACACCTGGCAGTTTCCATGATCAGACAAACACAAGGACCAGTGTCAGTTTGATGACAACAAAGATACACACATATAGACCTTAACGCTCTTAACCTCTAAACCAGGTCAGAAATCGCAAATACACAAACTAATTAGATTAGGACGCAGAGGTGTCATCTGACACACAATCAGCAGGTTACAAGTTCGAGGGCCAGTTTACTGCATATCATCTGTCTCTTCATGTGAACAAGTTCCACTTTTACTTTAGCTTATTTATATCCTCCATTTTAGCCTTAAACAGCATATCTTTCTGTTTCATATGAACATTAAAGCACTTCTTTTAGATTTCTGTCATACATCAGAGATGATGGTACACAGCCAAAAGGAGCTGGTACCATTTACCATTCTCAACGTTTAAGGCAGAATGGTGGCCAGTGCTTCAAAAGTTTCAAAAGTCCAGTGTGAACAAATAGAATTCAACTTCACAGTGAATATAACTCATGATTAACTCACTGGGAGTCAATATCTGAACATACAGCTCTGTCCAAAAGTCTTGGGCCAACACACACTTTGTTAAAATTTCGCTAGGAAATGGGAAATATTTGCGATGACTTATTAAAGCATGTGCAAAAATACATGGAAGAAAAGTATATAAAGCAAATACTGATTTTGTAGAAATTTAATGAGCGTGAAAGTCGCTATTTGTTATGATCGCCTTTATTCCGCTTGAACAGCTTGAACTCTCTTAGGCAAGCGGTCCTCAAGTAGTCTCAAGAAATAATTTTCCAGGCTTCTCATAGGACATTCAAAGCTCTTCTTTAGTCAGTTGTTCCATTCTCTGGCAAGTTCAAGCTTGGGAACCGGTGAAAGCCCATGCATGACTGCTAATGTTCTACTGTGTGCTTTTCTATCCTGGTATGCTTTTGTTGCATGGGTAATATGTTGCTATCCTGAAAGATTACGCCACTGCCCAGCTAACACTTTCCAGAGAGGAATGCATGTTGAATTAAAAATATGATGATACTTTTCTCCAACACCACTGGCTGAACAGACCCTGCACTATGCTTTACAGATGACTGAAACAAAAATGTTGATAAGCAACAATTTATTTTACTTTTGAAATAAAAATGTCATATTCATCACTCTAAAACACCTGTTGTCACATATTTTCATTCCAGTTCTTGTGTCAAGTGACATACTTCAGCCTTTCTTCCCATTTCTCTTCCTTAAGAATAACTTCTTGACAGCCTCTCTTTCACTAAGGACCAAATTTATTTGTCAGGTATTTGCTGGGTTTATACCCATTTCGTAAGGATATGACTTTCAAATACTGTTTAATCTCCTTAGATAATTTTTTAAGGTCTGCTACTTTTTTTTTTACAGTTTTTTTTTTTTCCAATTTTAATGCCACACTGCACACCATGATGAGACATTAAGTTTTTAGCTATTATGGATCTAATTTGGAATCACCTTGTTGACATGGTAAATTGCCTGTCAAACTGTGTTATCTTTGGGAATTTTTTAAATACATTTAACAAAAGAAAAGAGGAGAAATGATGTATTTACAGGCTGCTAGTAGCAAATTGCCTCAAACTACAATTTTACAATGGTTCTAAGTTGTCTGTTTCATCCCTGGTAAGACACCTTGTTTACACTTGAATGACTTATAGCCCATTTAAGTGGGTTGACAAACATTCCTCTGAATTCCTCTGAAAATGGCCAAGTATAAGGGCTGAGCTGAAAAACTGTGAAAAGCAGCCCAAAGAAATGACCTTCAAGCCTGGAGAACTACTTCTCAAGACCACTTCATGTCCACAAAGTCTGGGTCCTTGGAAGCAAAATATAAGGGTATGAAGGGTGGCTCCAGACTTCAGCACAATGATATTTGCCAGTGATTTTGTTTTGTTGCAGTTGTGATCATTTTTAAATCCACCAATTTGCCTCCTGACATTTTAAAAGAAATAACTGCATGCAAAAATAAGTTCTACTTAAGTTTTATTTGACCTTAAACAGAGATAAGTGGTTACAGAAAACCTTACGAAAAATGAAAATATCTCATTTTTATTTACAGCGCTCATCTCAAAGTCTGCTACGTGGCTTTTTGAGCTCTCAGTGATTTCCCTTGTTTAACAGGAGAGCTCACTGGTCTTTATGATGAGGCACGTTGAACCTAGTGCGATATATATTTTTAATCACTTGAATTGAACTTGTGTTTCATTTACACAATTAGATTATCAAATAAAATGTGCTAGCTAGATTATGACGTATACAGATGACTAAGATGATTTTTTTCCAATAATCAAATTTCAAGCAAATTAAGAACATTTATAGACTGACTTATGGACAACACTGGCAACCTCACAGGGTATTGTGATGATCCCTAAACAAATAAACAATAGGATTCATGAGTCACTCAAAAATTCTCTCTAAAGATCGTCAGAGATGTTAATCTCCCACAGGCGTGCAAGACTGATCATGGGCTCTGTCAGTGTTTTGCTAAATGTCCCAGTTATAATCCATGCATGTGTGCAGACACAGGACTCTTGTGCTGGCATGCTGGCCATGTGATAATCCAGCATTACCTACAGAGCCAGTACTACACAGTCAGAGGTAGAGGAAGAAGGACAGGGAGTGGGTGGGGCCAATTGAGGAGATAAATCCATGGAAATAGATGAGCCAATAGAAGTGCCAGGTTGATAAAGTGAGAAGAAAAGAAGAGAGAGAGGGAGACAAAAAACACAAAACAAAAAACCCCACAGACAGTGAGAACCAGGTCTTGACGAGGGAGGATTCTCTACAAGAAAGTCGCAGGATTTTAAAAAAATATGCCCCTGGTGTTTTTAAATAGAAAACTAACGCAGTGTTTCATTTAACCGGATTTCACTGTAAAAACAATTTTAGTTTACCTGCTTCCCCTGCTTTGGGGGGAAGAGGGTTATAACCTACCTGTTGCACTGGACCTGTTGAGAAAAACACAGGGGCGGAGGAGGGGCACCCGGAGGAGACGAGGTGCCGCCAAGTCGAGCAGGAAGCTTGAGCACAGACTCCGTGGAGTGATGAGGACAGCACGCCGGGCGAGCAACGTGGAGGTTCCCTCCTTCCTCCGACAGCTGGTGAAAGAGACAGAGAAGATGGTCACCTTCTTCTTCAAAGGAGGATCCAGGGAGACAGGGCCTGGGGAGGAGGACAACTTGGATGAAGATGACGGAATACCCAGCCCGTACCTGGAGCATCCCATTTTGGAAAAGTATGTGTCTGAGGGGGGATCTCCTGTGGGGTTGAACTATGCTGTGGCAAGCATGCAGGGGTGGAGGGCTCAGATGGAGGATGCCCACGCCTGTATGCCCCAGCTGAGAGCAGAGTTGCGAGACTGGGGTTACTTTTCTGTTTTTGATGGACACGCAGGCACCACAGTGGCACAGTACTGTGCCAGACACCTGCTGGATCACATCCTGGCTGCAGGTACGTGTTAACCACCGACTCTGAATCAAAATGTACGATTTTTAGAAACTTATATTTATATCTAAACACCTTCAAAGTAGCCCCAAACATGTTCTTACTTTACTTGTTTGACAGGAAAACGCTTCCAGTCTTTTGTGGCTTTAATAATTAACATTCAGACTTGAAATGCACTCGCTGTAGTTTGCTTAGGACCAAAGCCTCTTAAAGAATAAAATAAGCAACATCATGCAAAGGAGAAGCGGTCTGGCAAGTTAAATACTTTAGCAGAACATGTGTATTTTCAGTCCCAAAACAAATCCTTTGATAAACAGGTCAATTAAATTACTTTAGGAACACAAAATAGCTAATTAAGAGCTGATTAATAAAGGCTATAAAAGATTGAGACTTAAGGGTTACAGCACACTGTGCATTACTTAAAGTGAATTTAAAAAAATAAAACACCACACTACACTACAGTATGCATTTTTTTCAAATCAAAATTCTTGATGCTTTTAGAAACACTTGAAACATCGCAGGGACTGAATTTATTTAAACATGTAATTTCAACCCAGCAGTTCTACAGGGAGAAAAAACAAAACTACATTGAGTTTTTCACGTTTGCTCACAGCTACAGTACTGCTCAGTAATGTTTGTCTCTCCAGTGCACTTTCTCTAAACTTGTTCTGTGTCATTAAAAGTTAAATGTAAAATGTCACAAGTCAAACATCTATCTTTGATTGTCCCTCTTTTCCAACAGGTGGGATTCAAACAAACGAGGATCCTGAGCAAGTAAAGGAAGGGATACGCGAAGGCTTCCTAGACATTGATCGTCATATGCACAAACTGGCTCGTCAGGACAACTGGGACAGAAGTGGCTCCACTGCAGCAGGTGTGCTGATTTCTCCGCGCCACATTTACTTTATCAACTGCGGAGACTCCCGCACTCTGCTCTGCCATGACAGCCAGGTGGTCTTCTACACCGAAGACCACAAGCCGTTCAACCCCAGAGAAAAGGAGCGGATCCAGAACGCCGGAGGCTCGGTGACCCTGCAGAGAATCAATGGCTCGCTGGCTGTTTCCAGGGCACTGGGAGACTTTGACTTCAAGGAGGTGGACTGGAGGTCACAGACGGAGCAACTCGTGTCTCCGGAGCCGGAGGTGTACGAGCTGGTGAGGACGCCTGAAGACGAGTTCCTAATTCTAGCTTGCGATGGTGTGTGGGATGCCATTGGAAATGAAGAACTGTGTGCTTTTGTACGCAACCGTCTGCAGGTGTGCGATGACCTGAGAGAGATTTGTACCCAAGTCATTGATCTCTGCCTCTATAAGGTGAGAAATCAGGCCACAAAATCCACAGTAACAGTGAAGCACTTTGTGAATAGAAGCACTCAGACTTGCAATGTTCTAAAAGAATACACACACACACACACACACACACACACATATATATATATATATATATATATATATATATATATATATATAAAATTTTAAACTGAACTGCTTAATTCCCAAACACATGTGTATCATCGCGAGGTCTTATCTTAGCAGTCCTTCTGTTTACTTCAAACTCAGCACACTGGACCTTTCAGTAAGACTCAGAGTTACCACAGGTGGATTTGTGAATGGCAAGCTTTACGTCAAGAGGGGGGTGGTGGTGGGGAGAGTCTCTGTGAGGAGGTTTAATGCTAACAACTTGTTACGTAAGTAGATTACTCCTGCTGGTCTTCTTAATGCTTTTTAGTTACTATCCATACTCTATAAATAGCTGTATTAAGGAATCCTGGGGACAAGATTGGAGGGAAGAAAAGCCGCACATGGTTGGGATTAGGCCTGAATGTGAGGCTGTTGACGCTGGCTCAGACACTTTATCCCGGCTACGATGGGGCGCTATTTATTTATTTTACTGTACCTGCTGAATAACTGCATGTTCCAGTACACACTGAGCCTCACTTCATAGGCAACAGGATGATGGCAATAACACTGCAATAACTTTCCAGGATGCATTTTTCCAGAGTTACAAGCTATAATATGTAGTTTACAATGTGACATCACAAAAAAAGCCAAAAAACATTTTTTCCCCATGACATGGAAAAAATACAAGAACCTCAGATAGCATTTAAGTACATGTAACTTTCTACTCTTATTTCGATCTGCATCAAAGTGCTCTGTCTCCCTCTGCAGGGCAGCTTGGATAACATCAGCATCATCATTGTCTGCTTCCCTGGCGCCCCCCAGGTGTCACAGGAGGCACTGCAACAAGAGGCAGAGCTTGAGCAACAAATTGATATGAAAGTGGAAGGTACTGCTGATAACTTTCCTGCTTCATGCTAAAATAGATCGCTCTTAATTTCCATTTTTATAAGCACGTTGTTTTACTCATTGACCTCCACAGAAATTATCCAGATGATGAGGTGCAAAGATGAGGACCCTGACCTTCTATATGTGATCAAATTCCTAGCAGCAGAAGAGATGCCGGGACTGCCCCCAGGAGGAGGAATCACCAGCAAGTGAGCAAACGAATCGCCGCCAACACTGATGTGTTTGAAGTGTAATTAATTTTGGAGAATCAAATACCTACTCTTAGTGTTTCTACTTTTGCAGGCGAGACTGTATCATCTCAGCATACCAGAAACACATCATGGCTCTAAGGACTCAGGAGCCTATGGTAATGCATAGAAGACACGCATAAGAAATGTCACAAAAGCTGGTAGATCTATGGATGTTTATCTTCTGTCACATTACAGTTGGAAAACCTTAAAGTAGGGATAACAGGCTCCAGAGAGCAGGACAATCTGAGGGCAGGATTTCTCTCGACATTAACCAAACCACAAGTTGTGGATTTCTCCCACTGAGAACGCCACATCCGGATGAACAGAATGAAATTTTGGAATTTTAAAATTAAACACATATGGTTGCAACTAGCTGTTGTTGTGACTGATCAACCTTCTAGTTTAAGTTTGAAGTATGAAGACTTGCAGGTTTACTTTCTGTGACAGTATGTTTAATGTTTTTTGCTCAAATCCCAGTTTTATTTAGTGCAACCTTTCCTCCTAAAACCCAGCAATCATTTTTTGTCCTCTGTCTGGTACATAAGTCTGAGACCATTACATCAAGCCCATTTATGCAATCTATATGACTCCCTCTGTACTGTCATGGGGAAATCCCGAGCTTTCTATTCTATACAACATTGTGGGGGTTGAGCTAACAGAGCACACAGACTTTCTCTTTAAAATGACGGAAATTGCAGTTTCCATATTTTCCATATTCTTTTGAAACATTTAGCAGGATTTCAGCAATGCACAGTAATTTTACCTCTTGCAAAACAAAACTTTGATTCAGTGTCTTCAGTGTCTGACCTAAGTCATTACTTCAGGAAGCAGAGAATTAAATGAAGTCAGAACTGTGAAAGGGGAGTCAGAATTATTTCTGTCAGGGGATTAGGTGGAGGAAAGCCAGACATCAGAGCAGGAAGGTTAAAATCTCAGAGGAGGAAATAACAGCTTTTGAGGATCAATTCGATTTCAACTATACAGAAATTGGGTTGAAATTTTATTTTTAGGATGAAACAAGAAAACAGAATAATGCTGCCCACAACCCTGAAACAGGAGCTCCTCTGATTACATCAAACAGGAAACAGGCAACCCGGCATTATTTAGAAAAAAGGAGCACACAAACAAGAGAGAGATGGTTATTTCTAAAGGTGGCATTAAAACTTCTGCACTATATCTGTGGTCACCACATGACATCATACATGTCTAATGTCTCTGTAAAGCACTTTGAATCACCTTGTTGTTGAATTGTGCTATACAAATAAATTTGCCTTGCCTTGCCTTGCCTACATAACCGAATTTCCCATTTCCTAGTTTTAACCAATTTTTCAAGATTAGGGAGTCCATCAAACTAATACATGAGCTGAGGAGTCTCTGAAGTGACACCTCTCTTAAACAGAATGTAACAAGGCTGCCATGGAAAGATGATTCCCTTCACATGATGATCCTCTTGGAGACAGACAGTGATTCAAATCCCACCACTTCAGAGGTCTAGCTTGTGCAACACTTCTCATCCATAATGAAGAAGAAGTGTTGTCATGTTACCACTTCTCAGGCGCCCCAAAAGTCGGTATGCCCTCCATCGTAATTTTTAACCTTCTTGCACTGATGTCTGGTTCTCCTCCCCCTCATCACTTGACAGCTCTGAGCACGATCCCACTTCCACAGTTCCGAGTAAAATATCTTTAGGCCTCACTCAGACATCATAGCATTCGGTGATCAAACAAGACTTATTGTCCACTTCCAGGAACAGAAGATGAAAAATAAATAAATAACAAGTTTAAAATGTGTTTCCTTGAAACAGAATAATCAAAAAAATAATAATTTCATCCGAGTCTCAGAAGGAAATAATAATAATTACAAAACAACTTAATAGAATTTCTATTTTATAGCATTACCGGGTCTGAAATAACTATGTCTTTGTCTTGTGACATTTCAGGACATTGAAGGATCAGAGGAAGACTCAAACTAAAGCCACGAAGAATCAACATCATGAAGAAAGCTTAGACACTTCTTAGATGTGGACCACACTAAGCACAATTCTTTAAGTAACGTTTTTGGGTATAGGGTATATTTGTTTTTGGGTATAGCCACACATATTTGCTTTCTGGTCAAATCATATTAAATATGGAGGAACAAAATGATACATCCACTGCATGTGTTTTTATTTATTTATTTATATTTAATTCACTTGGGGTGGGAGGGTGGGTGGCTGGGTGACACTTTTTATCTAAAAAATTTATATTAATGTGCAAAGGTCTTGAGCAAAGGTCTTGAGCACCTCCGTGGTCTTTAGCAATAGTCCTCTGGGCTTTCTGGAGATCTTTCAAAGCTTTTATTTGAACATTGGCTGCTTTTCACGGTTTTTCAGTCCAGCTCTTTCATGGCTGTTTGTTAAGCCACTTAACACTGACCTATGAATCATTCAAGCATATAAAAGGTCGCCTAACCTAGGGAAACAGTGTTGTCACTACACACAAGAACTTAGTAAAAAACTATTTTAAAATTGTGTCATTAGGCAAAAAAACCAACAAAAAAACCCCACTCCACATAATTTCTTCGTATTTCTTTAATTGAATCTATAGAAAATACCAAAGATACCGCAGTTTGACTGGCAAAATAGTATTTTTGCAGCAACGATGTGATTCATAAAGACTTGCTGGCATATCTTAGCATAGAGATCTCTGTTTCTGTAAAGATTTGATGGATCTGGACAACTGTGGAGGACAAAAGAAAAAGTGGCAACACCTCTAAGAAAAACTACCTACAGCAGATGAACAGTATCTGGAAGTTACGTCCTTAAGAAATAAGAAAATGTCCACCAGGATCTGAGAGACACATCTGGTACTTGAGTTAATCCATCTGCTGTCGCCAAAGACTCATCAGAAATGGCCTCAGTGGAAGGTCGGCCCTGAAGAAGCCATTTATAGGAAAAGGCTGAGGTGTGCCAAATGACACAAGAACTGGAAGGAATCAGCTCTTACAGAGTGATGAATCCAAATTTGAAATTTCTGGTTCAAATTACAACGGTATGCTTAGAATGGGTCAGGAGAGAGATACAACAGTGACTGTCAACCATTAGTAAACCACAGTGGAGGCTCTGGGGATTGTTTCAAAATTGATGGAATTATGAACACAGAAAATTATCATCAGATTATGATTCACCCTGCAATACCATCTGGAAAGTGTATGATTGGCAACGTTTTCTTTTAGCTCAACAATGATCTCAAACACACTACCAATGGCCAGTGGACAG
Source organism: Diplotaxodon limnothrissa (assembly GCF_057381915.1). Classification (NCBI taxonomy): domain Eukaryota; kingdom Metazoa; phylum Chordata; class Actinopteri; order Cichliformes; family Cichlidae; genus Diplotaxodon; species Diplotaxodon limnothrissa. Next base: position 24,731,657 of record NC_140609.1, read on the forward strand.
AAGAACACACAGTGGATGAGTGTCAGTCATAGACTGGCCTCATGGACTCCAAGATTATTGAAGCAGTGTGAAATCATCTTGACACAGGACAAAACAAAAAGGCAGTCGAGGTCCAAAGAAGAGCTTTGAATGTCCTTCAGGTCTGCAGAACTATTTCTGAACACGACTTAAAGAAATCAGAAGAACGCTTGACTAAAAAAGTTCATGTGTAAAAGAGGGTCATAGCAAATGTTGACTATCAAGCTTGTTAGAATGAACTGTGTTTTTGCCTTATATCAATATTTGTATATTTGCGTGTCTCAATAAATTGTTGCACCAGCTTCGCATTTTACTAGCAAAACGCTAAGATGTGAGTAGTGACTCATGACTTGTGTACAGTACTGTACTTTATGACAGTGGGTCTGCCCATCAATTTTCTATTGCTTATCCAGGGAGTATTTGATATTATTTAACCACACAGTGCCTGGTCAGACACTGATAGTTATCTGCTCATCATGGAAGCGTCTGTGTAATGCAGCTCATTTACATTGCCATGTGATATTGTATACAAGCTGCATATGAGGAAAACAAATGATCTGACATTTGTGATGGACCACAGTATCTCTCGGTAAACAATCAGTTTGCACGGTGCTGTCATGGAGCAAAGGTCACACAGATGGCAATAACTTGTTACATCAACATAAGCGTATGCCACGAGAGAGGAAAGCCAGAGCGAGAGACACAAAAGGATAAAGAATGAAGGAGAGGTTAGGAGAAAGACGGGTGGGTGGGTGTGTGTGTGTGTGTGTGTGTGTGTGTGGGGGTTAGAGGACCAAACTGGATGAAGAGGATGAGAGGTTTCTGGGAATTAGCACATCTGCCTCATTACTTCTAAGATCTACAGCATTTTAGAGGGCGGGTGTGATGTGTTACGTCAATGTGAATTTCAAATTGCAGTGGAGTTTTTGCCAGTGGATCTCTGTTGCACAGTTAGCTTAGTTTGCTCCATGTGTACAGCTTTCAAATTATAGACAGTCACAATTATTTTACTTTAACACTTAATATTTTATCTCTCACATATAGAGTCTAAAATATAAGTGTTATCCTAACTTAGGCTTTCAAAAAAACCCAACTTTTTTGCGAGGGTGTGATGTGGCCCGGCACCTCTTTATTAACTCCCAGAGCAGAGCTTTTATTGGACTGTTCCTCCTTCACATCTCCTCACTCCTGACAAGTTGAATCACTGGAAATTTTCAGCTCAGGGTAGCATCCCTCAGCTTTGAACACTTGTTTGGACAAACATAACAAGAGAGAACAAAAAACAAGAAGAGGTACAGAAGAAGAAGAAGAAAAGCACCTGAGAGGAAGGCACAAAGAAACTACCATATATAAAATGTGAGTAATAACTGGGTTTTGTGGCATTTAAGTTCATTTAAACTGATTTAAAATGACTCTGTTGCCTCACGGCAGGAAGTTAAGCAGCTTTGGGTATGAACCACTGGCTGGAAACTTTCACCAGCTGTTTCCTTCAGGTGCTGCAATTGTTTCCAATTTCAGTGGATTTTGTCGTTTTTACAGGCAACACTGGAATTTTCAGAAATATCACTTTTTACAGAAGTGTTTGCTTGGCTGGGATGGCTACAGCCTCTAGTGCAGAGAAGTTATAAACAAAGAGGATCGGCTTATACATATGATCTTATAAATAAAAGAAATCATCTGAGCATATTTTAAAGGTACAGACTTTCTAGGAAAATCTGTTCAGAAAATCATTTCTGTTTTTACTAGTTTCCTGTCTGAGTTGCAACAGAGGAATGGTAAAATCCCCCCCAAAACCCCCTAATGTGTCACTGCCACCAAGAGCTGTCTGTCTATTACGATGCAGGGTCTTTACCTTACTATAGTAAAGTGCCTTGAAGTGACCATTGTTGTGAATTTGTGCTGCAAGAATAAAATTTTCCAGAATTCAACTAATTTTAGTTTCAGCTCATCATGCGCTGACTCAGAGCTGTTAATTCTGCCTTCCATCACTGCCAGTGAAATTAATTTAATGGAGGCACAGCTAAGGACAAGAGGAAACATGCCCACGAGCAATTAGTAGCACAGAGTACACGAGGGAATAAAAGTGTTGAAAAAAGACAAACTACAATGATGTGAAATAATCAGTAAATTAAATCTTGAATAGTCCTTCCTGTGCTGCCCCCCTCTCCAAACGCTTAATCTTGTTTAGGGGAACAAGGACACTCGTTGTCCCTCACTGCGCCACCACTGTAAGAAAGTGGGACAACAGGACTGTGTGTCAGATTAAATGTTGCACCTGAGTCCGGCAGGTAGGTGCAGCTCATTACAAAGCTGCCTTGTGCTCAGTGTCGCGTGGAAACAGCGAGTTACTGAAAGAGACGAACTTAGCGAGTCCAAAGAAAACCTAAGCGACAGTTGGACAGCTTCTGCGTGCTTCGGCTTGAGTGTCTAAATGTTCATTTAAAGTTAAAATAATCCCCTTAATCTACCTGCAGCAGTGTGAGATGCCCGTGAACGCAGGGCATGTGGGTTATAGCAGTGTGCCGCCGGGAGCCTCAGAGACATGCCCTCTGCTCATTCCGGAGTCCGACTCTCTGTGGAGGCCAATGACGAGAGAGGAGCTCGAGACAGCTGCTGGGCCTGCCTGGAGGAAAGTGCGCTGTTACCTGGTGCTGCTGTTCTGGCTCGCCTGGGTCACCATACTTGCCACTTCTGTCGCCATCATAATAAAGAGCCCCCGGCCGGTTGCGACGCCCTTGAAATGGTGGCAGGAGTCTGTGTTCTATCAGCTGCAGGCCGACCAGTGGACGGAGGCGCAGACCGAGGGTTCAGAGGGCATGTGCGGTAGGACGCGCCGAAACAAAATGCTGAAATTTGGGTTTAATATTTCTATGCTTAAAAAATTGACATGATGGATAATTTAAAGGTGGGTGATCAATTCAAATATCGATAGATTCTATTCCGACGCTGATATTGGATCGATATTAGTACGATAAGATAGATACTTTGCTTCGATCCTTTCAGTTCAATTTTAGACCACTAAACTGTGGTAAATTATTTATTTATGTTTGTTTTTTGAAAATGGAGGAGGGGGGACGACTTCAAGCATGCACTACGAAAAATGTCTGAATCTTTGTATAGCCTGGCCCAAATTAGACGGACACATTTACATTCCAGTCCCCCATTTTCAAAATACATGAGAAACTGAAAAATGTTTTGCTTTGACTGATTATTTTTGGAAAGTGAAAATCACAGTGACTGATCAAAATTAGTTCAGAATTTACAAATTGATGATTCATCTCAGTCATGATGCACAAGCTGCTTTTATAAGTTAAAGGCACTGGCCCCGTAATTACATGGTAAATGGCCTGGATTTGTACAGTGCTTTTCTAGTCCCTAAGGACCCCAAAGCGCTTTACACATCCTGTCATCCACCCATTCACACAAACATTCACACATGGTATCTGATCTATATCAAAATTTGCAGCGTGCACAACCTTAGATGCACCTCATTCACCATCACTTAACTACCTGCTTCCTGGCAGTCACGACAACAGGAAAGCTGCAGTCATCAGTTTTCATTGAAACCATTTTTTCCATTATTTTGTCCACCGCATTTATGTTGGTAGGGCCAATAACGGCTTTTAAAACCACACAAATGTTATTGTACCCAAAAATGCAATGTGCAAGCGTGGCTGTATTTGTACCAATTATTGCTTTTAGTTAAACAGTTTCACTATTACTGTGAGGCCAAAAGCTGCACTGGGTTCATCTCTGTGCTGATAACTACTTAATCTGACTGTGTGATTAATACTGTGGGCTACCACACGATTGTATCAAGTTATGAGAGTCTGAGAAAGTGCTGTTGCTTTTGCTTTGAAAATAGAAAACATTTTTCTAATCCCACATGAGCATCTGTGCGCAACATGTTCTTCGATATAAATGATAAATAACAGCTCTACTGAAATAAACATGAATGCAAACCCATCACATGAGGAAACTGAATATCATGGCATTCTGATTAAAAATAAGTAACTCTTTCTGATATGTATTTTCTTAAGCAATGCATGAGCAGCTTCCCTACCTCAGGTCTTTGGGTATAGGGGCTCTAATCCTGAAGGGTGTGTTTGATGTTGAGGTCTTTCCTTTAAACCTCACTGCCGCTGATAAAAACTTTGCTCCACTGGCTTGGACACAACATCTGCTCAGTGAGCCGCAAAGCAGGTGAGTAAAGAACTTTTTTTTTTTTGCAAATGGTATTCAGACGTGGTTTTATGGGCCTTTATTACTGATTAACAGGCTTCATGCTGGTCCTGCAGGTCTTAAAATTGTGCTTGACTTGTGTAAACGGGATCTGTTGGCACTTCAGGATGTAACTGGAAACCTCTCAGCTACCACACAGGTAAAACCTGCTTTCTGATCATGCACTCAGTCAGGAGTTCATAAAATATGAAATGGATATTCTTTCTACAGCGTGCACTCCACTTCTGGTTGGAAAAAGGTGTGGCAGGTTTTGTTATCTGTGACACTGATGCAGCATATTCAGAAAAGGTAAAATGATATTGACTAGTTTTGAATTTAGCTACAAGTGGCGTTACCATAGGCTCAGTTTTCCCAATTAAATGTGTACTTTTCAGACTCTGCTGGAGTGGAGACGTGTCTTTGGGGAATTCAGTAGTCCCGAGGAGGAAAGGTGTTGTTATGCATGTAAATACAGAGTTTTTTTATGTTATAAAGGAAGCTCAAGGATTGCTGGAAAAAAATGTTTAATTTCAGGATTGTCGTGGTTAAACAGACGGCAGATGTTCTGCGTCCATTAAATGGCTCCGGTCAGGTCAACGTTACACTGGTGGATGTGGTCATGAGGTCCATTCTCCCTCGTTCACATCACCCACTGTTTGCACAGGAAGTGGCTGATTTGTTTGTAGCCAGCACAGGGATGGATCGTTTTGGGTCCACATCTCTCTACAGTCTCAGACTGCAGCCCCACGAAGCCATCGTAATCAAACTTTTTGAAGCACAAAACTATTCGTAGAGTTTCTGTGGTCGGGTTTCAGTATATCTCAAACCACAGTGATGCAGCTGTTTTTAAAAAAAAATATCATTTGTGCTCAGAAGTCACTGAAAATAAAGTCATTGTTTTGTGTGGCAACATTTGTGGTTCCCCTTCAACCACTGGGATCTGTAATATATGTATAATATAGCATGACTGTGTGAACTCAGATAACAAGTAAATCTTGATTTCACATCACAAAATTTTGTTTTGTGTGTGTTTAAAGAGTTAAAATGATACTCAGTTCACATTGGGTTTAGATAACCTATTATAAGTGTGCTTATATCAGAAGTGAAAAAATCCTTTTTACAACAAAATTTGGCAGTATCCCGAGTGTTATTACTGTAACCGAAGAGTTCTCTTGTATTTTGAGTTTCCTGAATTTTTGAAACGGTCACTTAGGCGTGCGACTAAGTACAGTATATGCTAGCAAAATGATACAATAAATGCTGGATATAAGGACAGCATAAAAGATGCCAATCAAAGAAAAGAATGAATGTGACATTCAACACAACCCTTTCTGCCACACTCAATTAGTGGTGAAGTGTGGCTGCCTGAGAAAACAAAAAACACTTGGGAATATAACCTCTCCATCTTGGGATGTTTACATTAAGTAACCACAAGGTGAAGCTGCAGTACCAGTAACTGTTCAGCTGCTCCCCCAACTCTTAAAGTATGACAGTAAAAACTCATCAACTACAAATAAAGAGTTTCTAAAAACAGTAAACCAGTATTGATACACGGCACTTACAAAATCAGCTGCCATCATGTGACTGCTGAGTCATTCACTGCTAATATGGCACTTTCTTTTTTTTTTAAACGTTCCTCATTTTCATCTCTTTCACTCTGAATCATGTCAGATTACTTGTTATTTCAGAAATTTAGGCAGCATTTCACTTCTCAAGAAACTTTCTTACCACATCATCGGCATCTGGAGTGATCTCACTAGAATTTCAAAATAGCAAGTCTTTGTGTGATGCATCTGAATAAACCTATAAAGCAATTATACTTTAAAAAAAAAAAAAAAATTTAAGATCACATCTTTCTCAAAGACCTCCATGTTATATTCTCTCTAATATGGTTAACATAAAAATCAAAAAGTGTGTTGTACTGTTGCAACACTTTTTTTTTTTTTTAACTTTAACATTTTTACTTGCCACAAAAAATTATAAATGAACACACACACACACACACACACACATATATATATATATATATATATATATATATATATATATATATATATATATATATATATACTGCATAAGGGCTTTCATGTCATGTCATGTTCTTCAAACATCGGGTCTCATAGAAGACAAACAGTGCAAGTAAGGATGTTCACTTTTGCTTTGTTTTTACATGGACAAAAGAGTTTTTGACAAGATTGTAACTGTAATGAGATTTTATTTTATATGAATGAAATGTTAATGATAGAATGAATGATATTCTTTCATTCAATTCAACAGATTTACAGCTTGATGATTAAACACTACATCCTCAAAGCAAAATGTGTGGGTGGTAATGTGTCTAACATCGAGACATGCATGACTGAGCATAAGTGAAATCAAAACGTGAATGTGGATTGAAGACAAAAATGTTTTGAAGAAAAAAAAATCCCAATTTTTGTCGTACTCATACATTTGCAATTGCATAAACCAAACTTGCATAATCATTAAAACACACAGCTTTACAGCACAGGAATACAGTTACAGCTTTAAAGTTAAAAGTCTAATTCTCACAGTGCATTTTGCAGCAGCACGGAATTTTTAAAAGCAAAAAGCTCTTAAAATGACGTTCACAATCATCATAGGTCGTTTAGAGATCCATGAAAAGGAGGAAGAAAAGGAGAATGCAATGTTCAAGCAATACAGTGACATTATGAACAGGACTCCCACAGGAATGAAACCCTCTCTGAAAAAGAAGTAACCCAACTCTCAGAGATGGTTTGGAATAGCAACAACTTATACTAATCCCTTTCGTTTCTCAACATAAAACATTATTATTAGACTTGCAAAAAAAGCAGGTTTACCTTTACATTACTGTTTTAATGCAAAAGTAAGTGGTAAAAGGAATAGGCTATTTTTACGACAATTTTTCCCTCCAACAGAGCACAATTATGAAAAGCTTCTACTGTACCAACATATATACATAAACATTTATGTATTACCTTTTCACATTCACTTAAACCTTATGGGTAAAGGTAGAGGATGTATTTTAGAAAACACACACATACAACCACAAACACATGAAACACAAAATAGTCAGTGTTATGAGTCAGGCGATCTTAACTCCTGAAGAAGTAAAAGCTTTACGTTTCTGAAATCCATTTTTTCAGTCACAGTGGTTTTGCTCTTGATACATATGTCTTGACAACGATGTGATTTTTTTTAAATGCAGAAAGGATATTTCAGGGGACTCTGATATAAACTGTAGAAGCATTTACACTTTCTTGGAGAAAAAGGACATTACACGTGTTTACAGATGTTATTGTTACTCCCATTCTGAGGGCTCCCCTCCGCAGGAAGTTGTTATGCTTGAGACAGACAGTCTATGTTTATCCCTCAGTCGAGATAAGGTGGTCTCTACTTTGTTGCCTACTGCTTCTTTATATGAAAGTAAATACAACGTGGGCGATGCCTGAGAAAGTCTCTGAAGCCACCAGCAGAGTCTGGTCAACACAATGCAGAGCAGAAAAATGTAGGCTTGACCCTTTGGGACCTTTCTGTAAAATTGAGAAAAATCTACTGACTTTTTGGTCTAGTGCCAACCTGTGTTTGAGATTTTTGGTCTTAAATAAAAATACACTATATAGACAAAAAAACCAAAATAGGCTTCATCTGTTAATCTTCAAATTCAGGTGCTTTCTATTCCATTGCCACAAGTTTACAAAATCAATCACCTAGCCATGAAGACTGCCTTTGAAAACACTTGTGAGAAAGCAGGTTGTCCTAAAGAGCTCACTGAATTCAAGTAAAGGTACTGTAATAGGACACCATCACTGCAGCAATTAAGTTTGTAGAACTCTTCCCTCTTGAGTGATCTTACTGCAAGTGGAAACATTAAATAACCGCAACAACTCAGTCATGAAGAAGCAGGCCACGTAAAGGTACCGAGCGAGGTCGGTAATTCTCTGTAACTCTCTGCTGACTCAGTAACTTCAGAGTTAACATCAGCATGAGAACAGTGCCCGGGGAGCTTCATGGTATGTGTTTCCATTCCTGAGCAGCTCCTTTAGGTGGCCCAGTACTTGTGTCCATATCAAGTGCTTTGGTTTTTGACCAAATTTGGGTTCTTCACTGGATACACTCATGCTCGTTCATAATAACCACTGACACATTAGTAATTAGCATTGCTAACACTGGATCTGCTACACATTAGCATATGTTGCACATACAACAAACATTGACATCATTAGCATTCAGCTTGGATCACCCCTATATGGAAAATAAATTTCCAGCCCCATTGTCTCCATTAGTAAATGTTTCCTAATATACAGAAAGTTCTATGAGACTTATATATCACACTGTGATTTAGTTCTATATTTATTCTTATGCATAATAAATTTTACTTGATTAAATTTTAATTCATATGTTTTTTAATTCATGTTTCATGACACACAAATACATTTTCAATACATAAGTTGTAGTATGAGACACACAAGTCTTTCAAGACATACAAAATACAAACATTTCCTGTAAGTTAATTTAATTTCCATATGGGGATATCCATGGTGGCAGACTTGTTAAGGCTATTCTGGGTTATGGGCAGTGGACAGTTCAATAATAATCGTGTATATCTGTTACACACATATGTCATCCAAATAAACCGTGTAAGCAGGCACGTTGCGTGAGCTGAATCTCATGTCATCCATGCTTTAGACACAGATAATGCATTAACAGACTTACTGACTTACTGTGCCTTAAAGAAAGGGCCGACTGATGGAGATTCAAACAACAACAACTATACATTCATACATTTCCATACAGCTTTCCTCAACTGCATATATTCAGATTTTACAGTATGTCATCCTTGGGCCTGACATGACTGTAAGTGTTCCTTAGTCCCAAGTCACAGTGCTGTTTTAATGGCACAACTCCCCTTGCAATGTTGAAATAACTTCCGTCCATTAGTGGAAAGTTAACAGTTAGTGCAGTCATTTTTTCCAAAGTTAAGGGAGAAATTTCAACGGCAGCGCGTAGATTTAAATTGTGACAGTCTTGTCTTTGTGCCTTCAAATACTAGGTGCAGGAATTTTGGATTCATACATTCATTTCATTTTAGAGTTTTCCTTAAATGTTTTTTTCCATATAGAAACGTCCTCCAGCCTCCAGGCCATCACCTTGCACTGCCATGGGTTTTTGTGGGTCATCGAGGTAAATTGGAATACATGTTGGTTGGTGGAACTGACGTGTCTGGTGGGTTGCGTTGTATGACATTGTCAAGGGGTAAAGACAGAGCGCAGTGTGCTGTCGTCTTTACGGCTCCTTTACTGAAGCGGAAGCTCAGCAGAGAGCAAAGGTGGCGAAACACGGACTTGCGGCAGATGATAAAGACCCAAGGATCAACGATGGGGTTGACCGCATAGAATCTGAAAGCTGTCAGGTTCTCTTTGTCACCGCAAAATGGATGGATCGCATTGATAAAGCCTGCAATCTGTAAAGAAAAGACAGAGAGAGCGTCAAGGTCAGATGCAATTCCTGTGATTTCCAGTTTACAAGTGTAAATGTTTCTGTACCGTCTCTTCTACAAGGCCAAGGTCAAGAGTTAGAGAGACAATTTTTGTAGAATTGTAAATTAAACAATCAAGATGTGTTTGAAGTGCAAAATTTCAACTCAATTCAAATAAAAATCTGTCTATTTTATATACAGCTCTGCATTCTCAGAAGTTCAAAATTAATGAGACAATCAAAGCAGTTTTATGGCCAGGTAAGACCTGTTCCCTTCAAAGTACTGAATATGTATGTCATAGCTGTTCACTGTTAGTGTAAGTGCGGGAGGTCATCATTAGGCTGACAAAAAATTTTACACTGATCTGCTCACCAACACCAAAAGACCTGAAAGACCACAGAAGACAACTGAAGTGCGTGATGACAGAATTATTTCCAAGGTTAAGAAAAACAACTTCATAGCATCTAACTGAGCCAAGAAATCTCTTGAGGAGGCAGATGTATCATTGTCAAACTTTATTATAAAGAGAGCCTTCATGAATGGAAATACAGAGAGTTTACAACAAGGTGCAAACCACTGGTTACACCAGCCGACACAGTTCTCTAAAATAATCTTTGAACGGATGAAACCAAGATGAGCTTGTACCAGAATGATGAAGACAAAGGTATGGAGAAGAAGACAAACAGTAATAAGTTATTAAACGGTAACAATGTATTTTTAAAAACATTAATACAAATTTTTGAGAGGAAACTTCTTGACAGCGGAAAGTTTTTGGCACACGATTAAAGATATTAAAGAATAAACGTTGTCTCAACTGGATGGAGACCATTCGAAGCTTCCTCCAGCAAATAGAGCAGAGTCGTCGGCACTTTGTTGCTAAAGCCAGATGAAAACTCAACTGCGTGTTCAGCATCAGTGTCAAAGGAGATGGCAGTTCATCTTGCTGTGCAAGGCTTTAACAAATGTCAGCATCATCACACTCTGTGTAAGCGCATCTTTAAGTTTCAAATGTACAAAGTGTTCCGAAAACAGACCCACATAAGGCAGCATGTTAAAACCACATCTTTTTCCTGTATTGACCTTTATGGTATGACAGACTGGAGAAAAGCAGGCCAGACAACAGCAGCAGCTGGCTGCCTACAAAGCCAGGGCAGAGAGAGAAGCAGCAGCTGGCAAAGCATCTTTGTCACCTCACTCCCATTCTCTATCAACAATTCTCCATTTCCTCCACGAAATATCCAACAAACATTCTCCTAATTAATGGCTTCTGCTGATTGACTGCTTTTCTACATCGGTGTAAATGTTTCCATGTTGCTAGGGACTGGACTGAAAACTAATAAGCAAGAAACATGAGAGAGGCCTGAGGGAGAGTCCAGACCCAGTGCAGGGACCAGTCACAAGCATGACTGCATGCTTCGCACACTTATCAGCTGGCTAAAATCAACCAAACATGATATTTCACCTAAAGATGTCTGGGTATGCCGATGACAAACAATTTAAAAAAAAAGACAGAGAATAAGAGAAGAGGCACACCCAAAATAACAGCACTTATCATGTGATTTTACTGAAAGGGGTTGAGCTCAACGGTATAACAACATCAAAATCCTGGAAGAGAGCCGTCATCCTGCATGTGTCAGTAGCAGTTACAGTTGAGCGTGGAATGAAATACTCTCCAGATGTTTTTGACTTTTTAGGAAGTAATCATGCAATTTTAAGTCGTCTAAAATTTCTTGAATTGCACAACTGATGCTGGCAGATTCTAGCGGATTTCACAGGCTTAATAAATGGCAGATAAGACACGGAGGGATTTTACGAAAACACATCTGAGCTAGTGTGTCCTCAACTTCCTTTCACACAACACGTTTCCTTTTTTGCAGGCGTAGACTGCAAAATTTCACAATTTACCTGCTGCCACCACTTTATTAGTAAGTTTCTCTCCTCCTTGTTACTACATTAGTAGCAACTGGTAGTAAAATAAAAAATAAAAAAATTCCAGCTTTAGTAAAAACCAGTAGCTTCCGAGATGGAGTTGGAACTCAATAAAATTATCAATGTCGACTGTGTGTAAATGAAATGCCAGCAAACTTGAAAAATAGTCACCCAAAGTATGTAAGCAGGAAGTCACTGCAGCATCAAGAGCGGTAATAAAACTTTGAAAAATTGGGGAGCGGTTATTTAATAAACTCATCTGGAAGTATTCAGAGAGTTTTGAATGTTTGTTTTGTTAGTTGAAAATTAATTTTTTTTAATTCATCACTGCGTGAAGCGGCTGTTAACTGCTTTGTGATTGCCAGCGTAGATCACGTACATTACTAGTCTTAAAATTGGCTTTTGTTGCCTAGGCATCAAAGGTTACACTGATATACACGCTGAAAAATGGAAGATTACTGAATTCAAACTGTTTATTTGAATTTAGTAAACTCAAGATTTATGTATCGTGTGTGCGTGTGGAAAAGGGCCCGAGTGTACAGATGTCAGCACAATTTGGTGGCAGATACATTTTAAAAGCTCTGGAGAATCATAGAGAAAGATGTTCGTAGGAACGATAAAGGAAATATAACAACACCCTTAACTATTTTGGCTTCTGACCTAGGAAAAGGTCTCATGCTGGCAATAATTTCTTATTTGATTTAATGTTTCAAACAAAAATGAATCTTGGCATTAAACACACTAACAAACACAATGACAAATGCTTCTTGTGCTCAATGCAAAGTTATGGTACCCTTAATTCATCACGCGGCGCTGCCAGAAACATTTCAAACAGACTCGTGTGCTCTGCTACCTTCCTCGCTATTGTTGTCTCACGCCACATTACCACCCTCGCTCATGCTTCTGCTCCCTACATGCCACCCGGCCTCTTATGGTGCTCTCGGCAGGCTTTAAGCCCCGCAGAGACAAACACAAATCACGAGCCGTCCACTCAAAGCACTACAGGCTGTGGGGCCAAAACTGATGACATGTCAGGCTCTCCTTAAACAGGAGCATATTAATGGATCTGTCTGTGCTTAAAGAGCAGGCCAGACATAGAGGGAAAGCATCATGGGGGATTATTTAGGAGAACAGAGAACCAGGGAGCTGCAGGGAAGGCGTGATGAAGACATATAATGTATTATATATGTACCGTATATAAATCTAGCCAACAAAGTGCCGTACATGTGCAGTTGCATTCACCTATCACCACCCACAGCCTTGCAAATTGTAATGACAAATACTGAATGAAACAGAACCTCGTCTCTTTTGTAGCCATGGAGATATTTACCTTTTAACCAAATACTCTTTTAAAGCAGGTAAAGAAATTGATGGATTTTAAACATTTCACAATTATACGCAGAAAGCTTTGGAGGGCACTGTTACCAGACAAGTACCAGACTATTATTATTATATTTCAGCTGATGGTTTCACATCCAGCCTATTTTACTTTGATATTTCAAGAGCCCTCGGACTTCTCAGTATGGTTTTACCTTGCCTGCATGCAGCTTTCTCAATCCTCAGTTCCTTCCCTCACCACCTCTCCTCAAGTCTTAATCCTACCCAGCAGAGATGCAAAGAGAGTGGAGCCAAGGCAACAGGCATATAACAAAATGAGGTATTTTTGCTTAGATGCTTAGACAATCTGAATGAATGAAGAGACTCCTTTATTTACAGACCCCCGCCCCACCAATGCCATGGTTTGTATGTTCCAGCCGTGTCACGCACGTTAGCAGAGGATGCAACACCTGTGCACCCTCGAATAAAACTCGTCCGACAAGCCTCCTCTCTCCTCTCTGCCAGATGCATTTTAGGAATTGAGACATCCTTCAGCATGGCATATTTAGATTGATTTCTGGGTCATGGTAGTGATGAAAGACAGAGGAGATGAGGAGGGACGTGGCATCATTTGCTCTGGTCTGACCGGAGATGCAGTTATCCTTTATTTAAGCCACCCGTATTTTGTTTTGGAGATTTTGCTTTTGTTTTATTTTGCTCAAATTGTTTTTTATGGATCTCGCTTCTTTGTTCTGACAGTCTTCATGTACCTGGATCCAGGCCATCTGTTGTAAATAAGGCATGTAAGACACACATAGGTTGCATGTAAGATGGTTGATGATGGCTGCTTCATTCAGGAAACAGACCACATAATGGATTTCTACACTCTACAACCCATTACTGCCTATCGTGTTGTCCTAGTGGACTCCCCTAACTCTGTCTTCCTGATCCTGTTTCACTGCAGATTATTCTGAAACTTTAGATCAGACAGTGCAGAGAAAACGGGGCTTTTAGAAATCATTTACAGATCGATTACAGTCTCTGAAGGAATTAAGATTTTTGGAAAATATGCGTAATTACTTACTTATTCCTAGAGTAAGAAGAGAAGCTCAATATCAATCTCATTGGTGCCTGTTAAACCTGCAATATTTGTTTTGTTTTTTTTTAGTTGGAGAAAATTAACTATTAATACAAAACTGACATCGTATGTGCAGCTTCTTACATGTTTGTATTCAATATTTGTGCTTCTTTAACTTCTACAGAAAACAGCTGCTTCTTTAGTTACCTAATGCACCCCAGTGTTTGCCCCCCGGCTGCTTGCTTTTCAGGAAATGGAAAGCGTGTTGTGTAGTGTGAGGTCGCTCAGAGTGTTTCCGTTAAAAAAACACAGCCTGTGTCAGTAACACTGATCATAGCTTGAGCTAGATCTGCACGAATCTAAAGCTATGACTCCCACAATTTACAATACACGAACTTATTTGATCTGTTTTTAATACAAAAGCACTGATTTTAACAGGTTTAAGTATGGAAGTAGCTTAATGTGTACTGATGTTTGCCACAAACATTATTGTTTAACAAATTTCTGCACTTACAGTTTTGTGTTATCATCATTTCAGAGGACGTCACACTTACAGTCATTTCATGGAATCTACTCACTATTTGCCGAATCCTAACATTTGATCTGAACCTGACCTTAAAAGTAAAAGCCTTTCACCGTAGCCATCCCCTTCAAGGGTAAGCTAGCAGTAACACAACACGTGCGACCTTATTGCCTCAGGTTGATTCATTCACTTACATTTTGCTCTGAAGTGATTCAGCGATGCTCACACTGATGATATTCTGTTTCCTTCAGCTTCATAACTTGCTTACAGCTGTTAGCCTTTACAAGCAATAGTGAGTCATTTGCAGACTTTTTGGTTCACTTCATTTAAGTCTTTAAGAGAAATCTAACACACCCATCCTCCATGGAATAAATTTATAGGCTTGAGCTTGATTAACGCTCTCGTCTTGCTTTTTTGGAAACAAATGAATCATTTTGGGTTGTAGAGTTGGCAACAGCACGAGAGCACAATTTACCAAAGGTGCGTGAAACTTTGCTGTATTTCTGTTCTTTGGCCAAAAGGTTGCATTAGTGCAGCGACAAAGATTCCTCGGAGGGGGCTCTCTGCACCAGGGCTGTGATCGACCGTGGCTGCCCAATTTTACTCTTTAAGTGTGTGTGTGTGTGTGTGTGTGTGTGTGTGTGTGTGTGTATGTAGCCATATGGAAAAGAAATAGTAAAAACTTATATGATTTACTCATGAAAGTGGCCACTTTCTCATTACTTTCCTACATTGTTTTAGTAAGTATCCAAAACATACAAGTTTCATTATATAATTTTTCAAGGGATCTTATATCTGTTTTCACTCTTATATGCTTTTCATACAAGTTTCACACAAGACAGATACAAACTTTATAAGATTTATATATATCTTTTCCATATGGGTATCCATGATCGTTTATGTTAATGAGAGTGTGGGGAGTGAGTTGGAGGGCGGGGTGGGATTGGCTGCTTTTAACCATGTAAAGCACTTTGTGCTACATCTTTGTATGAAAAGTGCTTTATAAATAAAGACTGATTGATTGATTGATTGATTGAAAGGTAATCGTACAAAGATTTATAACCATGGCATAGCATGGAGGCATCTGATTCATTCAGCACTTTAAATGAGGTGAATCATAAAAACTACTAACTACGCACAGATGAGCCATGACAGAAAAATTAACGGCCTTTTTATTGTGCAACTCCCTTTAGTGGTGTTTTTCCATGCCTAACATACAACACTGGGAGAAGGGCTTCTGGGTCCTGTGGGATGCACAGCAAGGACTCTGTGTTCCTTGAACTGTTCTTGGCCAGTTTGTTTAGTATAGCTTGCATGTACGCCCTGTCCTGGTAGGGAAAGGGGGGCACATGTGCATGTAAGGTGCCATTAACACAGGATACACTTGGTTTGGGTGGCACATGTTAAAATAACGTCCATATAAACGCCAGGACCGTACTATGTTTCGCTTCACCTTTCAGTGTTTTCTTTATTTATATTGTGGCTGAACTGTGTACATATTCGTGGCTTTATTTTTGAAAGTAATCTTTTACTTTTAGTGACATTTTTCCACATGCAGTAAATTGGTGGAAATGTGAGTTCACCCAAGTGTTTTTTCCCCTGTTTAGTTTTCCGAGTTGTCACTTCTCTTCAACTTCACACATCAACGAACCTTATCCCTGTTTTCTGCCCGTGTGTATTTATCAAAAGATTCATTTAAAACATGACAGCAGATTTATTTTCTCGTAACTCCGCTGGAAGGTCAGCGAAAGGTTCACCACAGCACATTAAAGTTCATTGATCCATTGATCATTGGAGATTATAGGATTTCCACTAACAGCTATGCAGGAGTGTTTTCTGTGTTATTTCTCCTGAACGCCTTAAACAGAGCAGCACGAGGCTTAGTGACATAAAGGCTGTCTGAGGATGCTTATCTCTGAGGATGATTATCTCCTGAGATCCTGAAGTTGTTTTGTTTTTGTAGTTGGTGAATTATTCAGTGTGGCACTATAATGCAAGGGTAGACAGGTTTTTTTGTTGCGTGTTTTCTGACATTTGAGGTTAAGGAGAACGTACAGAGAGGAAAAATGGGTGGGTGTTTCCTGCCGACACCGTCTGCAGGATATACATCTCTCGTGCATGTACAACGGCTCAATGGTAACATTTGTTTTCCTTACTGACTTTTTCACAGAAAACACATCCCAGTCTTTGGAGATTATTATTAAGCTGTTCATTTCCATGAAAGACATTTCCAGAAGACAAAAAACTATATGCTGCAATAAGTGACGGTAGTATAGTCAGTCTATATTGATATAATCAGACATGCTTCATCAGGGGAATTACACTGTCTACACTTACGGTCCATTAGTGAGCTTCCTCTCTAAGATGTGCCCAACACTACAGTGAACTACTGCACCTGAAAACATTAAACCTTTTATGATCATCATCTATAAATGACTTCTGAGAATAACGGACTCTCTGAACACTCACACATCAATTCAACTGTCTGCAAAGACCACAGGGCAAAGTAATATTACATTTAACACGCATGCCTTGGTATCACAAAAAAATGATTCCTGTTTTAAATAGTACACAATGTCTTATACATTACATGCTTTCTAAGTTCGTGGAAAACTCATAAAAGTTTTAAGACAAACCTTTATAATCTCTTTAGAATTCAGGGCCAAATAAAGCTGTCACTCTGAACTCTCTCACAATTAAATCCTGTCTCGGGAGCAGGATGTGCCAAATGTGTAGGAGTTGTCGTTTGCTTAACAACTGACAAAAAGAGGCTGGTGTCAGAACTACACTTCTCAAACTCCCCAAAAGAGGAAGTGGAAGTAACCGTGAAACCATAAAACCCCACTTTTCAAACTGGACAGTGTAAAATATGAGGCACAGTGTTTTAGCTGGGCAAATTACAAAACCTTGAGAGTGTTACAACAGAAGAAGCTGTAGACCGACACTTCCTCTTCATTGGAGATAAAAATGCTCATTTTCTCTGCTGTATCTGATGCTGCTGTGGTCTAAAGAGCTTGGAAAGAAAAGCGCCTGGACTTCTTTAAGTTTCTTGAAACTTAAAACTTCAAGAAACTTAAAGAAGTCCAGACGCTTTTCTTTCCTTAGACTACGGTGACCTGGATGACTGAGAACCTTCACAGACATGATGCTACTGTGCTTTCGTGTATTGTTGACAGGGTCATATATGCCCTTTGAAAACAGCAGGAGTGTATCTTTTGAAATAACTTCAAATCGAACAGAATTGCTCACAGTAAAGTGTAACTGTTGTTGACTGAGGCTGTGTTTAATGTCACTAGTGCAGCCAGATGAATTTAATCCTGGTTGCAACATTCTTTCACAGAGAGCCATCTGGACGTCATCCATGTAAATTAACCGCATATAACCGAGGACTATGAACTAAATCCCTTGCTGCTGTTAGCAGTGAAAAACATCCACTGGAACTAATTTGCTGTTGCTTTAAAACATCAGTCCCAAGGGCGTAGATTTGGCATGGTCGGAAGGTACGTGTCCCCACCAATAATTTGATCTATTCGAGTAAAGAAAAACAAACCCGATAGAAAGAAAAAACGATGTGTCAGCGTCTCATTCACCCAGCGGAGCAGAAAGAGTTCAATTACGTCCTCTACTGGAGTCCTACGTCATGTGACAAATATGGCCAATGTGATTGGCTGAGCCTTTCAGGGAGCTCTGTTTAGTTTTAGCAGTAGTGACGTGCGATACCACTGATTTCCTTTCCGATCCGATACCAAGTAAAATTCAGGGTGGTATCGGCGATACTGATCCGATACCGATACTCTGTACAAAAACTTAATGTTTCATTGCATTTCATAATACAATATATAATTGTATTATGTAATTGTAATAATAACATAACCATATTGCTTCATAATGATTAGAGGACATCAGACAACTTGTTTTTATTGCTTAATAATGCAGAATAATCATATATTAAAAAAAAAAACTGACGTTGTGCGCTATTTGAGCATGTTGCCTGCCTGCAGCACTCTGCGAGAGACGTCTTTCTCGCCCTAGCAGCACCTGTCCCCGTCCTCCTCTTCAGTTCGCCTCAACATAAGCTCATCATATTCTGTGATGTGATTTACTCCGAGGTGTTTGACGATGTCAGTGGTGTCTGTCTGTCTTGCCACATATACCACAAACCGCATCTGGGCTGTTTGTGGAGGTAAAATGCATCCACACATGACTCTGTTTGCGCTCAGCCATTGTTGTGAGTGTGCACGCCAGGGGCTGCGACACATTTATACAGCCGTATTTCGCATATGACTATGAAAGGCGTAAGAGGAAGTAGTTCCTTCAAATTTAGAAGATCCAAATGATATAGTTTCTTTCCACTGCATTCATTTTAATGGAAAAACTACAAATTTACCCCAGAGTACTAAAATATCGATATTATAATATGAGAATCGATTCTAGAACAAAAATTGCTGGTATCGGAAGAATCGATATTTCAGTATCGATCCGCACACCACTATTTAGCAGCGGCAAACCTGCGCTGCGAGGAGGAGAGGAAGACGCCAACAAAGAGGAAGAACCTGGATGTAAGAAAGTGTTTTTCAAAGAAACCTGTAAGTCACTTAAAGTCAAGTTCACTCATAAAATGTGTCCGTCACAATCACGTTACAGGCTATGCTAGGCTTTGGCCCACATCAGTCTAAAACTGTATGTACCCATTAATAACGTGTTTTGGAAACTAACTGCACAACATGCAGCACTATTAGTTCTCTCAGTCTCAGAGCAGCATTTCTAATTTTGATTGAAACTGTCAGAGAAAACAGCAGCCTCGAGCAGCCAGGATATTAGTTTACAGAGGCTGTTAGAATTATATGTCTAACGTTAAAATGTTGGTGACACAATAATTTCATCCTAACGGCACTGACATATTCATAGGGTTAATTTTTGAGACAAAATGTCATGAGGTAGTCATGATTTTACAAATATTCCACCTTGTAGTGCAGTTTGCACAAATTGTTTTACAAATGCACTCACCCTACAAACATTACTGATGAGTCAAGATCTGCACAAAGTGACAGAAACACTGAAGCAGCTTCACATTGTATTCTTATTGTCATGTATGTCCTATTTGTCAGGTGACAGAAGAACCAACATAAAGCTCAGAGAGTAATGGTGACACAAGGTCACAGGTGAAGTTGGATGATGACTTGTTGGTTCATTGCTGTATTTGAAGCACATGTGTGACTGCATGTATGTGGAATGTCTCACTGTTATTCATCAGGTGACAGAGGCAGCTCTGCCATGTTGTAGCTCGGACAGAGGTGAAGAGGCGAGGTCACAGGTGACTGACTGATGATTTGGTGCTATAGATTAAATAGTATTTATTATCATGACGATTGTTAGGCTGCTGATGTAAATTGATTCATTAGTGTATGTTTGACAAAGAATCTGAATTGACATGTCTCACTTTTTAAATGGCACAAATCAATGTGTTATTTTATCAGGTGGCAATATGTCCTAGTGCAGTCAGAGGGGAAGAGCCAGGGCCAAAGGTGAGGCACATCAAAATAATAATTTTAATCTGAGGATAAAACGCAGGTACTGAGGCTGAAAGAAGCTTCAGTGCTCTCAGAAGACTAAAAAGATGGCTAAGGTCAACAAGGACTCGAATGAGATTAAACAATACTGCTGTATGTCCACCAGGAGAGACTGGACAGTATAGATGTAAAACAAACATGCCAGCAGTTTATCTCAGTTAACGAGAGGAGCAGGCATGTGTTTGGCTGCTTCACATAGCGGACATTGAGTTGTTGTGTGGGACACCAGTAGTCCATGTCTGTTGCTGTAACAGTAGTTCGTGTTTAGAATAAAACATCCCAGCTCACTGATCTGATCGGGGCAATAGTGCCTAAAATGTTGCACAATTTTGCTGAGAGATCTTTTACTTTGTGGTGATCTTAGACGAGTAGTTTATGGACAAAAACCACCAGGTCATTCAGTGTGCCTTAGTGCCAAAGTATAACAGATGTTGGTGTACTATAACTGAACTAATGTTGTTAAGTCCTTAAAGTCATATTCATTTATTGTCATGACTGTATTTGAAGCTGTTTTTATTTTTGTATGATACCTGATTTATATGGAATATGGCTGAAGTAAACTAAAGCCTAAAATACTTAGTCAGTGATTTGTTTAATAGTAATTTAACATTATATAATTCACATATAAAACTATGAATTGTGATTGTAAATGGTTTAAAAGCATGTATAATAGCATATGTAGGCAAGTGTGTTCCTCCTTTTATCAAGAAGCAGAGACAAAAAGGAAAAAAAGAGTTCGGTCCCCACCAAGGCCAAAACCAAATCTACGCCCTTGATCAGTCCTATTTTTTTGTTTGATTTATTGATCTTCCATCCCTGTTATGGCATTATATTAACTCTGGTGATGTGATGATATGTGACATGGTCACGTAGTCAAAGGGTGACACAACCAGCTGGGGTGGAGGTAGCCGGTGAGCGCTCTATGTTTTAAGCACTTTGTAGCTGATAAAGCCACGATTCAGACGACCTTTCAAAAAACAGAATTATTTTATTGCTTGTCATCCCAAACTAACTTTCATATAGTTATGAATCTATACAGCAGTAAAATAAAAACAGGAGGTTATGATTAGCACACTGTTTCCACCCACAGCAGGTGACAGGTGATTTCCTCACTTTACTGCAATGCCAATAAAGTCTGTTCAGCTGACAACTGTTGCTTTTGTGTTGACTATATTTATTAGACGAACATCACTGGAAGCGACTGTGTGTTTTTATCACTTTCGCACAAGGTAAAGTCGACCTTTTTTAACTGAGCTCATTTTGATCCAGCTCATCACCTTTATTGCACAACAGTGACAGGAGAGTGAAAGTAAAATATGCATTTTTTACATTTAAATTAGTTTGTTTCCAAAAACTTTCAACGTTCTGAAGACGCAACCATAAACGAAAGAATACATTACTTACATTAAGCCTGTCTTTTGAGCTACCATATTATAATTCTGTAAATCATAGACCTACTTTCTCGCCCTATATTTTGGATATTTTTTAGCACTACTAAATGAATGGATGCTGTCCACAACGAGGAGCGCGTGACATACAAAGAAGAATTCCAGGTCTTAACACGCACAGCAGGCCTTTATTTTGGGCTTTTCCAAACTGGTTCTAACAGCAAACCAAAGCCAAATAAATCCCTCACCGTCTTTAGTTGTTATATTTTTGGGATTAGCTTCATTATTATAGTAAAAACACTGCATTATAAACCTCATTAAAATAAAAGCGCAGCATATTAGCAACAATATTGCAACACTATTCTGGTTAAACACAGCCAAGAGAGTTACACCTGCATCGCTATGTGGTTTTCACCCCCTGTATGGTGCAGTTTTAAAGGTTATCAAAGCGGTTTGCATAATTCATTTATCCTGCTAATGCGAGCTCCAAATAACCACAAAGCACTTCCTTTATGAAGTCTGTAAGTGACTATTGCTAAGTGCTGTGTTTGAATGTTTATTTGGATCTTTGATTAAATTTATAACTGGCATCCTGATCAGAACAGCTGTGATTCAGCATGATTCCTTGTCATTGTCCATCTCTTAGTTTTTCCCACTGAGCTGCTGGGACCAAGAATCTACGTGCCAGGCTGTGTGCTGGGTGTGTGTCAGCTGGGGATAAGCAGCATAGCAGCATCAAAGGAAACCTCTCAAACAGAAGATAATAACAAGGATTGAAGTCTGGATTACGGCACTATCGAAGCACACAGAACAGACTCTAACGCAAAGCTAACTGTTACACAACTGCGAGACAGATTAACCAAATGAGACATAATGTACACAAAGAGTGAGAAGTGAAGCCAGCTAGTTGATTCCTTATGTTGTCAGTCTTTATTCCCAGATAACAGGCTCGCGCTCGCACACACACACACACACACACACACACACACACACACACACACACACACACACACACACACACACACACACACACACACACACGTTATTCATTAACTATCGCTTAATAGCTGTTGAATAAAAGTTTTGAATGATTCTGTTTCGGTTTCTAGTTCTGTTCTGTGTAGAAGAAACATGACAGGAAGAAGAAAGTTAGATATTTTATATCACAGCTTTTTAAACTACATGCATTCATTTCAGTTTGAGTGTTACAGAAAAAAAAAAACACAATTAAAAAAGTACCTCGCCATGTCACTTGTGCACAATTTTTATCAACAGCAACTTGTCTGTAATTTAAAAAAAAACAGTTCCTCTACTTAGGAAGTTAAGTCTCATTTCCATCAGTGAGGGTCACACATCTAAAACTATACAAATACACCCTATGTGGACTGGCTCTTTGCCGACATGATGTATTTTTAGGATTTTGCAGGACTCTCTGGGAGAAGATGAGAGCAGAGGAAACTTCCCATCATATTCTCAAGTTCGCTGCAGAAGTAAACATTAGCCAGGGTGCAGTGACCCCCAAAATTTCAAACCACCAACTCGTCACTACTGTCTGGTTGCAATTATGTTGTTTCGTTTGTTTAGTCCCTGTTGTCTACATACTCTGTCTTAGATGTGTTTGAAGGCAGAAGTTAATCCACGCACAGCTGAAATGCATTTTGGAAAGAATCATAAAGAGGATTCATTGATGTGTCCCCCCCACCCCTCATCCATCAGTTCCACCCACAAACATTTTTTTAATTTATTGATATCCTAGATCAATGACTTCATTGTAATTCTATAACTTTATGAGATGTGTGGAAAGTACAGATGCTGACGTATCCTGTCTCCGTGTTGAATAGTTAGAACAATGCTCTGATTTCATTAATAGAAGAAGAAACCTTCAGCCGCTCCTTTGTGATAAGGTACCACTACAGCAGGTTAACATGTTTGGGTTAGCAGAGCTCTGCACCAGTTTCTCCAGCTGGAAGCAAACCAGCAAGCTTCCACATGTTGCGCAAACATGTTAACCACTGCACTACTGAGCCAGCAGTTTCTGTAACAGGAAATTTGTATTACATTTTTCACTGTGACACTAGCAAAATTATTTTGCTTTCTCATGGAGATTTTCTTTTCTCTTTAAAAGACTTCAAAAGACTTCCTCATGACCCAAGCTGAGGGCACACCTGAGCACATAAAATACACACATTAATAGGATTTACTGAGATGAGAAAGGTCTTTACAAGAAATATCAGTAACCTGGTTAGTCATACATGATTCTTACTCAGCTGGACGATTAAATTAAAAGCAGGTTATGTGAGAGTCAGTCAGTTGTAGACTGTTGACCGAACTGTTAACAGTTTTTACAGTTCACAAAGTTTTTTTCTTCCTTCCTCTTTTGGGGCCCCTCCAGCAGGCAGCGTGGCCAACTCAGGGATCACCCGAAGCAGTCATTTAGTTGGCCACGCTAAAAACCAGCCTCGCTATGATAATGGTTTTTAACTGCAGCAAGGGTTTCACCACATTATTGAACTCGAGTGTCAACTGCTTCCCTTTTCAAGTGTCCTTCAGCACATCAACAGATGCTCTGCCTATTCTGCCATTGTTATCGTCTGTTTGATATGAGGGTGTTGTATTTCACTGCTGTGCCATTGTGCCAGGTCGCTTATCTCCTAATGCTGCAAACAAGGCGGAGTATAAAACAAGAATCCTATTGTTCTCTGGAGCTGCTAACATAAGGAGACTAGACTTAGCTGTGTTTACTTAAGCTAATTATCAATTGTAAAACACAGATAAGTGGTTGTGTTTTGATAAGTGGATATGAAAATGGATTTGAATTAACTCTGGATGCCAGGGCGGAGATTTGTGTCTCCACCTGCATATAAAACCAGGGGTTTTTGCTTGTTAGGTGAACGTGTAAACCACTACACTGTGGAGCCATTATGAAAAAGTCACACCTCTGTTTTTCAAATCAAAAATACATTTTTAATTACACAATGTATGCCTGGGGGAAATGTGATTACTGTATGTACCAACATATCATTTTATATCATTTGTTCTATATAAACTTTTTCCTCGTCTTGTGACTTTCCTCACAATCTGAAGCGACTACACAAGCCCTAAGGTTGAGAAACTCTAAACTTGGGTGTGGAGCACATTTCACACAACAGCGTGTGAACAATGACACTGTTGACAGAAAGGCAAATAACTGTGCACACACGTGGCAAAAAAAAAAAAAAGCTACCCAACTACCAAGAGCTCTCAAAGTGAATGTATATGCAGCAAATGGCTAACTGAAAAAAGGGGTGCTGGTACTTTCTCTTGTATGCACACAGGCACACCAAAGCATGACACCTTGCATTTGTTTGGACCAAATGCCTATGTTCCCGATAGGGATTAGCAAGTGAAAAAGAACTGAATCCTTCCTAGAGTTGCTGATCTTTTGCTTTAATTGTGTCAAGGCCTCAGCCACATAGGTTTAGTGACCATGCACAGTAAGATCAGTAGGAAGAAAATTTATCAACAAATGTATATGCAATACTAACAGCCTAAACACATATAGAATCATACAGTGGATCACTGGTTCCTCTACAAGACATTTTACTGTATCTACCATAAATAATAGCAAATAATTCTTGCTGGGTAATCCAGCTGTGAGTGCAACTGGTTGCCTGCCTCTCTGTATTGGCCTTGGTTAGACTGACCTGTCCAGGGTGTACTCCCACTTCTCGCCCTGTGGTAGGTGGGATAGACTCCAGCTGTATTACCATCAATTATCTTTAAAAAAATTCTGCAGAATTAAGGGGCCTGTAACCTCAAGCATTAGCCAGAGTGCAGCGGTAGTGTGAAACTGTTACATTTCATAATGTCTTGTCCTTCCAGTTTTACCACTGAAGTATTCAATATGTAACTGCAGAGAAATGTGTGGTAGACAATCTGGCTGGAAGTAGAGAGATCATTCAAAGGACAGAGAAAAAAAAGTGCCATATACAGGAAATAAATGACGCGCAAAAGCGCAACAATCACTGTTTTGACGTTTAGATTTGAGACAAAAAATGACTTGTATAGAAGAGTCTCTCATTGGTGTTGGCCAGAGGGGCCGATGGCGCGATATGGCAGCCTCGCTTCTGTCAGTCTGCCCCAGGGCAGCTGTGGCTACAACTGTAGCTGCCTCCACCAGTGTATGAATGTGAGAGTGAATGAATAGTGGCATTGTAAAGCGCTTTGGGTGCCTTGAAAAGCGCTATATAAATCCAATCCATTATTATTATTATCATCATAGCCACAAATCCACAGTGAATTAACAGCCAGACTCAAGACAGCTGTTTTCAGCACAAAAGAAGATCCTCTGAGAGTCACCTAGCCTGCACCAAACAGCAGACCAAAAATGTCAGAAACTAGATGGTAAACAGAACATAGCAGCTAAAGGAACAGATTTATTTTTACTTCAGGAGTTGGTCATGGGGATACAACTGAGGGACGCATTCAGAAACACAACATTAAATAAGTGCTTAGCCTGCTTCACACTTGTTGGATGTGCAAATAAGCAGCTATAGTTATGGCTCACATTCTCAGAGTTGAAAGTCACAAAAAAGACTGTTAAAAAAGTATCTACTAAAGGTATTCATTAACAGTGCCAAAGCATTTCGAGCTCAATCAAGCATGCAGAGTACAGTACAAGGTTCAGTTAAGCACATAATCATCATCAGTCACAAACAATTTTTCATTCGGGGAACCAAAAACACATGAACAGATGATGACTGCTGCAGCTGCCCCCATCTGCTCCACATCTGTCTTTAGCCTCTTCCATTCATTCTATTCCTCAGCCATTAAAGACCTCTTCCACAGCTGCTCACCTCCTATTGTACTGGAGCCCAAAGCCATGTTCTCCAGCTCCCACACTTAACTGGCACATCAAAAGGTTTCTTCAGGAGATTCGTTGGCATCATATGTTGTCCGATTTCAGAATGAGTTCAAAGGTAAGGCAAACAGGATAAAACTACAGGTAGTACAAAGAAAAGCAAGATCAACAAGCCTGCAGCCATCTGACTACTGAAATACAAATAAATGCGTGCACATGCATGCGCATTTGTAATGTGCACAAAATAAATGCTTATTTTATAGCAATTATTGTTTTTATTGAGTTACTTTTGAGTATGTTATGTATGTTAAAAATAAAACTGTTTGTGTAGAAATAGAAACAAACATTGATTAAATTGTTTTACATATTTTTTGTGAACGAATTACTTGATTGATCAGGCAATATGTGCTTAATTTTTAAGTTTTTATTTTATTTTATTGGTGCCCTTTTTTTCTTGTGGGTGGTTAAACTTTAACAATGTTTCCATTCTGTAATCAGAAAAAGCCTTAAGTGTACAACATAGAGCGTGTTTACCAGCAGCAAAAAGAAGATGCCCCAGTGCCCACTTTTACAAAAGCAATCCAAAGTAATTAATTACACATTTTACTCTGATGAAGCAATTACAATTACTTGACTCAATATAGTTTCAACAAGACAACTAATAATCTCTCAAGGAAACTCCCCAACACTGTATAGATGTTTGCATGTGTGTATCTGCTTATAGGCACAAAGGAAAGGAATCCTCTTTGTTCTTTTCACAAAGTCAGCTGCTGATTGCAAAGCATCATCTTTCCTTTTAGAGACAACACTAAACCTCACAACAGGGTTAAAATACCACAGAAACAAAAAAGGTTCTTATTTTCAACTCTGTCATAGCATAAGTACTTTTACACATGTAAGTACGACGCCCATGCTGCGTGGACTGTGCTTCTAACAACAACCTAAACACATGCAAAGGTAATGGTATCCTATGCTAATGTCACACAGTGCTTTCCATTCTAGTTTATGCTTCCTCCTGTCCTCGCTCCTACGTGGTGTGGAAACAGTTTTCCCATAGAGAAGATGGGGAGCGAGAAGGGTCGTGCAGGAGGTTTTAACAAGAAAACACAAGTGCATTGCTTATAGAGGTGGCACAGTGGTTAGCCCGGTTGCCTCACAGCAAGAACGACCTGAGTTCAAGTCTGCCATCTATTTTTTCTATGTGGGGTTTGCATGTTCACCTGGTGTTTGTGTGAGATCTTTCTGGATGCTTAGCTCTTGTTCTTTCTCCAGCTAGTCGCTCAAGTTGGTAGTTTAGTAGAATTAAAGAATTCAACTGAGATTCCCAACTTTTGGTTTAATTTTAGACAACCTCTGGAAGGCATTTTAACTTCAATCTTCTGGATCTGTCTGGATTTGGGAAATTCCCCTCTTCATCCACACTAATTTTCTCAATCTGGATCCAGTTGGATGCAAATAGGAGTGGCCCTGAAAAAAACACCAAAAGCCTGTTATTCTGCATATTTTCAATGGCATTCAGGCTTTGGCTATGACTGGGCATGTTAATGCATGTAAGAACTCCAGGCGGTTTGGAAACTATTGTTATAATATTTAGTTGTACGCTTGTTTAAGTCCTGCAGGGGAACAACGAACATGCATCTAAATGTTCTTGAACTAAAAGCAGAATATCCTGTGAAATTTGTCTTCATAACATTTTGTTAACTAATACCTCAATCTTTCTTAAATCTATGACCTGACAAATAGTTTACCAATGAAATTTTTGTGTCTTTTAACAGAAGAACTGTGTGCTGCATACTGTTCCACATAGCATTTTGAAAACTTCACTCTGTGTGATTTCTCTTGTCCAGGCCTGTCAAACAATCCAGATTTATGAAGCGCTGTGATGATTCTTGGAGGAATGATGCCCTGTAAATGTGTTAAAGCTGCCTGCTGTTCATCATCTTCCCAGCAATCAGCCCTCTTGCCCAGTTAGCTCACAGCTATTGGAAGCAAGTTGATATTTCCATTTTTCTTTTTTTCAAATCACAGAACAAACTGTGCTCCTGTCAGATTTGTATATCACTAGCCCCAGCAGAGTGAAAGAGAGACAGGGTTCAACAGGAGTTATATGAAGTCCAAAGACTTAACATTAAAGTAATTGAGGCGCTTAAATCAACGGTAACATGACGTATCTACTGTGAGAAGAATCAAAAAGAAAAAGGTTCATTTTTTAAACAAAATAAAAATGGAAATTTTATTTTTATTTGCTATTTCACTGCTACTGCCACTAAGCAGTGTTTAATCTTTGGTCTACATTTGACAAATGTGCAAAGGAGATGCCAAACTTTATACTGCGGCTGTGGGCGACTAGTCGACTAGATGTTTAAACGTTGCTTGTCTTGATGGTCCGTACTAGAAATAATATTTGAGTAAAAGTATTATTCTCTGTGAATGGAAGATGTACACAAGCACGGGGGAAAGTAAACAGACGATAGCAGCGCTGTTTTGCAGTACTCAGATATTAAAAAATGAGCAGCTTATACGTCGGCTTTGTCAGAATAAACTGGAATCTAACCACGCAGCCAAAGCAATGTGTAACCGCATAATGATGCTAGCAGAAACCGAGGTTCTTGCTGCTAGCACTGTTAAAGCTCGCCAAACACTGTAATTTAATCATTGTGTGTGCTAATCTGATACACGACGCACATTTCAGCTACATTTAAAACATGTTTGGTTATCAAGAAACTTGACTCATATTTCATGGAGCTCATTGGACAATGGTTAACTTTGTCCATTGAAAGTGTGCTCATTGTAAATGTTTTCTGATGCTTTTCCTTCTTTTAGACTAGCAAATTATTTTGGATCCCTACGTCATATATCAGAACGCTGATGGTTTGAAAACGATTAAAACAAATAACTTTATTATTTAAATAACTGAAAAGAAGGAAACAACATTCACAGGGTGACATTTACTGTCATTCAATTTCCAACTTCCCAGCCTCTAGCCTTCCACCTTACTTAGACGGCCGTATGGTGGGTAAAACTACTCAGAAGATCAATGACTGAAGAATTAGTATGACCTCATTCGAGCTGTTATTTCTTTTTTTTTAGATACAAATAATATTTTCAAAAGCGGCTAGCTGGAATTTATCATGGATTTTTTTTGCACTCCCTAACCACACACACAGGAATCAATACAGATCTGATGATTGAGATGGGCATATGGCATCTGCCCTAATGGAAACCTTTTATGAATAAGTTAAAACATTAGTGATTAAATCGAGCCCATGCTGCTGCTGATACAGTTGCTCACTTAAAAAAAACCCTAAAAACCAGGAAAAACCAAAAGCCTGCCATTTGTTTTTCATTATTCACAAATGGGATAATTGGGAAAATTTCTAGCGAAAACAACTTTATTGAGCCAGGTATTGACCAGATGGGTCGCTTCAGGAGTTCCCATAGTGACACTATGAAGGGCATCGATTTGTAGACTGGAGGAAACAGCTTTTAAAATAGAGATTACAATAGGTTAAATACTCACATGATTCTTATTGAGCTGTCAATTAATGCTTATAAACTTCAATGGCAGTATGCAACAGTCATTTTACTGTTAATTCAGCAGTATCAACTTGCATAATCCTGAGAGAACGCTTTAAAACCTTTCCAGCAGCAGGAGATGATTTTTGTTTTTCATAGCTGTATTTTTAAACATTTTACAACCAACAGAGAGCATACTGGCAATAAATTTGACAATAAATCTGTAACAATGTGTCAGTGTCTGCCTGAGATTAGCTCTAATTGGATAACTGAACCTAATAGTTTCCAGCTGTCTGCATCAATTGCACGGTATTAAAAGTGTGAGTGGGAGGTAATAGATAACATTAAGATCAGGGTCATAGTTTGACAAACTTGCTAAATAATGCTTATGCGAGCCAGGCAACAGTAAACTAGACATACATTGCCTTTCCTTCTTTGTCTCATAGATCGTGTTTTACCACCTCTCTGTCTGCAACACTAATAGTTAATCTTGCCGTACTCAGAACCAGACCTCAGAAAAATGCAGAGAAAACACCGCTTCATTTATTAGTGTCCAAAAGCCATTCAGCGGATGCAAGATTGTGAAATGTGATCTGTAAATACAAAGTCCACACACATTATTTATACCTGTGAGCCAAAGACCATTGAAAATAATGAATGTGTCGTGATACGATAAATATTGATATTCCCTGCCAAACTTAAATTTAAAAATGTAAGTGTTCATTTTCCAGTGCCTGCTTTTCATCTCACCTACATCAACCCAAGTGGAGTGCAGAGCCACAGAAGAAAACCTAATTCTTTAAAGTATATTCAGTTCCTCAAAAGTGATCTGAGACAACAAACACTAACCGGAAACACATGCTCAATGTTTTTATTTCTTCTTTTTTCTTTTTGCACATTGTTGTTGTAGAAGTGCAAGAATTAATGACCAAATGAAGACCGTATACCTCTTAAGTGAAGCAGAGAAATTGAGAATAAAAATTACACTTGAACTCTACATTGTTTTCATTGCAATGAACAGATTCAGACTTCTCTGCCCACATCTGCTGTGCCTCAGGCAAACCGACCATTATTAATCATGAGCCTACATCTGTCTGGAAGCTCTGACACGACAATCAAAACCACAATGTGAACAACCATACATGCACACACGTCTGCTGAGACGCTGCTGCAACATTGTCTTTCATCATATACACAACGGATATCAAGCTCATAATTTAAGCACGTTGATAGCAAAACTTAACGTTAGGCTAAATTTGACTTTTTCGAAAACAAAGCTCAATTACAGAAATACATAGGAAAGCTCAAAAGTAAAACAATTTTCTATTTTTAACTTTGAAACTGAAACACAAACTGTCTGCATGACTTCTTAAAAGGAGGACCGTGTGCTTGCAAGCGGTGAAGTTGGAGTTTCCTGGAATCTTACTCAGAGTGTGAACGAGTATGTATCGTCATCCCTGTCACTCTTAACCATAACTCAGGGCAAGTACAATCACATGGACCCTAGGTTAGTCAAAGCTTTAGGGCAAATGTTACCACAAACCACCACGAAGCAGATGGTGAGTAGACGGTGAATAGCACAAGCGTGACAAAATGCATTTTCAGCTTCCTGTAAACTAATTTATCATGAAACCGTCTGTTTAAGAATTTAAAAAAGGCTAATATACATATGACAGCACATGAATGCCTTTATAACACGATTCACACATCCTCTGTGAAAGGCAGGGCCGGACCAGTCTGCCAGGGTTGTCAGGTTGTAGGCACACTCCTCTTAAACAGAGGCAGATACCGAGCTGTGAAGAAAAATGCATAACACAAACACACAAGCAGCGACAGTGTGCTTTGTGTGGCAAAGGCTGCCATTAGGGACACACCTTTCATTAGCAAAGCACAACCGTTAAGGAGACTTCAACAGGGCAGACAAACACATACCACAACTTACAAAAACATCAACCGTCGCCATGCCACCAAAAGCTTGCTATGTCCATAATAATTACAGAAGGGGGGAAAGGAATTCACTTTATTAGATGCACACAAAGTTAGGAAACCCTGAGGCTAAAATGACCTTACTCCTGTAAACTTTGCCTGCCACCAAACAGCACCTACTGAGCACCTACCACCTACCAACACTGAGGTGCCAAAATCTCCAGTTCCTTAAATTGGCACTTGAGGATCAAAAAGTGAGTCCAACCTCAGACTACAATGCAGAATGCCTGGACTTTTGCAGACATAAGCATTTTTGCAGCCTGACACACTTCACCCTCTTGGCTGAATGTTTTCACTTCCTGCACCAAAAAAGGAACAAAGCAAAGACCACAACGCTAAAATTGAGCCTTAAAAAGCACTCACCAATGCATGAAGTCAGGTGGCTCCATCCATCTTATTTACAGATTACATCAGACTTATCTATCATCGCTGCAGATTGTGCACAAAAACATCCACTACAGGCCAGTAATGATGATAACAATAACTAAACCTTCTTTAACTTTCCCCTTTTTGTCTGTAAACTGCTGTAACCTCTTTTCATTTCACTGGGGAGCTGTGGTCATGTTTCAGCAAACTGCATAAAAGCAATCAGTGTGTCACCTCTCCTTCAAATGTGACTGTGTAGTAAAACTAAAAGGAAAAACAACATAATATCAGTAGCTTGCACAGAGGGAAGGTCAAATATAGACTCACAGTGAGAGGCAGTGAGCAGACCACAAAGATGACAGTGATGAGCGCCAGCAGCACCAGGTGATCCATCTCCTCTTCTCCCTGGCCAAACCAGGCCAGGCTCAGCCTCCTCTTTCTGCCCGTTGACCCGACCGAGCCACGGCGCAGTTTATGGCTCTTGTGCATCTTGCAAAGGGTGATAATCACGGAACCGTTGCACACGAACACTGCAAAGATCAGCAGTGCCGTGAGGGAGGAGTAGGACAGAGAGAAAGCCAAAACCAAGTTGGCCTGTTCATCCTCAGTCGCATCCATGTCAATGAAGCACCATGTCCCAGGGCAGTACTGCCTGAATTTACCATAACTAACGAACGGCAGTAGGCAGAAGGCCACAGAAAATAGGTAGAT
Source organism: Diplotaxodon limnothrissa (assembly GCF_057381915.1). Classification (NCBI taxonomy): domain Eukaryota; kingdom Metazoa; phylum Chordata; class Actinopteri; order Cichliformes; family Cichlidae; genus Diplotaxodon; species Diplotaxodon limnothrissa. The sequence goes on from NC_140609.1 coordinate 24,764,599, forward strand.
AAAGAGAAGGGTAAATTTAGCAAAGTTGCGGCGGATGTGTACAGAGTAGAAGTAAGGGTGGCTGATGGCCAGGCAGCGTTCCACAGCCATGGCGCACAGGATGAGCGTGGGTGCAAGGCCGAAGAAACTCATGGCAAAGCCGAAGAGGTTACACAGTCCTTTACCGCCCAGGTCTGTAAGGGACATATTACGGGCATAACAGATGAATACAGGTGGGCTTAGAAGGGAGGTGCCCAGAAGATCTGTGAGAGCCAGGCCGGTTACCAAGATGCAGAACACAGAGGACCTGGAGCGATGCTCCTTCTGATGCACTCCCAGGATAAACAGAGCCAGGAGGTTTCCGACAACACCAAGCAGAAACATGATGATACTTGTGGCCGGTTTGCCATCACGGCCCACAATGCAGGTATGGTTACATGGTTCATTTGAAACAATGCTATTGTTCATCTTGTTGAGAAGAAAATAATAACCCCCTCAGTGTGGAATTAATAAGGAATTCCCAGACATCAATAGAAAATCTTGTCCTCTTGACAGCAACATTTGGCAAGACGTAAGACAGAGGAGACGTGTGGTGAGACTCATAATCCTGTTTTGAATCAAAATATCAGAAGCCTCCTCTGGTTGTTTCTTGTAGACAGTTTTCAAATCTTTCTGTGGACCAAAAACAAACAAAGAAAACAACGAATACATATCTTTAGTTCTCATAAACATAAAGCTATAATCTATGGGAAACCCTAACCACGTTTTCACAAAATACAAAACAGCCACACTTTTCTGATTCTTCTTACGTCATCACATTGAAACGCTTAAAATATATCAAATTTTACTAAGAAATACTGACTCACCTTTTACTGGATCTGACAGAAAGCCCCCAACACATAAAAAGTACTTGAAAGTTATTTCTTCCCCTTTCGGTAAATCATTAAAGGTAGCACGAGTCTGCTCTGGTGTGCTGGGTTTAAATGTACCGCTGCTGGAAGTGTCGGAAAAACAGAATGAATCCACGGACGGAGAGGAGGACTGCTGGCGCGGCGCTTCTCCTTCAAACTTTATCTCTCTGTTGTCGTTGTGCCTCCTAACCGGTTTCGGATCGATGCAGTCTAGGCTATAGTCCCTCCCACTGCACTTGTGACTCAGATGACATCTTGAGCAACAGGACACTTTAGAGCCGATGCAAAACCGTATTTAAATCCAATAGAATTTCGGTGCTTTCTAGTGACTATTAACCCTTCCCGTTCTAAGATGGTGTAGATTTCAAGATAGTGTGCATTTGCACCGAAATATTTAGTGATTGATATATCATAAATCACTAATAAAGATGGGGGTATAACTTAACTTATCCATTGTGAACCACTTAAATAATACCTGGAGTCTAGGCTGCAGTGAGTGCGAGTGGGTATACTGTCGGTAAGAGACTTTTGCCATTTTTTGTTTGGATCTTTTGCTATTGCATGTGCCTATTTTTAATGTGTCATTGGACTTTTTTAGTGTGACCACGAATTTTAATAGAAGAATTGATCAAGCCCTAGATCGACTGCGCGCAGGGAAACTGATCAATATTGTAGGTATATTGAGTGTTTGTTTTAGTTTCATGATTTTGAATGGTTTTATAAAATTGCTATTTTATTGGGTAATATTTTAATTGATAATGTTGTTTGTTTTTCAGCTGTGCTGTCTCTGCTGTCCTTTTTTTTTTTGTTCTTTTGATTGATTTGTAATTTTGTTTTGGTTAGTCCGTCCAGCCGTAGAGGCGGTTATTGATTGAGAGTAAGTTTTGTAAGGGCGGACTAATCTCTCTTTTGTTTTTTTTTATTTTAATTGTTTGTGCCACTTCCCTTTATCTCTCAGATCACAGGCCATACATAGCACTGATTCCCAGCTGCGCTGAGACCCGAATTGTTTGCAGTGTGTGCCACGATTGCAGTGTCACTAAGCGGGGTGTGACGGGTTGTAGTGTTATTTCGCACAGTTTGTGTGGTAAGTCTCATGTGCAGCTGGGATATCAGCAGGATGTGTTGTAAGTCCTGTCTGGAAACGACTGGGAATTTGTATGTTTAACTCATGTAATAAATAAATGATCAATTATTTCTTTGCCCCGTTTACTCATCCCTTGTCCTCGGTTACATAAAGTAAACTTAACTGTGGTTGGTCTATATATAAGAAATAGGAACAAGATACTGACAGCATATGTATTTGTGGACCACGCTCCCACACACACACACACACACACACACACACACACACACACACACACACACACACACACACACACACACACTTAGATTGACACACAGACTTCGTCTTGATGTGAGCTAAGAACAAAATGTTTAATCAGTCTTTTGTGTAAGTATTTGGTTTGGCAGAGTCTGACATTCATTTTTATGAAGGTGCTTTGAATAGCCTCAATCTCTGCTTGCTTACATTTCATGCAGCCTTTAGCACAAGTCCAGCGATGCGGAGAGAGAGCCAGTGCACACTGGCTGAGCATTTTGTGATGGGTGCAGCCTCAGCCCTTCCACACTGGTTTATGCTTAATTTGTGAAAGCTGTAGTTTCTGTTTTATTTGTACAGTCTGTAAAATACTGATTAGGAGAGGGCGGGGGGTAAATACAGAGGTTAATCCTTCAAGTGTGTTTGCTCTGGAAACAGTGCTTCACTTTGATTTGTCCATGTCATGTTGGCCACGTATTACTACATGTATTGTTTCTTCCATGACGCCTATACACACAAAAACATATAAAAGGGTTTACACAGTCATATGTTATCATTATATCTTCCTTAACTGGCCATTCTCTTGACTGATGTATGTGCAGGCTGCGCTTGGATTCCACTGAGGAGAAATGATCGGAGAGCAATACATTTAACACTAGACGCTGTTATTTCATTTTGCCACACTGTTTTCATCAGCAAATCAAAGGAAAATAGCTGGGATGAGATGTTTGCTGAAAAACATAAAAACCCTCATCCCTCATGTGCTATTACTTTAGTCCTTAATGGTTTGTTTCAGTGACACCTACAAAGGATACTAACAATAGAGTCATCACAAACAATAGCCATGAATACAAATTGCAACATAGTAATTACATTTCACTGCTCACTTTCCTCTCAGAGTAATCCTATTCACGCTTGCTTCCTGTTGCTGTTTCTGTAGCTGACCAGTCATATTCATAACAGCAAAGTGCCAAGCTTCAATTATGGATAGAGTAATGCAGATCAGATTTCTCCTTGTGTTATACTTTGTTGAGTTTTGCAGAGTTACACAGCTAATACAGACATGCAGTTTCAGCCTTCTCAGTTTCACTTCATCTCTCCAGCATTCAAGCACTCCCTCCCTCCCTCCCTCCCTCCCTCCCTCCCTCACAAAGTTTACTGTTAACTACCAACTTGAGATCTGGATAGCACTTGAGTTGTTTACAGTTGCTTTGCCCATAAAGCAAACCAGGCTAGCAACTTTAAATAAACAACACACAAAGAAGCTAAAAACAAATGCAGACATACTTGCAAACATTCCTCAAACCATCAGATGAGTTTGTGAACATAGCAACTGAGGCGCCAAGATCATAACACTTGGTAAATTTAAACAACTGCTTATTTAGATACATAAGCAGTTTATAATAGCTTTAGCAAAGCTTTGGTTTACAATCAAAGCTGTAGGTGTTTGCTTGTATGATCTTAATTAATGACTAGATGGATCTGGCAACTACAGTTCAGATGAAATATGTACTCAAAATAAGAAATAATGGATGGCAAAATACTGGAAAAATGAAGAATGCTGTATGATGGACAGATTAGTGAGAGGACTGTAGGTGGGTGATTGGTAGATGAATAGATAAGTAGAGTAGGGAATGATATTTTGGATAATAAATGAGTGAGTGGGTGAATGGATAGATAACTGGTAGACAGAATGGATACTAGAAGGCTGATAATGATTATGAGTGGGAGAACAGCTGGATGAAATGATTAGATGTGTAATGACAGGAAGAATTATGGACAGCTGGATGGACAAACAGATTATTAACACTGATTGACAGGAGACCTTGGGATCAAACCACCAAGACCTCGGAGTCTGTTTGATTTGAATTTGCAATCCAGAATTTTTGAATTCCCAGTGGTAATTTTCAACTGGAACATGCCCTCAAGTCGGATTTGCAACTTGGAAAGTCGAAGCGGCCCCACTAACCTTGACTTAACAGTCTAAGGTTCTGGCAGTGCATGTAAATATTAGTAGAACTATAACAACTACTGTTGTGTATTTTTGACTAGTTAAATAAGCCATATGTAGTGCACTGAGCAGACTCCATCCATTACGGTGACACAGCAGTGTTTTTAAATGTAAGAAAACCCCTAAAAAATTGTGCTGCATTGCCACTGATGAGTGAATGGCTCGAATTTTCCAAGAAGAAAAGCAAATCCTGTTTCTACTTGCTTTTCCAACTAACCTTTGACTGTCATCTGACGCAAGTATTGGTGCATCACCAGCAAGTGGTGGACCCGAAGAAAGACGAGTGCTATGTAAGTCTTTGCAAGTGAACACTCACAAAACTCTGGACACTGATAAATTAAGCCAATCTGGCTGCTTGAGGTTAGCGCCAAAAACTGAGTAATTCCACAGAGTTTTACGTTAAAATGCCCCAAATTGTTTTGAATCTATGGTTAGCTTAACCCCTCATAGCAAGAGTGAGGAGGGCTAACATTTTATATAATTTATCCACCTGGCTGCTGGAGCTAGAGATGTTGCATTGACTAATAGGTGTCCTGACACAGGTAGATGGAACTAGTACCTCCACTTCTGCATCTTTCTGCTGTTTTTATGCTGTTAGAGGTTATAGGGACCTGGAATGGTCCCTGACTGTGCGCATAGTCCAAATTAAAAATGGAAGTAAAAAAAGATGGACTATGAAACAGATGTGCGAACCCCACGATTGCATTTTTCTTGACTTGGCTGCTTGGCAAGTTTAAAAATACAAGAAACACTCCTATTTAGAAATGGTGTGCCATTAAGTGAAGTATCAAAATATATTGCTTACATTGGTCTGTGAATTGTTAAAAAAAAAAAAGGCTGCTATGAAAACAAAGTCTAGCTAAATGTTGCTTGAACAGTATTTTTCCTTTTCTTTTCTAAAGAGAATAATAGCCTATGAGCCAGCTGTTTTTAAGTACAGTAGAGGCAGTGAGTGGACATGAATATAAATCTTCTTACCTGATGAGCATCTTTTTACTTTCAGTTGAATGTCAAAGCAGTTTTCCTGTAAAACATATGACGCATCTCACATCAGCTTGTGCTTTGTTTTCTGCTCAGAAAATGCCATTTCAGATTTAGGACAAAGGAATTTACTGATGTGAAAATTCATTTTCAGGAAGAGAGCGTGAAAAAAACAAACCTCATGTTTCCCTACAGAGTGGCTGAATAATGACATTACTTTGTCTTCACCAGAATTACGAAACATGTGAAGTTCAAAGGTGTTTGAACTTGGTTGTTTTCATCTTTCTTTGTCTTCCTAATTGGAAGCAGATGTTAGCGGTAAAAGATCTGAGTTTAAAGTGGAGGTCAAATCAGATCTCAAGAGATCTTGGAAAAGCTCCCAAAGCTGAATTAGATTATGAAAAAGGTCATATTTAGCATATGGATGAATGCTGCGCACTTGTGTCTGTTGACATGTTTCAAAGGGCCAAGTAAGAGTAGATTAAAAAAAATGCAATAGATGGGGAAAAAAAGAAAAGATTTCTGTGCCTACACAGATTTTCCATATTTGTACGGCACTTCCTTCCTGCTGGTTCTTGTTTTATTTTAACTGAGTGATTCAGGTACTGAAGTCATGGAAATAATAATCACTAAATTATTAAATAAGCCACCACGTATTTTCACCTTCCCATGTCACGGTGGGCTTTGTTTCTTTCTCCTTTCAAATTCACCCTTCATTTGTGTTTTTACATTCGAAAGACCGGTGACGCAAAACACACTCTAATTATGAGCCAGATGCTGACGCAGACCGTAAAGATGTAGGCTCAAGATTGTGGAGAAGATGCTGCTGATCTAATACAGATACAAACCCATGTGCAAAATCCCAAAATACTTTGAAAGAATTTGAGCTCACAATTCATGCCAATTCTGTTAACATTTGTATTTTTCATCCTCACTTACTTTACACAAAGATGTATTGCATATTTCTGTTCTATAAACTGACCACTCTGTTTGAGCACATCATTCATCTTTAGTCCTCAGCAAAACTGCTTTTAGTGAACCATCAATTGTGAATTCCAACAGCCAACTTATATGAAAGCTACTAATACTGCCAAGATGAGAGAGAAAAGCTAGAATTATGTCTGAAGCTTGTTTTCGGCATCTGGTCAAGGTAAACTAAATATTAGGGGGGTTATGTATACTGTTGACTCTGTGTGGTTTAGAGGAAATCCAACTTGTGCACCCAATTCTTTGTTTTTAAAAAATACATACGTATGCTGTAAAGTCATTCCAACCTGGAAAACGAATGGTTCAGCCCAAAATTAATGTGACATTCATGCCAGTGATGAATGTATGAAAACATCTGGCCACAAATGCAAAAGAGGAAACAAGAAGTAAAAACTTAGAACTTTCTTTTTCGTATTCTTTCCATTTTTAAATTCAATCACTTTTTATTGAACTATTTTAAGAAAATCACAGTCAACAACATTTTCCTGCCATTTAGCTACATCCAGAATTATATTGTTAGCAGTTGTGTACACAGAAACGGAAAGGGCTTCCCTGACGATAGACATGCAGCTACAATTCAAAAATAATAAGACAGGCCTGCACTGGCTTACTTTGGTTAATGCAATTCAAATCACAATAGTATATGAAGACGTCTTCACTGCTGATGGCAGCTGTTTATTGGTTGTTTTTTATTTTTTCAAGAGGTCCCTACTGCTTTGTCTTATCTATTTGCAGGACTTGGCTTTACTTTCTGTCCATCAAATTAAAAGCTTTTCAAATAACACAGAGTTTGAAGATTTTTCTTCTCCACCACAACTAATTCCACGTGTATGGATAAATGATTTCCTTTGGGCAGAGACTCCACAAAACTCTTTTTATTCTATGCTTTGCAAAACAAGTAGATCCAGCCTGAAAGACTTTATAGTGTCAGGTTTTGCATCCTGAGTGTGGAGACTTACAGGACTTGCATTAAAAATGATGTTATGGTTTCTTTTTTTAAGCATAGTGAGACCATTGTGGTTGTAAGTTCGGAGAAAGAAGGAAATTAAATACCAGAGATCATACTTAGAAAAATCTAGGCTATTTGGCTGAAGTCTTTAGCAGCCTTAGATGGAAACCGCTCCAGGAACCACAAAGCAAGAGAAAGCACTCAACCTGAAGTGAAATGTCACATAGCCCTTCTTTTGAAGATGGGAAAGGGATACTGAAACTTTACTTTCCATATCTAGTACTTTAACCGTGAGAAGTTTTCATTTCTTGTTTATTCTCTTTAGCTTAACAGTATCATAATCTGAAATGTATGCAAAGTCTTTATTAAAGGTTAAGACAAAGCTAACTATTATTTTGACAGCCTATTTCAAAATAAACATTCAGAAGTTTTAGGGGACAAACACAACATGCATTGGAACTTTGAGCAGAAGGTCCAAGATTGTTTAGTTTTTATAATAAATCATGCTGGCCTGGGAGTTTGAGAGTTCTCTGCAGTATCTCAGCTGTTCCTAATCTTGCACTCTTCTGGACAGAGAGCTCTGATGTTGTGCCTGGAATTTGCTGGAGCCACTCTTTAAGTTTTAGGGTTCCAGCTCCTAAGTGCTCCAATTAACACTTGGACCACTTTGGACTTTTTTTTCCGGTTCTAGTTGTTCTTTCACCCTCTGATAATTCTCGTGGACCTTCTTCCTGATGTTGTTGTCTGTTGGGATTGTGGTCTTCTGGTCCTTGTCAGTCACCACGATGTTGGTTGGTCCCACGGGACCTGAGCCCTGTTGTTCTCAATGAGCTTTGGCGGTGCCTCAGAACTTCTAATCCAATCTGTCCCAACTTGCATCTCAAATTCTGCTACTGTGTGGTAGATAGCCTCCAGGTCACCTTTTCACAACTTGGGAACTGTTGGCTAGTCAGGTGTATATTGTCTCAGCAAGAGGATTATGCAACAGCTAGATATTTTCACTTCTTTCTTCTATTTTGAGACACTTTATATTTTAAGCCAAAGCACTGATAGTTGGTGGATAACATTAAGATACAAAAGTGAAGAATATATACAACGTGCAGGAAAAACTAAATGTGTTCCGCTTCATGCAAAGCGAGATAGTGTGCCAGGCTTTGCACAGTGTTGAATTATGTCAAAACAGTAGATATGAGGAGAAAGAAGGGGATTCTTGGGAGGTCTTGGAAAGGGAGGTGTTGTGTGAAAAAAATTAAATAAGTTAGAACAACTGTCCAAACACAACCCTAAAATAGATACATTATTTAGGCGTCTGCTTTACACCGTGAAATTTATATAATGCCCACTACCCCACCTCCCTCAGACACAATGATAGTGGAAAGAAATATAATATGTTTCTAAAGCAAAGGGGTGGTTAGGTTACAGCGTACACAAGCATGGGTAGTGGGTGTGGTGCACCCAAGCAAACCCATGCACCTACAATTCACACATACAACAGCATGTTTCTTCATGTGCACAAACAGACCATTTCACCCTCCAACTAAAGATTTCTGTGACTAAGAATATGCTACCCTTTAATGTTCTTCAACAGAAAACACGATTTCTCAAAAAATGATTTCATTCATCTGTTTCCAGTTAGGCTGTCTCATCTCCTTCCTGTCTTGCGCAGCGCATCTTGAGTCCAGTTGGAACGTGATGAAACACTGCCACCGTGTGGACGTGTAAAATGTTTCATGTTGTTTTATTCTGGTGACAGTGTTTGATTATTTGCAGTGTGTGTGCTCGACGGAAATATTCTTTACCTACAATGTAATATGTCAAAGGTATTAGGTATAGAATGACAGGGAAATCCAGAAGTTTTTGTCTAGCAGTGATGAAGTGTACTTTTAATTAAGTGCAAATTTGATGGGCGTACTTGAGCGCTTCAATTTTTTTTAATACAACTTCTACTTTAGTTTCTCTTTAGTAGAAAGTATTGTGCATTTTTGAGCACCGCCTTACTTAAAAAACGTGATTAGAATGTAATAGAATGAATTTAACCCTTAGATGACAGCGAATGCGCACCTGCAGACCATTTACAGTGGGGCAAAAAAGTATTTAGTCAGCCACCGATTGTGCAAGTTCCCCCACTTAAAATGATGACAGAGGTCAGTAATTTGCACCAGAGGTACACTTCAACTGTGAGAGACAGAATGTGAAAAAAAAAAATCCATGAATTCACATGGTAGGATTTGTAAAGAATTTATTCGTAAATTAGGGTGGAAAATAAGTATTTGGTCACCTCAAACAAGGAAAATCTCTGGCTCTCACAGACCTGTAACGTCTTCTGTAAGAAGCTTTTCTGTCCCCCACTCGTTACCTGTATGAATGGCACCTGTTTGAACTCATCATCTGTATAAAAGACACCTGTCCACAGCCGCAAACAGTCAGACTCCAAACTCCGCCATGGCCAAGACCAAAGAGCTTTCGAAGGACACCAGGAAAAGTATTGTAGACCTGCACCAGACTGGGAAGAGTGAATCTACAATAGGCAAGCAGCTTGGTGTGAAAAAATCAACTGTGGGAGCAATCATCAGAAAATGGAAGACATACAAGACCACTGATAATCTCCCTCGATCTGGGGCTCCACGCAAGATCTCATCCTGTGGGGTCAAAATGATCATGAGAACGGTGAGCAAAGATCCCAGAACCACACGGGGGGACCTGGTGAATGACCTGCAGAGAGCTGGGACCAAAGTAACAAAGGTCACCATCAGTAACACACTACAACAGCAGGGAATCAAATCCCGCAGTGCCAGACGTGTTCCGCTGCTGAAGCCAGTGCATGTCCAGGCCCGTCTGAAGTTTGCCAGAGAGCACATGGATGATACAGCAGAGGATTGGGAGAATGTCATGTGGTCAGATGAAACCAAAGTAGAACTTTTTGGTATAAACTCAACTCGTCGTGTTTGGAGGAAGAAGAATACTGAGTTGCATCCCAAGAACACCATACCTACTGTGAAGCATGGGGGTGGAAACATCATGCTATGGGGCTGTTTTTCTGCCAAGGGGACAGGACGACTGATCCGTGTTAAGGACAGAATGAATGGGGCCATGTATCGTGAGATTTTGAGCCAAAACCTCCTTCCATCAGTGAGAACTTTGAAGATGAAACGAGGCTGGGTCTTCCAACATGACAATGATCCAAAACACACCGCCCGGGCAACAAAGGAGTGGCTCCGTAAGAAGCATTTGAAAGGAGTGGCCTAGCCAGTCTCCAGACCTCAACCCCATAGAAAATCTGTGGCGGGAGTTGAAAGTCCGTGTTGCTCTGCGACAGCCCCAAAACATCACTGCTCTCGAGAAGATCTGCATGGAGGAATGGGCCAAAATACCAGCTACTGTGTGTGCAAACCTGGTAAAGACCTATAGTAAACGTTTGACCTCTGTTATTGCCAACAAAGGTTATGTTACAAAGTATTGAGTTGTATTTTTGTTATTGACCAAATACTTATTTTCCACCCTGATTTACGAATAAATTCTTTACAAATCCTACCATGTGAATTCATGGATTTTTTTTTTCACATTCTGTCTCTCACAGTTGAAGTGTACCTCTGGTGCAAATTACTGACCTCTGTCATCATTTTAGGTGGGGGAACTTGCACAATCGGTGGCTGACTAAATACTTTTTTGCCCCACTGTATGTGCAGCCCTGTTTATAGTTTTCTGTGCATTTCAAACATTGTACTTTCTGATGGTTTTTTTTAATATCTTAAGTAACATGGCTGCTATGAGGCCAGCTAGGAACTCGGAAGCATTGACTCAGAATCGGACATCTCAGATATAGAGGACCCAGACTAAATATTCCACTACTGATGGCTAAACAAGTCCAAAACCCCTTTGCTATAGCCTAATTACCAAGGATTCAGTTACTGTGCTTCAGAAAATTTACTCAAGTTTCCATACAAACTGTAGAATTACGTTATAAACATTTAATGTCAGTGAAAATTACTGCATTGGAAATGTAGTGAAACATTTAGTGTATGTATGTATATATATACATACATATATATACACACACACACACACACACACACACACACACATATATAGCCTTGTGTTATTTGATTATTGGATCGTATTCATTGAGGCATTGTGATTTGAGCAGCACATTAAATGGCTGGTGTGTGCTGGGGGCGCTGCTGTTTTTCAGTGTACTGTGTCTTTGATATTTATCAGATTTTGTAATCTGTTTTGCTGGTACAGTTGTAATCTGTAAGTGATTGCCTCTCTTTCTTTTCTCCACTTGATACAGCAGATCGAAAGTAAAACTTGTAATTCAATTATTTATAATGAATGTCTACAACCCTCACTGCAGAAGAGGCAGTGCATTGTTGATTCTCAGTGTAAACCAGCAAGCCTTTCCAGCCTGTTATACAACCGCAGAGGGATTACCACACCTGCCTGTCTGTAGTGCTACGGTTCTTATTGTACTGCTGAGTGTGCTCCTGTTTCCTAATTCATTTATATTATCTACTTACACTTACACGATTAGCATGTGGACACACATCCAATCACATTCACCTGGCCCAGATAAAACGCTGTTCTATTGGCTCTTGATCTTGCCTCTCAACAAGAAAGGCTTTTTGCATTTAGACTGTGTGAGGGGTCGTGACCCTTGCTGACCTGGATTAGCACAGGCTCCTGCAGCAATCTCATGAGCTGCCAAATATAGCCTCTGCCCAGGATAGTTTCTAGAGTGAAGACCTAGGCTGACCTGCCCTGACCCAGTCTGAGGCTATCTGGAAGAGTCTCCTTTCTAACACAGAAGCACTGGACGGGGGAGTGTATTGCAACATTATGGGAATTTGTGAACAGTTACAAAAAAGAAGAAACAAAAGGATGTCTGTTTCATTAATGACTAATTTTAGAATAAACATGTCAAGGAAATGCAGGTGAAGTAAAGCTCAGTCAATTTATTGATTTATGGAAAATATATCACATCTTTCCATACTGGACACACCTTCAGAAATTAACAGTCCAATAACCATTTACTTCCAAACATCTGACTCAAATGTAACCAATTAGTACGCCTCAAACAGAGCAGTATATTAAGTTTCACACATTGAGGAAATCACAAGATTCCCCAGCTTAAATTTAGCCAACTGTTCAAAAACCTAACACTGAAACCAACTGCACATCTAAAGCTGAAGTCGTTGCTACAAACCCATTTCATTCCCCATATGAAAGCCTCAATGAAACACATCACCCCCCCACCACAAGCAGTATGTGTCAGTATACACTGAATGTATTCGGTTTAGTAAAACAGCAAGCCGACTGGAGGTTGAATCACCGGACTATAAATTGAAGATCAGACAACAACAAGGACAATGAGTGAAACATATTGTTATAGCAGCAGCAACAGTGACATTTGGTTTCTTTTTCTTCTTTTAAAACAAAACTTTTTTTGTCCTCCATTTTTTTAAACAACCACATGGTTTATACCAAAGTGCAAATATGATGAACTGCATGTATTTTTATATTATTATATTAAGTAGAGTTTTTCTATTCTAAAGAACTACAGGTCTTGCAAGAAGGTTGAAGGTTTTTTTTTTTTGTTTTTTTTTTAAGAGTATTATGGCACATTTCAAAACCGAAGAGAAAACATGTCACAGATCATTTACTACAACAATAGGCATTGCAAATTTAACGATACACTTATATAGATATAATTTGTGACCAAAGTTCGTCAGCAATACATTAATATTTGAGAACACATTTATAAAGCGTTACATCAATATTGCATCATCAGGATATCTGTTTGCAGAACAAATGTATCAACTGCAGTCCTCAAGTGTGTTTTCCCAATAATCATCCTGAAGCAATTCAACACACTCCCGTCTTCAATCAGTGCAACGTAAAACCCACGACTCAAAACAATACAAAATAACATCCAACTGAGGAAAACAAACAAAGAAAAAAAGAAAAACCATCCAGCAATTTTCAGTCCCTCGTTTTCGTTCGAACTCTTCAAGGTTATAAGAATGCTCATCTCCAGCAGAGCACCAATAAACACCCTACATTGCAACTATTTGCTCTTGCAATAATCAATAGTGACACAAATTTTTTACAGATATATAGCTATATATTTATGTATATACCTCCAGTGTGTACACAACCTGAACACTACCTCTGACAAGATCAGAGCTTCCTTGTTGTCACGAGAGACAGTCACAGAAAGGGTGCATGCAAGAAGAGTACTCAATTCAGTATTTGGAGAGTCACCACTGGTGCAAGAGAGTCGATTTTCTTTGTTCAAGACTATCAGGTAAGAATTGAAAAGCCAACTTCTCTACATGAACCGTGGCATAGGTTCCTATCCCTCTGCCTTTTACGATGTTGCGCTTTCCTCTAAATTAATCAGGAGCAGGGTGACTCAGCAGAATCTTGGTCTGAAGTACCAGGGGCTTTGGCCCTCTTAAAGCTTGGTCCATTAACTTCTCTAGGGATTATTCTGTTCTGGTGGTGATGAAACAGATACCTTAGAAGTAGCTGGATGCACTAAAGCACAATTTGCAAACGGTTTAGATAAATGATTTTTTTTCTGGAGGGGAGGGTAAATTTATCATTTGAGAATTGTTCTTTTTTTTGGTATATTTGACATATTTGACAGTGATCTTAGAGGATAAGCAACGTTAAAAGAAATTTCAAATTTCTCTTCACTTGGCTGTCATCATCTGGACAAACTCTGTGGAAAACAAAAGAACAGAAAGCAACATTTAAAGTTACGTTAAATAATGAACAAATAACTAACTGTAACAGCACCGTTACCAGATGGAAAAAAAATAAGTGCATACACACAAACTTGTAGATTTTCACATTTGCAGACTCACAAAAAGTATGGTGGTTAATAATTAAAATCTCACCCTCGTAGTTGACCTGACCATCTCCATCAATGTCGGCCTCGCGTATCATCTCGTCCACCTCCTCATCAGTGAGCTTCTCACCCAGGTTGGTCATGACGTGCCGAAGCTCTGCTGCACTGATGTACCCGTTACCATCCTACAGGTGGCAAAACAAAAGCAGAAAGTTAGCTTGGTGTCTTCTATGTTTACAGGCAGGTGTGTGTCTACAGATACCATAGCGCCAGAGACAAGGCTATTCCCTTCACCTGTGATGTCGAGATCCTGATTTAGGAAGTCTATTGAGCTAAATGTTCAATATTTGTGTGTTTGTGACGCTTAATATAATAGTCCGGCTAGCAGAAAGACAGAAACGCTCCAGAATATCGCTTATGCAGACATTTTTCACTCTTTTGTCTAGCCATCATCATGGATCAAAGTCATTTCTAACAAATACAGAGGCTCTCCTTTTGCTGAATAGTCTAATTAAATATTTCCACTTTACTCCTACTTTACCTTGTCAAAGACTCTGAAGGCTTCTCTGATCTCCTCCTCACTGTCTGTATCTTTCATCTTCCTGGCCATCATTGTCAGAAACTCAGGAAAGTCAATTGTACCATTACCTTAATAAAATAAATAAATAAAACAAAAACAAATAACAAACCAGAAAAAAAGTGTTATCACCGTGTAATTTACCAGAAAAACTCAAAATCAGATCAGGAAAATTAGCTTATGACAATGCAAGGTAGTTCAAAGTATAAAAGGAAATGCACATCATTTTTATTAATCACAACAGACAAGGCAACAAAAACAACAAAGACTAGATTCAATCTACACACATCTATACAGAGAGAACAGAAACAAGTTATGCCATCTCAGATATCAGGATCTGCATTTATGCCAGTCACTAAATTCTTGAATGACAAAAGAATTCTCTTCATGAAGAGCTTTCTCAAAAGTAATGCAACTTCAAGCTCTTGTGCATGTTAGTTTGATCTCACCATCAGCATCTACTTCATTGATCATGTCCTGCAGCTCAGCCTCTGTAGGATTCTGTCCCAAAGAGCGCATGACAGTCCCGAGCTCTTTGGTAGTAATTGTACCATCGCCATCCTTATCAAACAGTGAGAATGCCTCCTTGAACTCTGTACATTTGCAGAAAGAGAACTGTGAGTTGTAATGAAGACTGAATCCAATGAACATTCACTGACTATACACAATAGTCAGTGCATTTGCAACAACTGGGACACTGAACAGACAACCCCTGATAAGAAGAGCACAGGCTGAATACAAAGCACTGCAGCTTTAATGTAGACATGCAAGCATTTCTAGGACACCTGACTCAAAACCCTGCTGCTTCTCATTACCCAGGGTCTGATTTTATACCTAGGGAAAACAAATTGAATGCAATTATCTAGTTAATAGTATGGGACCATAATTAGCATACAATCCCATAGACCTGCACATCTTGTATAATCTCTGAGAGCCTAGTTTCTAAGGTTTGTTGGAGAAATTAGGTGTTGCTAAACCTAAAACAAGTCAAAAAGGCTTGGTTAAGGTATGCACTCACCAGCAATCTGCTCCTCAGTCAGCTGATCAGCCTGTTGAAAAGGGAAAAAGACACTGATAAAACACTGATGCTTCAGCATGGAAATAACCTCTTTTTCAACCCTGCCACCATTTACAATTATTAAATCGTGCATTGTATTCAAGAAATACAGTTTTTAATGGCAAGTTCAACTTATATCAGGACTAGGCAAATAAGATAAGACAGCATTTAAATCCCAGAGACAGGAAATTCACACTGTTACAACAGCACAGTAGAGAGGGCAGTTATATAGACACAGCTGCATCATGCCTAAGAACAACAATACTATGCAAAAAACTGAAGAAAATATACGTTATACAAGGTAGAGGAAATATACTTTAGACATAAATATATGTACATATACAGTCCTGGTCAAAAGTTTAAGACCACTTGAAAAATGGCAAAAAATAATAATAATAATAATAATAATAATAATAATAATAATAATAATAATAATAATAATAAAAACAAATTAAAAATCATATTTGGCATCTTAACAAGGTTCCAAGTAGAGCTTCAACATGTGGATTCATTGTCATTTTCTGTCAGACAGAAAATGTCACACTGTCATGACGTTCTGATGGCAATGCAAATAAACATTCCCTTTCTGAACCCTGGGGTCCGTTCTTCGTACCTCGCTAAGTAAGTTAGCTGGATTTGATTGTTGACGATTTCGCGTGATCTTGGATCGTTCGGTTCCCCGAAGCTCATCCGGGACTTGCTGTCATAGCAACAGATCCGTAAGCGTAAACCTGCTCGGGAGCAGGTTTACTTTATGTAAACAAGATTAGATCCCGGCCACTCAGGTATGTCCGCTTCATTTATACGAAAGCAACAGCGATATTTTACCACTGTTTTACCATAAATAAATATTATCAATGTAACTAAAGATAATGCAGTATTTGATTCTTTTATTGATTCCATACAGATACAGAAGTGGACTGAAACTGACTTTACTCCTACAGAGCACCCATGCTATCTTGCATAGATAGAGCGCTTTAGGTTGAAGTTGTAAAATGTTGCCTTTGTTGTTTCTTTCTTTGGGTTTTTTTAGGTCATTTCCTAAAAAAAGGGAAATGTACTATTAATCATTCTATTTCATGTATTTGATTATTTCAGATGTAATTCATATTTTAGAGTAGTAATAGTAAATTACTTCGTGTAATCAAGATGAGAGACCACGGCTATAAAAGCGAAGGTGGATTTGGGAAGTCTGTCGCAGCCATGTCCTGTCCGTATACGCGAGCCACCCATTGCGGAAGGTGCAAGATTGATAAGGAGAGTTTTCAGAATTCCGCGTATATTGCGGGATAGACAGGATCCTTTAGCTCAGCGCGACAGTGTGCTCATTTTCCCGTGAGGGTATTATTTACTTAACCAACTTGTTGACGAGGAGGTGCAGGACCACCACCTGTCTTTTTTTGCTCTGCCCTTTTCTTGGTTGCTGTTATAAACAAACAAACTGATTATTTCAGGGTCTCTTTTCAAGAGACTAAAAGCAATATAAGTGATAAATATTACCATTCTGTAGAATATTCTTATATTTCACTTTTACTTGTTCCCATGTTCTAGTGGGTCCTGTTGCGGCTCTAATGTGAAAGAGGATATAATGTAATATAATATAATAAATTTACCCTACCGCCTACTGGTGTTGGCCAGAGGGGCCGATGGCGCGATATGGCAGCCTGGCTTCTGTCAGTCTGCCCCAGGGCAGCTGTGGCTACAACCGTAGCTGCCTCCACCAGTGTGTGAATGTGAGAGTGACTGAATAGTGGCATTGTAAAGCGCTTTGGGTGCCTTGAAAAGCGCTATATAAATTCAATCGATTATTATTATTATTATTATTATTATTATTATTATTATTATTATTATTATTATTATTAAATTACTTACTAGTTTAATTTGTCAGCAACTTTCTGCCAGCCCTCTCTCCTTGCTTTTGCAGCGTTCCCTTGCGTTTTAATTAAACTCTGAAACTCCTGAAATCCCTCAATCAAGAGTTCTTGCTCTGCTGCCGAAAAATACCGAGCGCGCTCCTTTGACATTTTCGCCAACCAATCAAAGGGTTGCCGATCAATGTTTCTACTATCGATGCGTAGCCCCTGTTAAGCCACCCAGTGATCTCACATTACTTCATCCAGCTATACTAATCGTCAACAACAGGTGTGTTTGGAGAACCGGGATAGCGAGCTCAAAGTTAGCGCGATGATTTGATCTTGGATGTGTCATTTGATCTTGGATGTAGTAAGTGAGGTACGAAGAACGGACCCCTGGTCAGGTTGTTGAACTGCATAAACAGCGTCTCTCGCACCACGTCATTGCTGCTGAGCTGGGACGCAGTAAGACAGTCATTTGGAATTTCTTAAATGATCCTGATGGTTATGGAACAAAAAAGTCAAGTGAAAGGACCCAAAAGAATTTCACCAGCACTGAGCCGGAGGATCCAACTGGCTGTCTGTCAAGACACTGGACGATCCTTGACCCAAATTAAGGCCAATGCTGGTGCTGACTGCAGCCCCATAACCATCAGACAGCATCTGAGACTGAAGGGCCACAAACACAAAAAACGTCTTCAAAGGCCTCATCTCCTTGATAGAGATGGGTACCGATATCCGGTGCCATTATGGCTACAGATTAAAAATGCCCAAGGCGAAACGGTCAAAAGTCTGGCTGTACTTCACAGCAAAAGATGCAAACTCAGCAGCCTGCAACAAGTGCTATTATGCTGATACTGTAATACTGTGCAAAGGAGGTAACTCCTCAAATCTGATGAAACACATGGTGGCGCATAGCGTTTTTTTAAAAGCCGAGAAATGCACCCTATTTGATAGCTTGCTGCGAGACCTCACACTGAGCACATCTACTGCGGGTGTGGTGCCTGTTATCGACCCGGAGTCAGCAACTTGAACCCGAAGAGGAGAGTCCTGGCTCCTAGCCCTGCCGTGTAGCAGAAATGATGACAGATGATGATGGCAGCAGCAGCCGTTCCTCTCTGGGCGAGTAGCTTAATGTTGTTTGTGTGTAATTTACGTTGAGTAGGCTAACCACGTTATCAAATTAATGCATGTAAGGTGAACTAGCAAACACTGTCGTAGTTACATGCGGCTGTCTTCTTGTTTGATGGCAGATACTCCCTTCACCCTGGCCAAAAAGGCTAAAATGACCAAAGAAAAAGTGGGAAACAGCTAAACATGAGAGGTTTTTGGACAAAGTTGGTGTTTTTTTCCATTGTTTAAGCACTGCTTCCAGCCAAGAGTGATACCATATATGCCCTATAGCTGCAGAAAAGGCTAACAATGTTATCTTTTTACAAAAAACAGCTAAACATGAGAGGTTTTTGGACAAAGTCTGTGTTCTTGATTCTTTAAGCACCGGTTCGAGCACCGACACCGTTTCAAAAGTACCGGTTTGGTATTGGTATCGGATAAAACCTAAACAATACCCATCCCTACTCCTTGAATGCCACAAAACTGACCGTTTGGACTTTGCAAGAAAGCACCAAACATGGGACATTGAAGGTGGAAGAAAGTTTTATTCTCTGATGAGAAAAAAGTTAACCTTGAAGGTCCTGATGATTTCCAACATTACTGGCATGACAAGCAGATCCACCTGAGATGTTTTCTACACGCCACAGTGGAGGGCGGCGCCATAATGGTCTGGGGTGCTTTTTCCTTCAGTGGAAATATGGAGCACATTAGGGCTGTTCGATATAACGATATATATCGGATGACGATATAAAAACGTCTATCGTTTCATTTTACGCTATCGTTTGTTTCGTGGTGTCGCAAAATAAACTGTTAACGGCAATATTTTTTTCATCGTTTTGATGGTCACTGTAGTGGCTATATTAATTTCTTAAAGTTCTCTCTTTCTCTTATATTTAATATAACCACACTACAGACAGACAAGCACCTGTTTTTATGGGTTGTCGTTAGCAACAACGACCAGGTAAAACCATCGCATGTCCGCTTGTTTATTTTCCACATAAACCTTTCACAAGAAAGCTCAAGATCCTGTTGAGAATTTTCAAAATAAACGGAATCACGTGAAAAAGTATGCAGAGTATTGACGGATGAGAAGCAAAAAAAGAGTCGTCAGGTGCTAAAAAAATAAACCTTAGACTCAAACGTTAGAACAGGCTTTCCCCGCAGCACGGTGTGTAATAAATACAAAGAAAACGGCGGCCGTTACAACCTATGCCTAAAAATGTGTAGTTTCATGCATCGGTTAAAACACTCGACTCCAGGTACAAGACGCCCAGCTGGAAACACTTCACCTACCCGAGATTCACAGAATTTACAGGAAATATTAAATTTTTTGTGATTTATATTGTTATCGCACGATAGAAGTTTTATATCGGGATATGAGATTTTGGTCCTATCGCACAGCCCTAGAGCACAGGAGGTGCAGGGGCATCAAATGGCTGCCGCCTATGTACAGATGTTACAGAGAGCTTCCCTCATGACTGAGGGCCCTCATCTGTGTGGTAACGACTGGGTTTTTCAACAGGACAACGCTATAGCACACAATGCCTGCAGGACAAGGGACTTCTTCCAGGACAATAACATCACTCTGTTGGACCCTCCTGCGTGTTCCCCGGATCTAAATTCAATTGAGAACCTTTGGGGATGGATGGTAAAGGAAATGTACAAAAATGGACAACAGTTCCAGACAGTAGATGCCCGTCATAAGGCTGTCTTCACCACTTGAAGAAATGTTCCCACTCAACTCATGGAAACGCTTGCATTAAGCATGCCACAAAGAATTTTTGAAGAGACCAACAATAATGGTGGACCTACTCATTACCGAGTTCATGTCTGGAACTTCGATTTCTGTTTTGGGGTAGTTTCCGGTTCTTTTGGAAGGGTGGTGTGACATTTTCTACCTGACAGAAAATGACAATGAATCCACATTTTTGCACAGATTTGGCCTTTTTAAGGCTAAACTTTTGATGAGCTGTAAAACAGCCTGTTTCAGTTTAAGCGTGGTTTTCAATAAATTGCATGCTCAAAAATTTTTTTGTCTCACTCCTATTTCTTCTTGTTGCACACTGAAACTCTACTTGGAACCTTGTTAAGATCCAACCATGCAAAATATGATTTTTTTTTGCCATTTTTCAACTGGTCTTAAACTTGATGGGGAAAATGATGAAATTTCATAAACAAGAAACGAAAAGAAAGACAAATGAAACAGCCGTTTCTCATATTTTTGGAAAAGAAATGACTAAGCAGTAACAAATTAAATCACTTCTGGATTGATATAAAAACCCTGAAAACAATCATTTTTCAAAGAAAAACAAAGAATTTCCAGCAGGCAAAATGGAGAACACGTGCATCAGGCTCCACTGTGTACACAGGCTCTGCCAATCCAAATGCAATTTAGACAAACTAATTCAAAACAGACTGCAGTATTTTCTGGCAGCTGGACCCAGCCATTACCTATGACCTAGATAAAACTATGTTAATACAGCATAAAAAGCTTTACAATAAACTTAAACTGTAGATGTGTTCACATTTTCACATACAAATGTATGTAAATTAAAGAAATATTGTTTGAACTCATGTAATAATAATTGTTAATAACTAAATGAAAATATTCTGGGAATACTAGAAACAAGAGAGCTCCACCATCTTGAGATATTGTTAGCCGAGCAAACTTGCATTAAATCGGCTCAACCTAAAATCCAACACTGGAGTTTCTGCAGTCTCAGTCTGACTTGGCCAGTATTCAATCACTCTCAGAAAAATTACTTAAGGTTTGTAAATGACTTATTTAATTTGTAAATGAAGACAGATTGCCAAAAAATTGCTATCAGTCTGAATGAGCCTTTGTCAACGAGCACAACTCGAGGGGACTCGACTGGCTGCCTACCGGCTGTATTCTAGTTAGATTACAACAGAACAAGAAGGTTACTGAGAGTACATTTAATAGTTAAATAGGAATGTCTAACTATAACAGTGCTTGTATGCCTGACCCCCCACCCCCACCAATAGAAAACTGAAGTGAGATAACTTTTTTATTGGATAAAAAAAAAAAAAAAAAAAAAAAAAAAAATATACAAACAAATTAACTTTGAGGAAAAAAAATACTCATTTGAAAAAAGAAGAAAAATGGCAGTATGTGTTAATGCAAAGTTGCAAATGGTTAAAAATCACAATAATATTGTATCATGACCAAATTATTGTGATTTCTTATTGTGGGGTGTCTGCTGATTCATACAGTGTTCAATATTTTTTTACCACATTCACACACACACACACACACACACACACACACACACACACACACACACACACAAAATAAATTCATTAATCAAACAAGGAATTTAAACTCATGTAACACAAATTCATTCTTCAAGTTCATCTGAGACATAATTGTGCGCTCCATGTGAAGCCTTATCAGGCCTGTCCAAGTCAGTCAACATGCTCACTTCAGGCTGAGAAAGTGCGATGAGGGACTGGTATAAATACTCCACAGCCCGAAATACACACGCCTGCTATAATTAGTGAGACACGAACAGGGTCGCCAATGTAGCACACTGAATATCACCGCAACTAACCACCTCCTCGACTCTTTAAAAAAAAAATTTTAATTAAAAAAAATAAAATAAAATAAAAAAATACATTATGTTAACAAAACAAAAAACAGATTAAACCCTTTGAATGTGCCTTCTGCTTTGCATATTCCTTCAGGATGTTTGTTAGAAAACTGAAATACCTGCTGCATAAAACAGACCATTAGAGTCTGCAACAATTTAGCACTGACACTAATTCGTTGATGGGGATAAGCTGATAATGCTATATGTAATACTGCCTAAGGACTCACTGTGCATTTGCTGTTGAGCTAATGCCTCGAATAAACATGTTTTCACTGTATCCACATGCTCTTGCACCACAGATAATGGACAAATGAACTTGCTTTTTCAAAACCAAACAGATTAAAGCCAACATTTCTGTAGCAAAATTTCTGCGGTGGTGGTGGTAATGCCATGCATTCAAGTCAATTTCAATGAGTCACCCATTTAAGGGGAAGGGGGGTAGGCAGAAGGGAGCATGGCAGACTGCAGAGTATCCAGTCTGCTCACTGCCAACCAATTCAGTGTTGCTGAAGCAAGCAGTGTCTGGATCAGAGCACAGCTGGAGGATTTATACAGCTGCTGTAAAAAGTACTGCTTGCTTTCAACTCATCAGTACCCCACAGAGCATGTCATATATTCTTATGTTGACAATATTTTTCTGAAGTGCAGCCAGTTAATCATATTTGCAAATGGTGTTTGAGCAGCATGTGAATAAATTGGATTTTGTAGCTGTCCAAGTTTCCTTACTTGGCAAAGACCGCAAGGGACTCCATTCGCCTGCTCTCTTACAGAATGCAGATGAACAACAGACGACACATGATAAGATATGATACAGATATTCACATGCAAGTATATGTTAGAAGTATTTAAAATAGTTAGATCCCATCTTGGAGGGTACACTGCGGGTCCTGACAGCCGACTGCACCAGGGATGCTTGGTTCAATGCGGGGGGAAGGGAGGCGAGAAAGGAGGGGTGGAAAAGAGGATCATTCAGCAGAAGCAGAATGCGGTTCAACGTTATGGCGCAATACGTAACGCAGGACATGGTGTCATGGTGGTATTGAATCTATTCCCAAATTGTTGCAGCGCCTTGCTGAAAGCTTTGCAATATGACAAACAAGTGTTGCTACCTGTGAGCCGTATTCTTATGTAACCCCAATCGGTGGTTGAATACGACCCCTTTTCTCGCTTGTTGCGCATGTCCGAGTCCGTTCAAAACACCCTGCTGATGTGGCTAACACAGATACTGTCCGTGCTGCAGCACCTTATGTGGCATGTCGAAAATGACAGTTACTCAGAGTCCCAATGTCTTTCTCGCAAGATTAACGAGATGGGTAAAGATCACATTCACACTGGACGGTCTATTTTTACACAGCACCTTCACCGGCACCACGCCCACTCTCGAGTCCAAGCGAACCAATAAATAAATAAATAAGTGAGCAAAAAACAAAACAAAAAAAAACCCCAACAACAACCCAAAAACCAAATGCCACAAATATCTGTCCAAGCTCGGGGACTGCAACCACATCATCAACAACTCTGCTAATCAACCGAATGAACGGTGATACATTTGAGCATTAAACAGGCCGTTTGTGTCCTCTCGCAATACAGCGTGTGTGCTGCGCATTTGGCAGACACTAATAAATAAAACGTTTCTCTTCTCTTCTATCTCGTCAGCTGTTAAGCACACATAAAACCACCGATCGAAAATTGCGATATATAGACGATAAAATGATGAAAAAAAGAGCGTTGTATGCACGTCAGGTGTGGGATTTTTCTGCAGTTTGCCAATATTATAAATGCCATTGTGAAGGGAAGCCGGAATATGCTTTATTGCTTCAGACCGTATGCATTTACGATTATATTACGCATTAAAGTGTCGCATGAGGACATTACGATTTAAACGATTCATAGCTAAGGCTAGCTAGCTTACGTTAGCTAGCTTACACTTACCATCGTCCCGTTGACTTTTCAAGCTCCGTGAAGATGAAAAAAAGCTCAGTTAAATGACTTGTATTTTATTTACTTAGGGATCACTTACTCAAATAGAACAATAAAATAAAACAGGACTTTAAGTATAAGAAATGCTTCGGGAAATCTGTGTAGACAGTATCCTTCTGTTGCAGCAGAGTTGCCCGGAAACCTAAACCAGCGACGTGCTGTACCACAGTTTGACAGCCGTGTATCCCTCCGCCGCTGTCTTGTACGTTTTAGTCCCACTGAATCCACTGTCAAAATGGAAATACACGAGCATTAAAAAGCTCGTTCTGTTGCGGTAATCATTCACTGTTTATCGCCTAATAATTATTTGACACTTAACAAAGAGCAAACCACAATTTTTGCTGCTTTACAAAATCAAACCGCGCAAAGATACTAGCCCCATTACCACGTCTCATAAACAGTCTATGGGAGAAAAGAGTGTTCCAGTGATCATACTGAACACAATACTAATGGGCCATTTTAAAATTACAGGGCAATTTCTGTACCGCTCATTAATTTAAAAACCATTCGTGCAAAAAATACTAAAATAGACATTTGTGGTTGAAATTAGACTTGTCCTGGGACAAAATACTCCAAAACATGATCTCAAATCCAAACTAGAAAAAATTTGCATTTCCTGCGAAAATGCAGTGTGGATGCCTTAACGCTGAAGATGTCTGCTGAAAAAAGCTGAAAAAGTTGAAACAAAAAAAAAAAAAAAAAAAAGCTGCCCTGAGCAGGATTTGAACCTGGCCCTCCTGGTCAAAGGAGCTAACTGAGCCAAACACTTTCTCACAAAGAAGAGGTGGAGAGATTGACAATTGTGCTGAAATGAGCAGAAGCTGCTGAGAATTGTGCTGATAAGAGGTGGAAAGGCTGAAAATTTTTCAGAAGAGGTGAATAAGCAGAATTTGGGCAAAAAAAGAGGTGAAAATTCTGCTGAAAAGAGTTCAATCAGCAGAATTTCTGCTGAAAAGAGGTGAATGAGCAGAATTCTGCTGAAAAGAGGTTTTTGCTGAAAAAGAGCTGAAAAAGTTTGGATTTGTCCTGAAAAGGGGTTTAAAAAACTGAAAATTTTGCTGAAAAGGGGTGAAAAAGATGAAATTTGTGTTGAAAAGAGTTAAAAAAAAGTTTAACTGTTAAGTGAAAGAAATGTTGCCATAAGCTGGATTTGAACCCAGGCCTCCCAGTCTGAGAACGGATGCTTATCTCACTGAGCTAAAACACAGCTCAGCCCATCATGCAAAATCAGTGACCACATTGATAATGTGTTCCATTCATTTCAATGGTCAAAAGTCATAACACACATCATCAGAAATAGCAGAATTTTTTAAAGTTTAAACATAGTATTTCTGCTCAAACTTAGTATTTATACTAAATAATATTTTTTTCCTGCCAAATCATAGCATTTGTGCTGGAACACAGAAAGTTCTGCCAAATCATACAATTTGTACTAAAACATTATTTATGATTTAGCAGAAACACTGGGACTTGGTAGAAATACTATGATTTACATGAAATACTTTGACTTAGCAGAAGTACTACAATCTAGAAAAAAGTACTACAGCATAGCAGAAATTCTATCATTGAGCAGAATTACTAGGATTTAGAAGAAATACTAAGATTTGGCACAACCACTGATGTGGCTCAAGAACCTTTATTGTGCAGTTATACTATGATTTGGAAGAAATACTATACTTTGGCACAAATACTATGATTTGGAAGAAATACTATGTTTTAGCACAAATACTATGATTTGGCTCAAATACTATAACTATCCTCGGTCAGAAGGAGAGGCTGACATCCAGGGATTAGATTACCACAGGTGGAGTTTATTGCGGTCAGATGGATGGTACAGGGAGGTATGGCATACAGTAGGAGGATGTGGAGAGGTGATATGGTGTGGTTTCTATGATTAAGAACAGGGTATGCATTACAACATGCATACAGATTAAAGATTAAGAAAACTGGCAACAAATTCCTCCACTACAAATCAGTCTGATGCCACTTTTTACAGGGTAGTAATACTTAGTAGTAATACTATAACATAACAGAATTATTATTTGGGCACAAATACCACGATTTGGCAAAAATGCCATGATTCAGCACAAATATGATGACATGGCAAAAATACTATGATTGGGTAGAAATACTATGATTTGGCAATAATACTGCATTTTAACACAACTACTGAGATTTGATTGAAATACTATGATTTAGAAGAAATACTATGACTCCATACAAATACGATGCTTTGGGACAAATACTATGTTTTGATTCCAATACTATGATGTGCAACAAATACTATGATTTGGCACAAGTACTATGATTTAGTACAAATACTCTGATTTGGCAGAAATACTCTGATTTGGCAGAAATACTCTGATTTAGCAGAAGTACTATCTTTTGGTAGAAATTCCTGCTAAAAGGTAGTATTTCTGCGTTTTAGCAGAAATACTGTAATTTGGCATACATACTATGATTTGGCATAAATACTATGCCTTAGTAGTAATACTATAACATAAGAGATATACTATGGTTTTGCAGACATACTATGTTTTTGCACAAATACCATGATTTGGCACAAATACTGTGATTTAGCAGAAATACTATGATTGGGTTCAAATACTATGATTTGGCAATAATACTGCGTTTTAACAACAACTACTGAGATTTGATTGAAATACTATGATTTAGAAGAACTACTATGACTCCATACAAATACGATGCTTTGGCACAAATACTATGATTTGGCAGAAATACTATGACTTAGTAGTAATACTATAACATAACAGATTTCCTAAAAAAAACTATGAAATTGCATTAATTCTATGACTTGGCAGAGATACTACGTTTTAGCACAAATACTATAACAACGCAGAAATACTATGACTTAGTAGTAATGCTATAACATAACAGTTCAATGTTCTTGCACAAATACCACAATATGGCAGAAATACTATGTTTTAGCACAGATACTGTGATTTGGTATAAATACTATGATTTGGCACACATACTATATTTCGCAGATACACTATAACATAACAGATATTCTACGACTTAGTAGTAATACTATAACATAACAGAATTATTAATTGGGCGCAAATACCACGATTTGGCAAAAATACTATGATTGGGTACAAATACTATGATTTGGCAATAATACTGCATTTTAACACAACTACTGAGATTTGATTGAAATACTATGATTTAGAAGAAATACTATTACTCCATACAAATACGATGCTTTGAGACAAATACTATGTTTTGGTTCCAATACTATGATGTGCAACAAATACTATGATTTGGCACAAGTACTATGATTCAGTACAAATACTATGATTTGGCAGAAATACTATGCCTTAGTAGTAATACTATAACATAAGAGATATACTATGGTTTTGCAGACATACTATGTTTTTGCACAAATACCATGATTTGGCACAAATGCTATGATTTAGCAGAAATACTATGAATGGGTACAAATACTATGATTTGGCAATAATACTGCGTTTTAACAACAACTACTAAGATTTGATTGAAATACTATGATTTAGAAGAAATACTATGACTCCATACAAATACGATGCTTTGGCACAAATACTATGTTTTGGCAGAAATACTATGACTTAGTAGTAATACTATAACATAACAGTTCAATGTTCTTGCACAAATACCACACTATGGCAGAAATACTGTGTTTTAGCACAAATACTGTGATTTGGTATAAATACTACGATTTGGCACACATACTATATTCCGCAGATACACTATAACATAACAGATATTCTACGACTTAGTAGTAATACTATAACATAACAGAATTATTAATTGGGCACAAATATCACGATTTGGCAAAAATACCATGATTCGGCACACATACGATGACATGGCAAAAATACTATGATTGGGTACAAATACTATGATTTGGCAATAATACTGCATTTTAACACAACTACTGAGATTTGATTGAAATACTATGATTTAGAAGAAATACTATTACTCCATACAAATACGATGCTTTGGGACAAATACTATGTTTTGGTTCCAATACTATGATGTGCAACAAATACTATTATTTGGCACAAGTACTATGCCTTAGTAGTAATACTATAACATAAGAGATATACTATGGTTTTTCAGACATACTATGTTTTTGCACAAATACCATGATTTGGCACAAATGCTATGATTTAGCAGAAATACTATGATTGGGTTCAAATACTATGATTTGGCAATAATACTGCGTTTTGGCAGAAATTCCTGCTAAAAAGGACTATTTCTGCTTTTTAGCAGAAATACTGTAATTTGGCATAAATACTATAATTTGGGATAAATACTATGATTTGGCACATATAATATATTCAGCACATATATTATAAAATAACAGAAATATTATGATTTGGCCTCAAAACCATGATTTTGCACAAATACCATGATTCTGCAAAAATACTATGATTTAGCAAAAATACTATGATTTAGCAGAAGTACTGAGATGTAGCAGAAGTACTTTGTTTTAGCAGAAATACTATGATTGAGGAGTAATACTTAAACATAGGAGAAATATTGATACACAGACACACATACACAGACAGTAAAGGGAACAGGAGCTGTGGAGAGTCTGGGCTTGGTATATGTAGGTCAGTTAAATTAGCTGCACCTGCTGTAGTCAGCCCTTACACACACAGACACAGAGAGAGGTGTGAGTTTTCTTCAGTGTATTTCTGACATTCAGGATTCCACTCGAACAAATGGCCATAATTCCCTAACCGTAGAGGCTAGAACGGTCATTCAGGCATCGTTTTATTCAGAAGAGATGGGGGAATCTTCAGGTCTTCATAATTCAGAGATAAAACATAAATTATTAAAGATATATGACTTGTAATACACTGTAACTGAGTAGAGGCGAAGCAAAAACTGCCTTGACTTGCGCTCAAACAACCTTTGGTAACTCTAAATCTATATGGAGCATCAAAATCATTCTTTCACCGTAAGAAACAGCAGGCTTTGGTGAACAGTTATGGAAATTTTCAGGGCTCTGTGGAAATCCATCAAAAAGATATGACGAGAGAAAAAAGTGCCTCATTTCCAGTGTTTGAAATCTGATGAAATCTGAGCGAGGGACAAATTTCCTACCCTCAAACAAGTCCAACTCATTTCAGAACGGTAATAGGTGAGAAAGAAATTCTTGAATTGTGAGCGTCAGGAGTGTCTGAACATATACGGGGACAAGCCTCATGTCTTAACTTTGCTTCGTTAAGGAGATATGACAATTTGAAAATGCCTCTCATTAGAGAAATCCAGCGGTGATTTTGAACAAACTCTCCATTGAGTTTATATGGAGAGTTTTCTGACTTTGTGTTACTCTGAGGAGATTTGCAAAATATCTATGAGTCCCACAACAATGATAGGGACATTTTCTGAAAGCCAGCAAAAATACCTACGTTTTGATGTATAATTTGTGGGGCTTGAGTGGAAATTGAGCGAGTAGCAAGAAGTTGTTTGGACATGAAGAGAAAATTCAAACAGTTTCACTGTCCCCTCTGAGTTAATTGCATAGCAACCATAGCAACGCATGTATTTTCTGAAAAATCACAATTTTGCAACTGAAAACTAAAAGAGGGATAAGATTAAAACGGTAGAAGATCTGAAAAAGCTGAATCATACAGGAATAGCCAAATCATTTGAGAACATTTTAAAGTTTGAATGGAGTTTCTAGGTGAAAGTATGAGGCAGTAGTTAAGTTTCAAAGACAAGCAAGTTTTAGCAGAATTGTGGAAGTTTCCCATTCATTTCAATGGGACAAATTAAAGGAAAAAAGTGTAATATTTTAAAAAGTATAATAGTAATAAACACCAAAAGTCATAGCCGGCATTAGCAGAAAGAGCAGAACAGTTTAGAGTTTGAACGGTGAAAATAGCACAAAAATTGTGGAAGTAGATCCACGGCGAAAAGTGTACGGAAACACCCGGAATAATAATAAAGAAGAAAGAGAAACAGGATCTCAATAGTGTGGATGCCTATTAAGGCATCCACACAAATAGGTCTTCAGAACACCTTCCAAAATGTCTTTTTCTCTTGTCCAAGATTCTTGATCAAATCAAATCGCATATACAAATTGGACAAAAGTATTAGTGTGTCTGAAGACCCCAGAAAAACTTCCAACACACAAATGAATGACTTAGTAACATTGTTGTAGAGACCCACCTTTTAGCACATCCCAGCACACCCACTCACTTCACCAGATGCACCTAGTTCTCTCACCTTTGATTGGGTGTGGTGCTTGTCCTCGATTGCACTCACCTGTCACACATTATATGTCACACATTATATAAGGACTGCATTCACTTTTGGCTCACTCTTTCTTCACTTCCACACGGGGCGGCAGCTGAGCTGTGGCAGTCCATGTGTGTCTTTGTTTCCTTCCTTCTTTGCCTTATTTATTTGAGAATAAAAGGAGAACCCTGAGAATAATTCTGAATTAGATGGCTGCTTTTTCTTATTCTAACCGGATGAGCCCATGATGCTGATTGCTTCAGCCCTGAACCTTCCTTCCTTCAAAACAAACATCGAGAACAGTCTAAAAGAAATCAATCGCTTAAACCACAATGCACAATTTAAAGATTATGAATATCTTTCTATAAATGTACTGACAGTGATTCAGTAACAAATGTTCCATAATTCAGACTATCTGCCGACGACAATAACAAAGACAAAGACAGTGATGTTCCCATTTTAAAACCTGTTTTTTTTTTCCCAATTACCAATTACAGTTTTTCTCATGCCTGACAATATGTATCCATCTAAATATGTGTTGCACAGAAATGGAATCTGAGGTTGCAGACCAAGAAAAATTCCACTTCTGCAGAAGAGACATCTTCAAGCTAGACTGAAGTATGTTAAGGATAACCTGGAGAAAGATTACGCATGCTAGAAATACATCTTTTGATCAGATGAGACGAAACTAGAACTCTATGGCCATAAAGGTGTTGCTTATCTTTGAAGAAAGATGAAGATGCATTCAACCCAAAGAACACCATTGCTACAGTGAAACCTGGTGGTGGGAGTATTATGATGTGGGGATGCTTCAGTGCGTGTAGAACTTGGAATCATGAAGAAAGAAGGATATGTGAAGATTTTGAAAGACAACCTTAAAGAATCTGCAGTAAACTGTTTGGTTGTCACTTTGCCTTCCAGTCTGTCTGCCAATGATCCAAAAATATGTTGTTTCTGGTGGAGAACTACCTCCTGGAGATCAAAGTGAACGTTATGGAGTGACCTGCGCAAAGACCTCACTTGAATCCTATTGAAAATCTGTGTGGTAAACTCATGCCAGAAGGTTATTAAATCTGCGGGAGCTTCAGAGATTCGGATGGACTAAGGATGGACTCAGTGGCGGTCCTAGCCTGTTTGGCGCCCTGGGCGAACACTCCCTCTGGCACCCCCCCGACATTATTTCCTTAGGGATTAATAAAGTATTTTGATTCTGATTTTGATTGTTTCAGGATGACCTGCCATTATCCAATGACACATCTGCTTACCTGTATCTTTTGCTCGTTTCTCCTCCTCTTCTTTTCTCTTTTTTCTAAACTGAGCACCTGATGGCTTTGAACTTTTCTTGTCCATCTTCCATTGGTTTTAATTTTGCACTCCAGTATGAACACCCATCCCCCAACCCGAGGATACCACAACATAACCTAATAGACTTACACCTTAGTTCACAGATTCGATTTGTCTAGGGTTTATTTCTGGGATTTTGCACAACCCAGGGTCCAAATCATGAACACATAATAATACATAATGGGCTTGGATTTACAACATTATGAATGAAATGTGCTCTATTTGGAAGAAGCAGCCCCCCCCTCCCCTTTCGACGGGTTGTGTGTGAGACTTTAAATCATCAAACTGCAAATTATAAATTTTAAATTGTTATTGATCCCTTTACCACGTGTCTTAAAGTGTATATTTATTTTCTTACTCTTCTTATATTCATTGTTTGTTTACTTGCACTGCTGTAACTGGAGCCACGTCGTCTCGTCTCTCTGTATATTGGACTGTATGTAGCGGAGATGACAATAAAGTTTACTTTGACTTCATCAGCGAGCAGGCGCACCGAGGGCTCTCGCGCTCACTTTTCGTGTATAGAATTTCGAAAAAACATCGGTGCAAATTATAAGTCTGTATTATAATGTCTGGTGTTTTCATGTTTGTTGGTTTGTTTTAATTTAATTTTATTTTGCGAGTTGGTTGTCAGATGCTGCTCCAGCCAGCCAGAGAATCCGCCGCCGCCCCGCCCTCTCCTCCCTGTGTCGCAAGCAGCAGGCGCACCTTGCAAACGGAGGGCGCCCTTACTCCCAGCTAATGGACGATAGAAAACCAGTCGGTGCCTATGCCATTCCCGATATGCGCTGGCATGATGTCGGGGCAGCATAAGTAAGAGTAATTCTTTTTTTTTATTTTTATTTTTATGCCGATGCCCGTGATGCCGCCCCCCACCATGATGCCGCCCCGGGCAACCGCCCGTGTCGCCCGTATCAAAAACCGCTACTGATGGACTAGGATTATTCAGCAGTTGCAAGTTGAAACAGACTGCAGACTGGATGGTGTACTGAGTATTGAAAAGTTGTCTTGAACAGCAAACATCAAAAATCCAAAACCAGAGGAATTATTTCTCTGTTATGACTTTGTCTCGGTGGCAGTGCCCAAATCGAAGGACCAATAGAAGCATGAACATAAAAAATAGCCCACAGACTGGTTCTTTTTTTGTACTGCCTCCTGGTGACAGTGCACAGCTACAACTGGTCT
Source organism: Diplotaxodon limnothrissa (assembly GCF_057381915.1). Classification (NCBI taxonomy): domain Eukaryota; kingdom Metazoa; phylum Chordata; class Actinopteri; order Cichliformes; family Cichlidae; genus Diplotaxodon; species Diplotaxodon limnothrissa. The sequence goes on from NC_140609.1 coordinate 24,797,566, forward strand.
GCAAAGGTCTGTGTAGGAGCATGGTGTGGATGTGGGTATATTCATCTTGTTTACAATTTATGGTTGTGCACTGAGATTGCCCACTTTAAGGTGAGACGGTGTTTCTGTGTGTTTAAGATTTTTGAATGCATATGACTAGCATATATTAGACTTAGTGCCATTTCCTTATAGTTTCACTTCGGTAAGTACTGTGAAGAGTGAGAGAGCAGGCTGATCACAATGTATAGAATGATTGGGCAGAGGGGAAAAAAACAACTTAATTATGCATGGGTGATAACAGGCCTGCTGATTAGATCCTGTATTTAGTGAGGCTCTGCCTGTTTATACAGACATTTGTTATATGACTTTATCACTCACCCATCCAAATCATTGAGTTCAGGTGTTCAAATCACTTCTATGGACACAGGTGTATAAAGTCAAGCACCTAAGCAGACGGTATTTACAAATATTTGTGAAAGAACGGGTGCTTAGGGTGATAGGATGCCACCTGTACAACAAATCTAGTCATGAAATTCCATGCTATTAAATATTCTACAGTCAACTGTTAGTGGTATTAGAACAAAGTGGAAGCAATTGGGAATGACAGCAAGTAAGCCACAAATGCCATAACACAGAGTGGGATCCTATGGGCTCAAAATGTGGTCATAAATATTTTGTACTTGTAAAAAAGATTTGTATGTGTAAAAAGAATTTGTGTGTGCGTAAAAAAGATTTGTATGTGTAAAAAAGATTTGTATGTGTAAAAAGAATTTGTGTGTGCGTAAAAAAGATTTGTATGTGTAAAAAAGATTTGTGTGTGCGTAAAAAAGATTTGTATGTGTAAAAAAGATTTGTGTGTGCGTAAAAAAGATTTGTGTGTGCGTAAAAAAGATTTGTATGTGTAAAAAAGATTTGTGTGTGGACTTAGAAAAAAAACCCCTGCAAGTTACAAGTACGGATTTTTGACCCTATTTTTCTACCCTTCATCTGATTGATCAATGTCATGTCAATCACACATGTAACAATCCAATCAGAGAACAGATGGGTTAGGCTGTCAGAGGGACGCTTTTTTGAACTGCAGGTCCTTGAAGGGTGATACCGTTTGAAGCTGGAGGATCGCTATATAAATATCCGATAGCAGCTAGGTCCCCTAACTTTCAGTAGCTGTTGAAAGGAAAAAGTTGTGGTATATCAGTGGTTAGAAATAACATTATTACTTTAGGATTAGTTTAACACAAAGTCAGGGCTGACCCAGGACCATTACTGTGAGTCACAGTGCGCAGCATAAAAGTCCTTTCACATCGGATGCAGGATACGCTGCTAATGCTAACTGCTAACTAAAAGCAAAGGATCCAGAATTTGTTGCGCTGGCTGCTGGGCTCTGTGGGTTTTTGCAGCAGCTCTACCTGTACTAGATGCACCTGCTCCTTGTCTTTTCTATCTCTGACTTTATGTCCTCTACAAGAGTTTGTTTTTTTTGCTAGTTCTTCAAATGTTCAATAAAAACATGTATGCTAATTCATAACGAAGAAAGCTTTGTAATGAAGACTGTCATTTCCAAAACACTGCCCGCCCCCACCCCGCGGTCCGCAGCGCTGTTGAAAAGGCTGTGGAAGTCCCTGTATTAAACACGTAGACCTGTGACATAAAAATCACCAAACTCGGACAACCACAGACTGTTTTCCTTCGTGGTGATGAAGGAAAACGCTGGGTTGGCATGTAAAAGGGCATTTATTCCCTTCAAAGACCTGCAGTTCAAAAAAAGCGCCCCTCGACAGCCAAACCCATCTGTTCTCTGATTGGATTGTTACATTTGTGATTGACATGACATTGACCAATCAGATGAAGGGAAGAAAAATAGGGTCAAAAATCCATACTTGTAACTTGCAGGGGTTTTTTTTCTAAGTCCACACACAAATCTTTTTTACACATACAAATCTTTTTTACGCACACACAAATCTTTTTTACACATACAAATCTTTTTTACGCACACGCAAATTCTTTTTACACACACAAATTCTTTTTACACATACAAATCTTTTTTACACATACAAATCTTTTTTACGCACACGCAAATTCTTTTTACACATACAAATCTTTTTTACGCACACACAAATCTTTTTTACACATACAAATCTTTTTTACAAGTACAAAATATTTATGACCACATTTTGAGCCCATAGGGATCAGCAGATTTTGAGGTACATAATGACAAAGGTCACCAACTTTCTGCAGAGTCAATCATTAGACCTCCAAACTTCATGTGGCCTTCAGATTAGCTCAAGAACAGTGCGCAGAAAGCTTCATGGAATATGTTTCCATGGCTGAGTGATACATGACTGTATTGTCACAGTCCTTGGTCGCTAACCCAGTGTTTTGTATCTGTTTAATTTGTATTTCTTATTTGCTATTCCTGGCTTTAGTTCTCTTGATGTTATGTTTTATACTTCTAGCTTCTTGCTTCTGTACCTTCCCAGTGTTCCATGTTTGGTTACCTTTTTGTCTCTGTGTTTCATGTTTCCTCTGTGTCCAGGTCTGTCATGTTTCATGTCTCAGTGTCTAGTCTGTGTCTTTGTGAATTGTGCCATGTTTCCTGCTTTATTTTGATAGTCACTCTCCTGTGTGCAGTGTATCTAATTTTGCTTGTCTTATTATGTTTGCTTACTCTCTGCTGTGCTCTCCTGCTGTGTCTCATCCCCTCGTTATCCTTCAGTGTATTTAAGCCCCGTGTTTCTTTCTGTCAGTGTTGTGCCCTCATAATGCTGTGTGGTTTTTTCTTCAGTGCGCCCTGTGGCGGTGAGCCTAGTTTCTAGCTTCTCAGTGTTCAGTTATTCGTTTCCAGGTTCTAGTTTAGGTTTTATTTTTGCAAGTTTATTTAATGGAGTTTTCAGCTACAACGCAATACGGCTGCCTCTTTTAGTTCACCCTTGTCTCCGAGTCCTGCGTTTTGGTCCAGTTCTGCCTGCCACACGGCCGAACCATGACATTTAATGTGCCAAGTGTAGAGTTTGATACGGTGTGAATATGGTGTGGGGCTGAATGCTGCTGGGCTTGGACCCTTAGTTCCAGTGAAAGGAACTCTTAATGCATCAGCATACCAAGACATTTTAAACTATTTCATGCTCCCAATTCCTCAATTCCTAGAACATCTGACAGTATTTATCCACTTAAATATGTGCTGGGTTTCAAGTGTTCTCCTTTGAATCTCTCATCTTGTTGGTGATGACCATATTCACAAACTCCCTCTAATGAGGCTCTATTAACAACCTTTGTCTCCACCATGTGGTTGTCTCTCAGAAGAAGTACTCTCTGAAGTTTGTGAAGATGGCCAATAAGAGTGGAGTGAATTTCTTCTGACACTAATTGTCTCCTTGGACTTCTTCCTCCACCATCTCCTCCTAGAATAGGAGCAGCGCGTTTTCATAGCTGGGCTGTTTAGTCTGTTTAAATTGAGCTCTGGTTTAATTTTCCACTTCAGTGTAGTTTGTTTGTGAACACAGTAATCAGACTTGAGTGCAAGCCACACAACTGCACCAGGATCCTTTAGAGGAGGTGTTTTGTCTCACTTTGATTCCTCATAAACTCCCCAGCAGCTTGTTTATGGTGAGTGATGAGAACATGATGTGACCTTGATCCTGTACATTCTCTGTCGTTTCCTGCTTCTGATTAGTCCTATGAAGGCAGCACTTCTTTCAAAAGTGTGAAGCAGTGTGCTATTTTGAATACATCTCTTTGAAATTCATTTGTCACCATGCTCATATAGTTTTGCTTGAAACATCCACTGGTCCAGCGTACAGCACTTTCTTTCTAGTAAGTGGATGGAGCAATTTCAAGTGTCAATTTGGTTTTTCACGCAGTTTGGCTTACAGTTTTCACGGTGTTTTCCAACTAAACCACAGGAAAAAGGTTTATCAATAATAGCTGTTTTTGGTGAGGCATAAGCAGTCCAGTAAAACTGTAGTTTCAGCATTCTGATACAGAGTATATCCTCCTGAGAAACAGCTTATTTTTTTATGTCCTCTGTAATGGGCATTTGTTTTTGGTCTGTATCTTTTGACTTATTTGAGCTACCCTCTTAGGTCCTGATGTATGACATAGAGGAAATCCTCGACTTTCCATTGATATCTCAGGTGTTTGGGTGGCCTCTTTTAACTCCAAAGGGGAAGGAAATTCCAAAAAAGGTTTAATGGGAAGATTATTTTTTCCTCGCTTCTCAGAAGGATATAGTGTAATTTCTATGTGAACATCAGTGAGGAACATTTTAATGTGATTTACAAATACTCCAGCAGAGGGAAACATTGCTCTAGGATTGCCTACCCACCAGCTAAAGCTGGCCTGTCACAACACTGAGAGTGACTCAGTATTCATCTCTTCGTGAAGTTTTAGACATGAAAGATTAAGTTCCAAGAACTAATGGATAAAAGAAAGCAATCATCTGCAACCAACACTACCAATCCTAACACTCAGCCTTTTTTTTTTTTGTATTTTATACCCAGTTATAGATGCCAGATTGTGTGACACCCTGTGTTACCCTAACAATATCACATCAAAATACAACCACTGGTCTTCTTGTTATTAGAGTAGCAGGGATTTGGTTATTTACCCTTTTCTTAACTACACTGACTCATCAAAGGAGAATAGCACCACTCCCTCATCTATAAATATTTAGGTGTTTGACATAATGGAGGTAAATTAACTGGGAGATCTTCAGTGAGGATGATCTTGAACTGACAGCTCAGTTAACAACAAAGCTCCCTGGAAAAAACAACAACCATAAAAATCTAATTATAAGCATCCCACATATATGATAGATTCCAACACAACAGTAGTTTCACACCAATAGAAAAATATGTCACAGCAATGCATCCATCAACCATTAGTTGTTGTTAGTTGTGGCCTGTGACTAAAATGAAATGAAAAGTAGCTGTACAAAAATCAGATTGTTGGGTGCTGAAGCCCTTACTATGGCAGACAGAAACATTCTTGTGAGATTTGTGAGGCTGTAATCAGAGGGTGATCCATTTTTTCAGGGGTCCAGCTGTGTGCTTTTGGTTCAGACCAATCAGCATCCTTGCAGCATGGTTATGTTCATGTTTTAGCTGTGTCGGTGTCTTAATGGCTCAGTAAATCTTTTCAAGTTAGATTTTTAGTGAATGTGTTTAGTAAACTGTCTGGTCTGTCTCCTGGTACAGTTGAAACGGCATAGTTCAATATGTCTGGAATGGATAGAATCCTGTTTAAAAACACACCCACACGACCTAAAGTGTCTCCAGCTATTACCGTGAGAGTCTGGTCTGGGTATTTGTCAAAAAATGTTGGCATGAGTAATTGAGGAGAATTTTACTCATGCCTCATTTTTTAGACAAAACTACTTGGATAGGTTAATTCAAATGAATTTGGGAGGATCTGGTGAAAACCCTGTCCACTGATGTGTAAGGAAGTGGAGCATGGAAGAAGGCAGAAATGTGTTTTCTTTCCAACAGTGGGATACTGTTAGAGTAAATTCGCTTTATACAGTAGGACTTCATCATAAGCATCTCTGACCATTCATGGCCTACCTCCCACGGCTTATAGTGTCTGGAGACTTCTTGGTAGTTCTCACTCGCAATTTTGTGAATATGCCTGCTATCTAAGCAATGTTTGTCATCTCATTTCTTTTGGGAAATGAGAAATCAAAACAAATTATGAGCCTTGAGTTTCTTTTTACTTTGATCATAAAACAGATATAGGTCTTGATGTCTGGTGATTGGGGGTTGTGGTAAATAAAGATAGCATTTAGAACTTTAAATATTTATTTGTATTCAAAACAAATCCTTTTCATATCTCCTCTTCTCTGGGTGTCCGGCACCTATAAGGTGTGGGGCACATCCACTGCACATCCCCTGGCTCTAACTCGGAAGGTAGAGTGGGTTGTTCACCAGTTTAGTATTTGGGAAAGAAACTAAACCCGGTATTGTTTCCCATGCCTCCATCTGGGTGTTAATGGGTGATTGACAGTTATAAGCATTTAGAAAACAGAGAGAAAAAACACCCACACATCTGTGGGGGGCAAAAACAAGCCCAGGCAATGTTTCTGTAATCTTTTACTGTCCAATTTAGGTAAGTGAATTATAGGCTCAGATTCCTTTTCTTACCTGAGAGGAGTGGTATACTATGGGTCTTGACCACTTGTGCATGCCTACACAGCAAAATCTCCAGTGTTAAATTAACACTGGAGAGTGTCTATATGGGTCCACACCTTTGAGTGTTAAATACAACACTGTTGAGTGTTAAATTAACACTTTTGACAGTGTTATATGTTTAAAAGTAACCTAGTCAGTTTTGAAGATTAACAAAGACTAACACTGAGCAGTGCTGATTTTCTAACACTGGAAAATAACTCAAAATGTTAGAAATATTGCAGTGTTAGAAAATCAGCACTGCTCAGTGTTAGTATTTGTTAATCTTCAAAACTGACTAGGTTACTTTTAAACATATAACACTGTCAAAAGTGTTAATTTAACACTCAGTGTTGTATTTAACACTCAGAGGTGTGGACCCATATAGACACTCTCTAGTGTTAATTTAACACTGGAGATTTTGCTGTGTACATGGGCTGAGTTGCTGTGATGGCCTGATTAGTTATTTCTGTTTTGGTGATAATGAGAAGTTAAACATGTATACCCAGTCTTGAAGTGGATGACTAGTGGCTAACAAACAGACAGTATGGGTTTTTTTTAAATGTTAAAATAATAATAGAGAACAGACGTAATTCAAAACAACAACAACTGGAATTATGGAATTTCCTTGCTTGTGGATACCTCCTAATTTGATTGACATTTTCCCCAGAGCTACTCTGTGAAGGAAATTGTAGTGATGGCTGCTGTGTAGTAAACTGTGAGATACCAGCAGGCCCAGTGCCTTACACAGTAATAATGAACTGTGGCGTGTCATGAGATGCGAGGTATCTGATGAGGACATTTTGTATTGCATTAAGCTGGCCCCATATATCAGCATGACAGAGTCTGGCCTGTCTGTCGATGAATTAGTTGCATATGGCAGAATTAGTAATGCTGTTGATAATGTGGGTTTTTATGAGAATTTTACTCTTGCTGTATTGTTTTTTGTGTGCCGTTCTGTTAGTCTACGTTTTTTTTTGTTGTTTTTTGTTTTTACATTGTTCTACATCATTTAGTCACTAAAACTACTTGGATAGGTCTATTTGGGATGTATCCTGGCGTGTAGCTGAGGAGTAGCTTGTCACCAGACAACAACTTTACCACCTCACCTTTGTGTCTCTCAAAGACCTTTTCCATTGGTCTGCATGATAGTGAATAATGGCAAAAATGATGTATTTATTCAACAGTGAGGTAATTTTAGAACAAAATCCCTTTTACAGTACGACTTTATTCATTAAAATTGTAATGAGAGAGAATAGAGAATTTAGAGAATTTAATTGTCATTTGGCCCTAAATGACTCTGCTGGCAGACTTTGCAGATCAGTTCTGCCAGCAGGCTTTGAGCAAAGTCGATGGCCTACATCCAATGGTCTGTGGTTTCTGGAGACCTCTTAGCGGTTCTTGATCACAACTTCAGGAAATGTGTGCTGTCTCAGCAATGGTTTCCTCAGGCAGGAAATCACAACTAATGAGTGTGGAGCTGAATTATGTCTACTGAGTGGGTGTTTATCGCACATAAACATGACTGTTAGGAAACAGTTATTTTTCATCATGAGAATATGTCAAACAAAAGAAAGTAACCCTTTTTGTTTTGCTTGGTTTTTTTTTTTTTTTTTTGGACAAATGGAAAGCTGCATTATTTACACATGGGATCAGCTGACGGCAGTAATTAGTCCTGTTATCCCTTCCAGTACTGGTCCATGGCCTGGGGGTTGGGGACCGCTGGCTTACATGATGTGCTTTGAACAAAAATGACTAAACCAACTTTTCCCAGCTGTGTCATGATTACTGGCGGCAGATCATATGTTTTAAGTGAGGACCCAAATGCAGACAACACAGCTGAGATGGAAGTGAACGAAAGCGAGACGCACCTTTGGTGCGTGGGCCAAAGGTGGAGGCCCGCAGTGAGATCTGCCCAGGCATGAGAGAGAGCAGTATTACAATAAATAAATGTAGCCTCGTGGGGCCGGCCTGAGATACACAGGGACCATGACAAAACACTAAACACTTTAACAAAGGAAAGGTGGATCATGGAACGTACCCACCAATGACGAAAGGGAAACGGTATGATGAGGGAAGTGGAAACACACGGGTAACATAGCTGGGATGAAAAGACATAATGACACAGGAAGAAGCAAAACTGAACACAGGACACAAGCTGTCAAAATAAAACAGGAAATAGACTAAGATGCAGACTAGACGCTTGGCTCAACCACAACTGACCAGAACAGGAAAATATTTTTTAACTTGACTAATTAAACTAAGAAGAATGGGACCACAAAAGGAATTTAATTAAATAAACTTCAAGTCATCCGGAACTGAAGCTAAGATCTGAGCACACAAAGCCATAAAGAGCCCTTACAAATCATTCGAAGATAACAAAATTAAAAAAGAACTACACATTGAGTCGAAAACTCAGGACCATGAGTATTGTAAGTACTAGTCACTGTTACAGAACAGTTATAGATTTTGCATTTTACATTAAGTGCACGAGGTTTAATTTAATCTGTTGAAAAAAGATAAAATCTCTATCATCAGTGAATTCTTTATGGCTAGCAATATGATTTGGGGTCAAACAAACACTCAGTATCTGCAAAGTACTGTTTGAACTTTGAACCACTGAGGAATTTTGATCCGCTAGTTCAGAACTGTTTTCATTTAGTTGCATGTGGTTTAGGCTGCCCATTTAAATTCCTACCAAAGTATTTAGACTGTTTATTAGGTCTCAATACCAGTAAACTGGAACTCTGAGGAGAGTTGTGTAGAGATGACTGCTGTTGACCCTATGGTGTGTGCGCATTCATAGAGAGGTTTTTTTTTAACACTGGACCACTTTCAGAATCATTTTATCATTTACATAATTTAGAATAAGCCTTCATCCATTATAACTGTGTCTGGTTTGTCCCCTGGTATAGCTGAAATGCAATAGTTTATTATCTAGTCATCTGGCAGACTGTGAGTATGTCTGGAATAGATAGAATGCTGTTTAAAAACACACTCATACAACTTAAACTCTCTTCAACTATTAGCATGAGAGTCTGTACTGGCTGTTGAGAGATTATGCTGTACATTGAAGTGTTATTTATTTTGTGGAATGTTAGCATGAGTAATTTAGGAGAATTTTACTTTTGCTCCCTTTTTAGGCAATAAAACTACTTGGATAAGTTAATTCCAAATGAATTTGTGAGGTGTAGCTTGTCACAGCAGCTTTAGCAGAAACTCTTTCTCTCAAAGACCCTGTCCACTGATGTGCAACTAAGTGGAGCATGAAAGAAGCCAAATGTGCTTTCTTTCCAACAGTGGGCTACTGTTAGAATAAATTCACTTTTACAGAAGGGCTTCATTATTTAAAGTTTTAATGAAATAAAGAAAACTGAATTGGAATGCGATATGTGTTCTGATGGATGCCCGCTATAAAATTTCAGTTACAATGGAGCTAAAATCAAGTCTGGAGAGTCAGATATTACTGCGCTTAAGCATTGGCTGCAGAAGTTTGAAGTGTTTTCGTGTGTGTCTTTGTGATGCAGGTGCAGATAGGAGGTCGACGAGGAGCGGATGTGGGCGAAGAGGAGGTCGAATGGAGACATCAGGATAAGTTCTGGAAGAAGACAGACATCATTTGGTATTCTCGCAGTATAAAAACTGTATGGCCTGAACTCACAGAAAGGTCCAGCACTGTAACTAGTAATTTCAACTGCTGAAGAAAATTAAATATTTTTAAATGATAGATACTTTTTCCTGTACTCCCTTCTGAAAAATTTGAACACTACAAAAGCCTGCTTGATTCTTCTCTGGGTATAAAGGCCTACCTTTATATGCCTGCGGCTTGTGGTTTCTGAAAATCTCCTAATGGTTCTCATGCTCAGTGGTGCTAATTTTGGTCATTTTATAATGGTTATAAGGCTGAGGTGAGATTGAGGAAGTCAGCTGAGTGAAGATGAGTGACTAAATGTTTCTCCCACTGATAATAATTTGTCCAGATAAACAGAATCAACTTCCTGGAAGTCAGAAGACATTTTAAATTTCTATAAGCCAGGAACTAGTGAGAAGATCTATAAACAGCAGCAGAAATGTGGATTTCCGTGGTTAGGGGAAACTTACTTTTTGGTCACTGAACTGTGACATGGCTAACCTTGGGTAGCATATACTTCAGTGATTGATTGTTAATCTTAGAAGAAGCCCAGGGATGAAATTGGGATTCAAGTTGTGGCAGGTGTGCTTTGACTCATTCTGCTTTACCGTCATATAATTATTCGTTTACTGGAACAGCATTGGGGTCATTTTCCAGGCACACATACAATCCCTGAGAGTTCCTTTGGTTTTGTGTTAGGAAGGGTGGCTTGGTATTAACATCTGCCAAATCAAACATGCAGAGCCTCCCTCAATCCGGTCGTTAAGTCTGACGTCACTAGCCGTGTCTGGGCCTAAACTCCGCTGCAGGTCCATATATCAAACGATCACTATGGCATTACTGAGAGTTGAAAAACTGTCTAAAGTCTTTCATCTTTAATAAAATGATCAGCGTTCTGCTCTACTGGGTGTAACAATTGAGTTTAACATCCAGGCATCCATGAAAACGGAATTTATGACATTTAATGGAGTTAGAAGTTAGCAGGAAGTTAGCTCGCTAGCTTCTATCTAAATACAATATAGCATGTCCTGGTTTTGATTTTGGAAACAAATTAAAACGTACAGCTCTGTTATCACTTCCAGCATAAATGAAGACAGAAAACTAAACAGCAGTGACGTTTGTAGGGTTACTGAAGTTGGGCTAGCTGGTATATAATGATGTGCTACGTGACCGCTAGCGACACAGCTATGTTAGCATAATATAAACAAGCTAACTTTTTTTCCACTCGATAAAAGTTAACGTGAGTGTTCTCGGTGGTCAGGAACAAATGTAATCGCATGGCAGGATGCTGTAAAAGGACCAAACTTCAGCCAGGAGAACAACTGAGATAATCCATCCACAATACGAGGTTAGTCATTCATATGCTGCTGCATGGGCTGGGCTGTAGTTACATCCTAAGGTTTTAAAAACTGAGCTTAAATAAATGATTAGCGGTAATAAAAGCCGAGGGAGGTCAACAGTGATCACTGACTGTTTTAGGAGCTTTTTGAGATTAAATAGAAGAAAATACATAACATTAAACATGTTAACAACACAAAAGCCATATTAAACTCCAAAAAGAGAGACCACATCACTCCGGTCCTCTGCTCTCTCCACTGGCTCCCAGTTGCTTTTAGGATTGATTTTAAAATTTTACTGCTGGTTTTTAAGGTTCTTAACGGTACTGCACCTCCTTACCTGGCAGAGCTTCTTAGCATTTACCGCCCCAGGAGATCTTTGAGGTCAGCAGACCTGATGCTTTTAGATGTTCCCAGGTACAGATTAAAGACTAGGGGAGAGAGGGCTTTTGCTGTGGCTGCACCCAGACTGTGGAACAGTTTACCTCCTCACATCAGATTCTCCACAAGCCTAGTAACTTTTAAAACTGCTCTTAAAACTCACCTCTTCTCATTGGCTTTTAGCAAGGTTTAACTATCAGTGAGGTGTTTTATGTACTTGTGTTTTATTGTATTTTATATTTGTATTTTATTGTACAGCACTTTGGTCAGCCTTGACTTGACTAAACGCAGACTACTTTAGGCCCGCAAGTAGGATTCGTCACGTCATCACTTAACGACCGGATGAAAGCAGCTTTTTACCCATAATTGTAAGCATAGCGTCATTAGTCATACATACATAAGGAAATAGATATGAGAGGATAAAAATCGGAAGCAAGTTAAACTCTAAGGCAACTGGTGAAAAATAACAGGATAAGCATTATTTAAACGTTTATCTATTACTAGTTATGTTTTTGTAGCATGAATTCTTGTGGGGAGTTCTTTATCAGTAGGACAGGCTGTAAATCTGAAGGAAAAAACAGTTAAAAAGTCTAAATTTATGCCGTCATTCATATTTTCCAAAGATGGATTGGAGTCTTTGCTGTGCTGACTCTGGACCCCAGGCCTTATGTTTGACACCTGCTTTAAAGGTATATGGACTGCATTGTATATGGACTAACTGAAAACTCAAAGCAATAAACATTTCACAGATTATTCACCAACTGAGTTATTCCATATACTTTCACTCTCTATTTACCTTTCACATACACCTATGGGCAATTTGGAATCAGAATTTAATCTAACATACATATCTTTGGACTGAGCGAGACAATGCAAGGAAAACCATGCAACCTTAGGTAGAACCTAGGTAGAAATCCAGAACTTTCATGCTGTGAAGGAGCAATGCTAAACAGTCACGAGCAGTTCTCTATTCCCTGGTTGGCATATGTCTCTGATTCTATAGCATATAGTTTTGACTTTAGCTTCATCACAAAGGCATTTGCCAAAAACACCAGGAGCACATGCTGTGGCCTGAAATGGAAACTGTTTGTAAATCCAATGAGTTTCACCTCCAATAAAAACCATTACCAGTAGAGCTGGGCGATATATCGAGTTTTTAAAAAATATCGATATATTTTTATACGAGATATAAGATGTGACAATATCCTTTATATCGATATAGTCTATGTTACGTTATAATTATACTTGTGGAGCCACAAGTTTGCCTCTCTTTCGTCCACTTTCGTCTTTACGCAACGTTACTCGGCCTCGCCTCTCCTTCACTGAACACAACTCCCCCTCCTCCCCCATCGCTTCACCTGCAGGAAGCGACAAGATGGACACGGCAAATCTCCGTTAACGAGTTACTGCGCATCGCCCCGTGTGTGGGGCTGGACGACGTCAACGTGTTAGCTAGCTAACCACGCTAACGAGCTAACGACGCTAACGCCATGCAGCCCAGAGGGGCTGCACGGACTAAAATCCTTTCATTTTCTCAAAAGTTGACAGCGCGCCTTATGTATGAATTCTGGTTGTGCTTGATGGCCGCGAACCGATTTTATGTGAAACACGGCGCTCAGCAATCTGTCAAAAAATGCTTTAGTACGACTTTGATAAGCTACGGAGCTGCACCGCTTGATGGATTGTCGGAGGATTACGGCTGAGCCTCGCGGAGTGATACGTACTGTGCTTCAACGTAATATTACCCTACTGTGTATAAGGACCATAAATGGCACCTGTTAAGAGACGTGGTTGCGAAGCGGATTTCAAACTCCAGGCTGTCAGTCACGCAGTACAAGTTGGGAACAGAGCAGCTGTGAAATCTGTCTTTGTTATTGTGCTCAGCGTCTTTTAGTTTACATTTTGACTGCACAATTGTGAGCTTTTTGTTATGCACAAAAACAACATTGTTTTCTTTTATTTATGGAGCATTATTATTTAATAAATGCTCATAATTTATTTTTGAGTAAATTTTATGTACATCTGCTCTATGTTAATAAAAGTGCCTGTGTGACATCTGGGACACAGCTTTGACTAAGAACTCTCTTTTTGTTCTTACTTTATGACTTTAAAAAAATATATCGAGATATATATCTTATATCGCCATCCAGCTAAAAAATATCGAGATATGAATTTTGGGTCATATCGCCCAGCCCTAATTACCAGTGATTTAGAGTCAGAAAGACAGTTTTATTAGCATGTAGTTTAGCATATTATCACACATCCACTTCAGTGTTCGCTGGCTAGAGTTCAGCACCCTGAAAAAGTGGCACCCCCATGGTGCTATTTCTAAGCCCACTGTACTGAGTGCTCTCTCTCAGAGAAGACTATGTTGCAACCACTGTGAAATGTACCAGAGGAAGTTGCCTTCCTTGTCCTTCCTTTTGTTTATTTTTGACTAATTTATGGCTGGATTTTACTCTGACCGAAGAAGGAAGCTTTTAACCTTTGTCTGTGACTTCATATCCTTTTGCCTCAGTGACATTTAAACATCTGTCATAATACACTACAGATAATAAACCTTCTAATTGTGTTAAGGGTCAGTTTGACCCATTCCAGTTTTTGTGTTGACCAAAGTACTGGTCATCCTTTCTTTTTCTTCATGAAAGTTTAAAAAAATAAATACATTAATATTAAACACAAATATTTTAGATGGAAAAACCCTAAATACAAAAAATATTTGTGAGAAAGAGATGAATAGGCAAATAATATAATAATATAAATTATAATAAAGAAAAAGAAAGAAAAAAAGAAGTTAGAAAATAAACTTTGAAAGCTTAAAAATAGTACTTTCTACCTGCTCATGCAACACCCATCCTGTGTAATTTCCCCATGGTCTTACCCAAGCAATGAACTCATTAGCTGAGCAATACCAGCAGACTTGGCGATCGTGGCTCAAGAGTTGGGAGTTCGCCTTGTAATCGGAAGGTTGCCGGTTCGAGCCCCGGCTTGGACAGTCTCGGTCGTTGTGTCCTTGGGCAAGACACTTCACCTGTTGCCTACTGGTGGTGGTCAGAGGGCCCGGTGGCGCTAGTGTCCGGCAGCCTCGCCTCTGTCAGTGCGCCCCAGGGTGGCTGTGGCTACAATGTAGCTTGCCATCACCAGTGTGTGTGAATGGGTGGATGACTGGATATGTAAAGCGCTTTGGGGTCCTTAGGGACTAGTAAAGCGCTATATAAATACAGGCCATTTACCATTATAAATTCTGGGAAAAACAGAAGTGATGTATTTCTGAATGGGTCAACCATTCTATGATGTTGATGTCATAGTAAATACATTGGTCTTGTTTATCTTATATAGAATATATGCCATATAATAACAAATTCACAATAAATATCAGAAAGGAGTTAAAGGTAAAGTAAGTACCTGAAGTCATTTAATAGAAATAAAAAGAATGCTGTACTCATAAATATACCTTAATTAGTGTGCAATTACATTTCCAACAACTTGATGTGTTCCCATAAACTTAGAATGAATATATTAAAAAGACATAGGAGCTGACAACGTTTGTGAAAGCCGCCTTGTTGTCTTGCAATCTTGAATACAGTGGCTAAGATGGACATCAGTGTTCTGCCTAATAACATTTTATATTTGTGTGGCTAAAGGCTGGCCACATACATAGCATGCGTTATAAGTTAGTGTCCATTTAAAAATCACAACTATCTCTTTCAAAAGTATATAACATTTGTGCATGTATGTTTTCCCTTATATCTTTCTCATCCTCCTCCAGCGCTCTCCATCCTCCCTCATTTTCACCTCAAGCAGATAGGTAAGAAAACTGAACTACATTTACTGAACTCTACTGATATCTACCTTTAAATTTGTTGTCCGGTGTATGGGGTTTTTAATCACAGGACTGACTCTTCCAGTGCGCTTTAAAATGTAACTTTAATGAGTTTTGCTGCACATTTTTGTTTATAACTTGTTTTGTAGCTGTAGTGTGTGTGAGTGCAAGAATAGTTTCACATAAGTGACAGTATGAATGCACTCACTGTTTAATTATGTTTTTTATTTTTTATGGAATAGCAAAGTAACTTGAGCCAAATCCCCCCTATCAGAGTTAGTTGCCTGTCCAGTTCACATAGTCTTGTGCTAATACTGTGTGGGAGAAAACCTGAGTAGTTGAAAGGATCTTGCACAAGAACCTAAAAGCATCGTCCAATTACAAGGTTTGAACAGAGAACCTTTTTACTGGCAGGAAACATCTGCCAAATCGAACATGCAGAGCCTCCCTAAACACCTCTATCACTTATATTCATGTCTTTTTATGATAGCAATATTTAATTACTCCATAAAATACATTTTTCTTTAGGACAGCAAACACCACCAAACAAAGGCCATAAATTCCACCCACATCTCCATCTCCGAGTTAATCAAGAAAAAAAAACTGGCACAATGCAACGGACAGGAGGAAGGAAGGAAGGAAGGAGTGGCAACGGATCATTGATGCGGGAGCCAAAATGAGTCATATTTAATACTCCTGGTTAAGGCTTATAAAAACAGTTGTGTCCTGTATAAAATTTGTCCTTCGCCCCCCAAAATCCCAGTTGTATTACACCATGAAGTCATTGCATTCAGTAAAAAGGGAAGTTGTTATAAAAGAAAAATTGCTGTGGGAGTTGCACATCTCTGAACTTCCCCAGTGGCATTAAGATTTTGTACACACTGGGAGATACCACTGCCATTCCATTTATAGACTTCCTATAAATGGAATGGAAAAACATATCTTACGGAAATGTTTGTCAATCCGGTTGTTCAGTGATGACACGACGAATCCTACTTCCGGGCCTAAAGTAGTCTGCGTTTAATATGGCTTTTGTGTTGTTAACATGTTTAATGTTATGTATTTTCTTCTATTTGATCTCAAAAAGCTCCTAAAACAGTCAGTGATCACTGTTGACCTCCCTCGGCTTTTATTACCGCTAATCATTTATTTAAGCTCAGTTTTTAAAACCTTAGGATGTAACTACAGCCCAGCCCATGCAGCAGTATATGAATGACTAACCTCGTATTATGGATGGATTATCTCAGTTGTTCTCCTGGCTGAAGTTTGGTCCTTTTACAGCATCCTGCCATGCGATTACATTTGTTCCTGACCACAGAGAACACTCACGTTAACTTTTATCGAGTGGAAAAAAAGTTAGCTTGTTTATATTATGCTAACATAGCTGTGTCGCTAGCGGTCACGTAGCACATCATTATATACCAGCTAGCCCAACTTCAGTAACCCTACAAACGTCACTGCTGTTTAGTTTTCTGTCTTCATTTATGCTGGAAGTGATAACAGAGCTGTACGTTTTAATTTGTTTCCAAAACTCCGCAGTCAGGACATGCTATATTGTATTTAGATAGAAGCTAGCGAGCTAACTCCCTGCTAACTTCTAACGCCGTAAAATGTCATAAATTCCGTTTTCATGGATGCCTGGATGTTAAACTCAATTGTTACACCTGGTAGAGCAGAACGCTGATCATTTTATTAAAGATGAAAGACTTTAGACAGTTTTTCAACTCTTAGTAATGCCATAGTGATCGTTTGATATATGGACCTGCAGTGGAGTTTAGGTCCAGACACGGCTAGTGACATCAGACTGAACAACCGGATAGGTTCATTTCCTGACCCCCTCTCTAAAGTTTACCACATTAGTATAACTTTGTGGGTGCTATCAATTTAGGACCATTATGTTTACATTTTCACTGGTATGTAGTAGAGATGGACCGATCCGATATTACGTATCGGTATCGGTCCGATACTGACCTAAATTACTGGATCGGATATCGGAGAAAAATAAAAAATGTAATCCGATCTATTAATTATCACGAAAGCACCTCACAAAACTTGCAACACGCCGTAACTCACCTTAGAACGTTAGCACGTCGGAGCAGTATGCATCACGTGATAGAGCGGCTGTGGCATGAGGGACCTGTGGTCTGGATAGCATTTGGAGCTTCGCTAGCAACATTTCATCTCCGACAAAGTTATTCCCGAGAGAAGTAAAGCAAGTGTGTAAGTCCATCTCTGAATGTTTGTAAAGCATTCCTGCCTTAAGCTTAACAAGCGACTGCCTCTTCTTGCTGCTATTTCAATCATGAAACTCCTTAATGATCAGCTGATCGGCTTTTCTGTCGGGAGTCCGTCTCTCTTGTTTGTTTTTGGCCCACTTTGCACCAGAAAGAGGAAACCAGCGGCTGAACAACAGCAGCACGTTTAAGCTTGATAAGCTGTTGTTAGAATTTATTTAATATTACTTTCTACACCAGGATCCTTTTCTACGTAGCTGACGGCTGGTAACTGTGCAGGGGCGGATCTAGCAAAGTTTAGCCAGGGGGGCCGATAGGGCATTAACAGGGAAAAGGGGGCACAAAGACATACTTTTCTTTCTTATTCTCATTTAAAATGTCTAGCTTTTAATAAATAATTATCTGACACCCAAAGTTTTAATTTGATGTAAAATGAATAGAAGTCAATTACTGTATATAGTGACTATTAAGTCTAATATAAATACCCTAGTAAGCTATAGTACTTTTTCCTTTGGGAAGGTACCATCTGTGCAGTCTGCAATTTTGTTGAAGAAAGATGTTGAATCTATTTAATATTTCTTGAAAAATAATTGATTTCTGTGCATTTTTTTTCACACTGCATCAAATTAAGGTTGATTACGTCGATTAAGCATCATGAGGTGGAGCGTGAGGGGTGGTTCCCTATTTTTTATTTATTTATTTTTGTTGTTGCTGGGAGTTGGAACCCTATTAGTTAGGTTGCTTAATATTTACGCTAAGTACTCTTTAAAATACCAGAATAGGGAGGATGGTGTAGGTTTGAGTTTATTAGATTGATCAGTATTGCTGAACTATGAAATTTTTTTTTTTGCATACAGGTATAACAGAATAGCTTTAGTGTAGTTGTTGTTTTAAACTTGAGTATGAACTTATACAAAATGCAGCAAGATATTTAAAAAAACAGTTTTGTCGATTAAAAAACACTATATCGGATTCATATCGGTATCGGCAGATATCCAAATTTATGATATCGGTATCGGACATAAAAAAGTGGTATCGTGCCATCTCTAGTATGTAGCCCACACACAGGAGGGCTGCTGTACATGAGCAATACCAGCAGACTTGGCGAAGCAATTCACTGGAAAGATTCGACACATTCACAGGGTTTCATCACACCGAGACAAGTTTGTCTCGCCCTTGTTTTCCCCCAATGGTGTTCCTGAGTGCTATCTTAAAGGTTCCAGGCGGCATACCTTTCTTCATTGTCATGTGTAAAGGCTGGAGACTGATTTCCTTCCATGAATGCTTTACAGCAATTTGAGGTAATAAGCAACAGCAATAAAACAAGTAATATTTGTACATTATTTTATCAGTCCACATCCTCACTACTTAGAGAACAGTTTCTCCAGTTGATAATATGTTGGTAACACTTGCTTCTGAGTCTATAAGTGGCTTTAACTGTATCTTACATCTGTGCATCTCAGTGATCCACCTTCACTCCCCGTTGTGAGCCACAAAAATACCGAATGAACCTGCTGTCTTCCAGTTGTCATAAACACACTTATAAACTGGACAATATGTGTTCTACTAGTTTTTGCTTTTCTCTAAACTCTCTGTGCTTCCACTTTAATATTTTTCCCCTTTTCTTTCTGTAAAAGAAACCGCTTCTGTGTTTTGTAAATGTGAACATGAGGCCACCTCCAAATACTAAAAAAAGTATTCTCTCACTTCAGTGGCATGTCAGGTATTTTTGGTGTGTCCCTTAAAGCTGCCAGTATGCTGTTAGTGGTGTTTTCCCTGTTGTGCACAGTACATTTTTATTTGCACCATATTCCAGTGGGAATTGTGGGCTTAACGGGAAAGAATCACATGTAAAGGCTGATTGAGTGCCAGCTGCAACGTGTTTCCTCGACTTTGAGCATTTTAAATTCCCTTCCACATAGTCATTGTTAGAAAAAACACACAAGATCAGAAGATAGGGAGAGGTTGTTTATTGTTTCAAAAATGACTCCATACATCATTCTCAGCAAAGGTCACAAGCCTCCCACGCTTCTTCATATTTTGCCAGCAAAATGGGAAATAGATGCAACGGTCTGTTTAACATAATGCAAACATAAATCGACACCCTTCCACTGATATCGTTTCTGATGGGGCTTTGGTGTACAGTATATGATCAACTGGAGGCCCAGATCCATCTCTGTAGTCCACTGTCAGCACTTTGCTGTATTTTTTCCCTGTTTCTTAAAGACATCACTTTCAAATACTGTTCACTTGCATACCTTCCAATGTGACAAGAATAATCGAAAAGAAAGGATAAGCATATCGCTTTCATGTTATGTATTATGTGGTTGTGTGATGAAGCCAAAAAAGTCAGTCTTATATTCTGATTTCTAAAGTACATGATTAAGTTTTTAAATATTAACTTTATTTTAAATTGTTCCCAGATTTTTAAAGGGTGCTGTAACATTTTTGTATTATATATGCAGGTTTCATATAAAGACACATCTGTGTTTTTTAAATAAATGTTGAGCTAGTGGAAATCAGCAGTTAGGCATTTTCACATGAATTATCTTACAAACAGTGTTTTTGCCAGTCTTGTTTTTGTGTCATGTAAAATATACAGTAGCCTGCATCATTTAGAACAGGGGTTGGCTATAATTTTTTCCAAAGGGTCACAAATGTCAGTAAATGTCAAGCTGGTGGAAATCAGCAGTAAGGCATTTTCACATGAATCGTCTTACAGTGTTTTTGCCAGTCTTGTCTTGTCATCATGTCATGTTAGCAGTTTCATTCTGTGTGCTTGAATGTTTATGAAACCTCTCACTGTTTGCATCTGCGAATGAGTAATGCTTGTTATAAAGTTGTGCTCGGTCACAAATCCTGCATGCATTATGTCATGAAGTGATTGTAACAGGAAACTGATGTGAGCTCAAAGCTACTGTTGTTTCTTCAGTGACAAACACGACATAACTTTGAAGGATTCACTTGCATGCATCCATACATAAATAAAAGTCAAAACTTCAAAATAAAAGCATCACACCCTGCATAGCATGAAATAGTTTTCAGTTATCTTTTATTGTTTACAAGTGACTGCACGCGGACCAGAGTGGAAGGGTTAAGAGGCTGAGTGTTGCCCACAGGCTTTAAAAAACCCTGGTCTGTCAACAGGTATGTCTTCAATGGTAAAAAGGTGAATTCTCTGCTAAGTGTCTGTAAAGAGTTTATGGGGGCTAGAATATCAGATATATATGCTTCAGTTAAGTGTTAAACAGGAATCAACAGCTCCCCTCTCTTTTGACAGAATAGAGCAGGGGTGTCGAACTCCAGGCCTCGAGGGCGGTGTCCTGCAGGTTTTAGATAACACCCTGGGTGAACACACCTGAATCAAATGATTAGTTCATTACCAGGTTTCTGGAGAACTTCAAGACATGTTGGGGAGGTAATTTAGCCATTTAAATCCCCTGCGTTGGATCAAGGACACATATAAAACCTGCAGGACAGGGTCCCTTGAGGCCTGGAGTTTGACACCTGTGGAATAGAGGTTTCAATCGGAGTCTAAAAGGATGTGACAGAGTGGAGAAAAAGAAGGTAAGAATGAGGCTGACCTTTCCTTCAGGCTCTCTGGAGAAAGGAGGACACAGACAAGTTAAGTACACGGCTGTCAAAAACCAAGCAAACTGGTAAACAAGGCTAGGTAGTGAGAGATGTTTATAAAACTACAACACGAGTAGGATATTGGAGTGAGTCTAGAGGTGTGGGACCTGATTGACCCTAGGCACAGACCGAAGGGCAGCAGGTCAAACCGGTGGTGGGCATGGTGCAAAGGCGTCACCTGTCTTGGTCCTGGTTTTCATGAGAAAGGCTGCTGTCGGGGGTTGGGGGGCTCTGGCCTTTGAAGTTGGTGAGGGCTTGACTGCCTCTCTACACTTGGCGGTGGTTGTCTGTCTGGAAGCCCTTAATCCTTCTCCTGGAGGTCTCCTTGGCTTGTTTGATGCCCCTCCTCGGGTTGGCTCTGGCAGTGCTCTCCAGAGAACTGTCCCCCAGCCTGAAGGCTGTGTTTCGAGTTCTGATCAGAGCCTGTTCTTCATTCGTCTTCCAGGGTTTCCGGTTAGGAAGAACTCAGGTGGTTTTGGTCACTGTCACATTCACTACACACCACTTAGAGTAGAAAAGGACAGACAGAGTGAAGGTCTCCAGGTAGTCCTGTAAAGTCCTGTAGCTGGAGGGGAGCATGCTCGAGCCACAAGATCTACATCTACAACATATAACCCAGTGTAATGTATTAAATATAATGAGATGTTTCTAAATGGTTGAACAGCAGCATGTGACTGCAACATTAAATCCCAAGGAAAAATCTGGACCTTAAATCAAATCCGATGACATTGTGTTTTATAAAGAATTTTAAAAAGAGCAAAAAAACAAACAAACCAAAAAATGAAAAAATTATGCACTCCCTAGTATGTTTTGGGTATGTGGTATCCATATGGGTATCCGTAAAGTAAAGTAAGAAAAATAAGCACAGAGTATTGATTTATTATCTAATTCTGTTGAATATCTACGAATATACAAATAAACAATGTGTATATAAAATGTAGTAATAGTTATGTATATATATAGTCCAATAAATTGTTATGTAATAAAAAGTAATAAAGTAATAAATAAAATAATAAGTAATAAAAGTAATAAAAAAAATCACACACACATTCAATTATTCTTATCTTCTTATTTATTTAAAACTTAATAATACAGGAGGTGCTATTAAATATTAAATATAAACATGCAATATAATATATAATATATATACTGTATATCATGAGCTTGTCCTGTTAGTAGCTTAAAGGTATGTTCTTACCAATTTAGTAAAGACACAGTACAATAAATGCCAAACATCTTCCCGAAAGTCACATATATAAAAATAACTTGGGTCAAGGTGATTAAAAGTAGGTACTTACAAAGAAACAGAAATATTGCATTTTTAGAGGGATCAGTGAGAACTGGGGTGCTTATAATAATGGTATTGTCAACTAACCATTTGACAGTTACAAGCTTTATCTTTCAAATAAATCATGCTTTACAGTACATTTATACATTCAATTGTATGGTTCAAAAAGTGCAAATAGTTGCCATTTACAATTTAGTTCAGTGCAAAAAAGAGGCATAGAAATAACAGTCACAAAAATTTCAAATGACAAACAATATTAGCTGATAGCAGTTTAGCTTATGTGACCGTTAAGCTGTATGCTAACATTCTTGCATGCCTTGCTTCCTGTTACACTGATAGCTAAGGTGTTAGCTACTGTTAATTTCAAACCAACACTAGCTTGGATATCCTAGTTACTACTTTAGCTTTTTAAGGCTTTGAAAGATAATGGTCATATTGCATTACTGCATGTATAAGTTAACAACACTGTGCACTAATTAGCTGTGTAACAGTAGTTACACAGGATGCGTTCAAAAACAGAGCAACATGGTTTGGATGGAAATGAGCGTTGAACATTTAATGCATTACTGATAGCAACTTGTAAGTAATATCACTAATAACTAATTCTGGATTTTTTAAATTTAAACAGTTGAAAAGTAATGCAATCCCTAATCAAGTTAATTTTTTCTATAATGCATTATTGAGTAAACATATTTCAGTTAATGAATTAATTCAATTGAGTTACATGTTCTTCAATTATTTAGGTAACAAAAAGATTAAAAAGATCACATTTTAAAACATTTTCATGTGTGCTTGCACAACAATAACTAATGTAAAAATAAAATGTGTGATAGAAATATGGCTGGTTCTTTGATTTTATGCTTACACCAGCAAAGTGCCCAAATGTTAAGCTTCAATGGTCTTTCCTTTTAGGGTAGAGTTTTACAAATTAATGGGCATTTCTAAGGTTCAGTGTTATATTGTTAATAGACCATGTAAGAGAACATCCCTGTAATGAGTACTTTAACAGTACATTCTTCTGAGGATAAAAAACCCCTATGCATTACTCTTAGTGTAGCACTATTTTAGAGTAAGAAAACCAGCACTGAGTAAATAAAAATTAATTACTTGTTCTAAGACAAAAACAAGGGAATAGCTAATAACTGACCATACATAGATCAGACAGTGGTGATCTAAGATGAACATTTATAAAAAATGAAACGGAGCGACTGAAGAACAGAGTCATGGTTGAAATCAGTGAAAATATTAACGTTGTTAAAGATGTAGGTCTTCCCAAGAAACAGTTTAGGTGATTGGCAGTGATCATCTATGTCCAAGATGTGATGCAAAGGCAGAGCTGTCACGTTGGAATATTTCCCATGAACCCATAGCACATTCCTGAACACAACGCTCTTCACAGACACACTTTCCACAGTCCCAATGTACACTAAATAAAGAGATACACAAGTACATTACATTAAAAACCCATAAAAAAATTTAAGAACAACATTTGTTCCAATATTGAAAATTATAGATGATATCTTACTTTCTTTGCAGAGATCACTTGTGTTTAGATTATTCAAAGATAGAAGTCTGGATCCTAAAAAAAGAACATTACAGGCATATTATTGGTCAAACGCATTACCTCAACTGTGCTATGAAGTCAAAATGACACAAAATGAAGTTTAACTTTGTGAGAGGACATTTAAGCAGACACAACAGACCATGCATCATGTTTCTCTGATCCTTTCCTGGTTCATGGATTCTTCTCAGCCTCTCCGCACAGCATGAGCACAGGCTGGTGTTGTAATAGAGGTGACCACAGCATCCAAATCCTGTCTTGACAGAGTAAAGCACCTCTTTTTCCTGGCTTGAGCAGCAAATATCCTGGTTTTGAAAAGATATATAATTCATTATGGTTAATGAAAGCATAATCGTTTGCAACCAGTGAGGCCACAACATTAAGTTCAGTCAGTAATTTTGGTACGTTGGCTGAATTTAGCTATATTTTTTGCACATGGGAACGAAGAATGGATTTGACTTAAGTTATTCTGACTGTCAGATATACAGTAAATAGATCCAGAGTGCAGTTCAAACATAGATTTCACTATGGCCTTAGAGAAAACTGCTTAGAGGAGCTCACTGAGCCTGATATTAACAATAACTACTCCAACTTCGCAACTGTTTTATGTTATAAGATCTTATGATTGTCACGGCCAGGGGATCAGCAGGCCGCTGACTAGTAGCGTTCTCTCTCTCTCTTGTTCTCTCTCTTGCTCTCTCTCTCGCTCTCTCGCCAGGGCGGAACTCATGGTGGGTTCATGCCCTTGGCCCACGCCCCTCTGAAGAGGAAACACCTGGGCCTCATCAGTGCAGCCAGCATTTAAGCCAGGGAGTGGCTTCTACTCATTGCTGGATCTTCGCGTGTGACTCGCGTCAGTGCAGCCCAGCTCTGAGCAAGTTCTTCCCTGCGCAAAACCTCTAACGTGTGTTTCCTTCTGTACATAGATCCCCTGGACCCGACCCTGCATTCCCCGAGTGGATTCCTGTTTTTTTGTGAGTGTTTGGAGAGAGACTGGTCACGATAGGAGAGAGTCAGAAGAGGAGCAAGTGTCTTTTCCCTACCTGGATTTCCCCGGAGCCTTTTCCCTGTCACCGCTTTGTATATAGCACTACCCCTGCACTAATTGTATATACACCTGGTGGAACTGTAATAAATACCAACTGTGCCTCTGAGTCCTGCGTGTGAGTCCTCAAGCGAACCGTGACAATGATATAATACAGTGTAAGACATGAATAGATGCACAAACAACAGATCCTCAGATAACACCATTAATAAATCTACCTGTGGCTTTTGCAGGATGGATCCGCAGCACTGAGCGTCCCCTCCATGCTTGTCTAATGATGTCAGATTGTACAGTGTTCCTGCACAGCACTTCATCTGTGGGTCTTTAATGTTGTAGGCTTTGACCCCACAGCAGTGAAGGTTTTCTGATTTGGGGTGTCTGAGTGGAAAACAGAGGTAGCAGTTAGAATTAAATTAAGTACAGTGACATAAAGAAGTATGCTCATAAGAGGCTAAGTGAACCCCAAGTTGCTGCTGTTACACTCCGAATATTAGTACAAAGTACTTAGGCTCATAAATGAGCTGTATGAATGTCTATATTTAAGTGAATGATGCTTATAGAAGTAAGTGCTTTGAGTGTTTGCTTGAGTAGAAAGACAATATATAAGTACTAGCCCACTTAGATCACTGCTTATGTATGTTGCTTGAAGTCAGCCTGAAAGATAACTTCCTCTCTGCTTCAAAACAGTGTTTACACAGGGTGAAGTGAAAGAAACACACTATCAGAGCAATTTCAACACTCAGAGTCTACACAGAATGCATTTATACCCAGTGTTGCTGTTACTGTACAGCTACTGTAGCTGAAAACAGCCACAATTCAACGAGTTCAGCTGATCTGGAACTAACCATAAAACAGAAACTGAGAATGATGATGAAATAACGGTAAGGGCAACACAGTAGTGTGGTGAATAGGGTTATTACGTCACAGCTGGAGGGTTCTGAGAAATCCGACTGAAAACAAAAAGGCATCCCAGGAGATGAGTCATGCACACAGACAGGGTTTTTAAACATAAAAATTTCAAATGGCAGTCAGAGTCAGGGACTCAGACAGGCTGACAAAGAGAGGTTTGGCACAGTAAGTTAAGAGGAAACAGATGAAGCTGAATTTCTGCTTATTTTGTGTCTTCCTATCTCAGACACCATGTCTGTTTAAATGGATTGTGCCATGCAGATGTTTTTTTAATCCCTTCGTTCTCACAGAAGAGACAGAATAAGTTGTTCCCATGCTCCCGTGTTCCCATACTGATTCTAAAAAAAAGGAGGAAATTCCAGTTTTCATCAGCAATTTTAAAGTAATTAAACAAATCACACATGTTCTGATTTGTATGGGTGGAAAACAGAGGTACTAATTATAATTAAATATGGACAGCGACATGAAGAAACATGCTCCTAACAGGCTGAGTTAGAGTTCTCATGTTCACTGCTGGATGCCAGCTTGAAAGATAATGTCTTTACCACAGTCTTTACACAGGCTGGGAATTAAAAGTAGAACATCATTAGAGCTACAGCTTCATCTCTCTGTTAGTGTCCACATAAAAAAAATAAAAAAATCAGTCACTGAAAGACATAAGTCATGACCAGACAGGGTGTAACAACTAACAGTTAGCACCAAACCCAATAAAAGACCCAGACAGGCTGTTTGAGAGATTCCTTGGCACAGTAGTTCAGCGCATTTTCCAAGGGAAAAAAAGAACGTCTGCCTTTCTCAGACGGTTTCTTGCGAAATGTTTTTTTTCCCTGCTTCACCTTTCTCAGACGGTTTCTGTTTTCACTCGAGACAGACTACATATAAAAAATGTTTCCATACTTTCGGCCACCCTGTCTGACAAAATTCCAACTAGCGTTATATTCCAACTGATTAAAACAACAAAGTTAAAGAACTAATTTTTCACTGGACTTTCTCAGCAATGTAAAGCAGCAACGCAAACACACTCACTCACACACACACGCACACAATCACCTGTGTCCATTGCAGCAGATCTCAGTACGAGGCCGGTAAATTTCCGTCCCACAGCAGTGTTGTCCCGGGCTGCCATAAAACTGAGAACAACATAGAGTCCCTTTAGCTGGATTGTAAGGAATACACATCTCTGAACATTCCTCTCCATCATCTCTGCCCTCGTACAAGGTGTCATTACAACAGAGAACTCCACGTTATGCTGAGCAATACGCAGTCACTCCACAGCACTTGAAGAATCAGAAATAATGCAGTAAATTGCTCAACAATGCACAGCCAAACCCTTTTATTTGTGCATTTAAATGCACATGGATGAACACATAAATTTATGAGTTTTTACAAAAAGAAGATGAAATGCAAAAATCAGGAAAAAAACAAAAAGTTGAAACAATTCAAACATTACACAGGTCTCATTTCCACACATAACATATCTAATTTTTTTTGTCTTACCAGATTTATGGACCTTTTGCAGTAGTGGTAACCAAAACCAACACCGCTAGACGAGTTTAAACATCAGATTGAAAAACACCCTCAGTTACTGTATAAGAGGAGCGGGGTGGAGCTCTAAGCTCTCTCATCGAAGCTGCACAAAAACAACCTTTTTTGTCTGGGATCACTAGGTACCATTGCTGTCAGTTATTTGTGTAAAACTGAACATTGCAGCATGAGGCCCTTCATTTTTAATAACAAAAACTTTAATGAAAAATCTCGCCAAAATGCCATTAATATGTTTTTCCCTTTTGTTTTTTTAAGGAAACAGTGCTTTAGGCTTTAGCCATAATTTGAAAGCTTGATTTCATTTTCCTACAGAAAAGGAGATTAAAACTGTTGAGCTTTGCACTTTACACTGATTAAAAAACACAAACAGCTGGGCAGGCCCAGAAAAGGAAAAGAAAAACCCAAAAAACAATTTGTACATTACTTGATCTAGCCACGGCTTGCATCGAAATACGGATCCATCACAGCAGACTTCTATACGTGGGTCATACACCCTGGCCTTGCTTTGACCTAAACAGATAGGTGTGAGGGTTGGGGTGGGTTGGGGTTAGGTGGAAAGAAGAGATAGTAGTTGCAGTAAAAATAAAACATGTTGCGATTAATGATGTCTTGTGTGTAACTTTGTTACACACAAGTTGCTTTATTCTCCCTCCTTTGCAAAATACTGACTATAAAATAAAGGAATTCGGTTGGTTTCCAAGTCTTTGTAGGAGGCATCTGGGGCTAGGTTGGTAGAAGAGCTGTCCCCACTATGCATTTCATTGGGCAAGATAGTGAACAAGATACTGAGTTACCACTGATGCATACACGGTAGTGTGAGTGTGTCTGAATGTTAGATAAAAGTGCTTAGTCCTACATGTAAGTGACTGGGTGAAAGGGATTTATAGTAGAAAGTGTTTTGAGTGCTCAACTAGTGCAGGAAAATGCAAAAAAAAAGGATAAAGGTTAACACTACACACCCTGATGTGGGCTGTTAAGCATACCAGACATTTCTGAACAGCTCACATATTATGGAAAGACCAAACCACATGTTTAAAACCCTCCACCTCCGGGCTTAGAGCTTTAATTCTCCACACTGGAATACTTGACATGAAGGGAGTGTAAACTCTCAGAAGTTAATGCCTTATGGTGATTAAGATATGGTGATTTTAAAAAAAAAAAAAACGTCTTTTGTGGAGTACAGTAACTGATATAGATGCCAAGATTTTGAACAAACCAGCTGCTGCACATCCTTTTTTGGATTCAAAGATAATCCTGAGTTATCCCTTTTTATTCATTGCAAAGCTTTAATGTTTTTCATAGGGTGGTTCAAAAAGATGGAAGCTCTTTCAATTGTGTGGTCTGGGGGAAAATATCAAGACCATTTTCCCATAGCAATTTAACCTTTTGCTAATATGAACAATGAAATCTTTCTCTATGTAGGGAGAAAAAAAGTTTTTATTTGTAAGTGAACCACCCTTCCGCGCAGCTTACATTTTCCATGATTTTGATCTTGGCAAGATGTACTGTCTGGAAAAATAAAGACACACTTCACTGTCTGAAAGTTTGATTAAAAAAAATACTTAAAGTCTTCAGGGAACCCTTAGAAAAAAAAAGTCTTTGTCTAACTTTCTAACTGTCAGAGTTATTTACACACCCAAGATAAGAATGTCAATGTGAACTTCTTTTAAAACAGTCCCTCTTTTTGGGCAAAAGCCATTTAACTTAAGGCCTAAAACTGTCTCTGTGGCAGATTTGATTTGATGGATTTATAACAGTGTTGGAGGTTACAGTTAAATTACAACAACTCAGTAGTTGAACTAAAGTTCAGGGTCAGTCATTGTAGTGCAGCGCTTGACATGGTTGCCTCACAAGAAGAAAGTGCTGGGTCCTAGTCTGCAGACTGATCAGCTGTTCAGGGGCTCATCCTGCCTCTGGTTGGAAAACAGAGCCTTGCAGCTGGGGTACGTTTCAACCCCATGATGACTCTGACTCTTTCCTGACACTAAACACACTATAATAATTATAGTTGTTTTTTTTTTTTAAATCACCATACAGGCATGAGGTCCATATGGAAGGTCAAGTGAGAAAAGACTGTGTATTATGCAGTACCTTATTGACTTGCATAACAACATATCAACGTTCTGTCAGGACTATTGCTGCAAGTGACTAATCACATTGTTGTAAAAGGAACCCTTAAAGTTCTAAAGCATGGCTGTTAGTAGGAAGACTTCACATAAAGAGTTCATGTATAGATGACAATGTGTTGGATGAATTACTGAATCAAACAGAAATAATTTTATTCGACCCATAGCCATGATCTTTCCTTAGTTATACTGTTATCTGGGCCTGAGCTTATTTTTAGATAGAATAAGGCTAACTGGAAAACTGTTCTCTGGACTGATGAATCACACTTTCAGCTGCCAACATCATCCAAGCTAAATACGGACCAATAAAACGTTATTTACGGGTACCATTATAGAGGCATAGGGCCAGGGTAACTTGAAAGCACCATTAATAATGAACATGCTTTGGAGGAACACGTGCAGATAAGATTGCATTCTTTTCAGTCTGTAACTATCATAAAAGCATGGCTGATAAACTGATGCTTCCCTCAGGATCTGCCACCCAATAAAAACATCTGGCACTTTGTGGAAAACTAAAGAGACAAAAAACTGGCTAGCACTTGAAACATGAGACTGTGAAAACATGCGACTTCAAAAGCTATTTGATCTCCTAATTTCTTACAAGTTGTGTAAAAAGACAAGAGGATGCAGCACAGTGGGAAACATGCCCCTCACCTAAACATTTGGAAAAGGGTTTTTTGGTATTGACTTCACAATGAGCAAACAGGTTACAGTATAATATAATATAGTTTCATCATCCTAGATGAAAGTTCTTGTCAACATCTTGTCAATAGAACCTGTTAAGCTTGTTATTTTATCTCTTTATAGTTTTCCATTCTAGGGATTTTCCAAAATGAGATGGTGTCACAAAAGCAAATGATGCAATGTTCCCTTTAGGGGAAATTTATGCTGCAAATAAGTTTTTGTTTTTACACGGTTGCACGTAAGATAAACATGTTTAAACTGCTCACTCAGCTCTAACTGCTTTCTTGGAGCGTGGGCTGTTCCTTATCTGATTCAACTCACTCTACAGGCCCACATAAAAACCATGGGATGATGCAATGTCACATACAATGATCAATGATAGATAGAACATCTGCAGGGAAGCTTTAAGAGTGTTCTTAGTTTTGTTTTTGTTTTTGCAGGACTATGCAGAGTTCTTGAAAACTTTCCCTGGCACACACTCACTCAAAGAAACAGCTATGGAGACGGTAATACCTGAGGCGCAGAACCAAAAAGGCTTTTGGTGTCTCTCACAGCAACGATGCGTCTTTGGATTGTAACATGTCGACCCACAGAGATGTGTGTTTGGTTCAGTGCTGTGGATAGACAAACACAGCCAAAATAAACACAAAAACCACTCCATATCACTGGTACACTACCACAGAGCAGAACAGAAAGTATTAACAGGTATATTTATTTTTACCGGCTACTGGATAGCATCACACTTTACTGCGTGTACTCGGATTTCATTCAGTAAAGATTAAATCTGTGACCTCAATCCAACTGAAAGAAATTGGTGGACCAGGCTTAAAGCCAATTGTGTGTCTATAAACCAACAAATTTCAATTAACTAACCCCTAATTAACCAATTCTGTCAAGAAGAGTGATCAAATTTATGCCAAAAGCTTGCTCATGGCTACCAAAAGTATGTGGTTTAGGTGTGACTTACTAAGGGACATTTAACTTAGTTGGGGTGTATTTAGACTTTTGGCACTGTGGGGATTACAGAAGATCAAAAATCATTTCAAAATTGTGCACCCATTGTTTTTTAAATTATTAAAGGTGTGTGCTGTATAGTCTCTCATGAAAAAGAGCAGTTCAAAGAAATAATTTAAGCACAAATTTACTATGATATTCATGCCAGTGATGAGTCTATGTACACTGTTGAGCACAACTGTAAATAAACTCAAATTAGAGTAGAACATTTCCTACAAAGCCTGAATGCATGATAGTTAATCTTGACTAGATTAAATTTACATTTGTCTACATATGACATTATAGTAAAAATTGTTATAGTAAAACCCATTTACTTACCAAAAGTGTTGGAGCTCATGTGTCTGAAAAATATAAAACATAAAGGCAAACATTCATATATTTGCACAAAAAAGTAAAAGAATGATATTTTATTGCAGTATGTATCTTACCAGTTGTTGAAAACCTGTAAAGATAAAGCACAAAGCCTTTTGAAGTGGAAAACTAAACTAAACCAAAATAATTGCCATTAACTCATCATTTGTCATTACATTTTAATAGAAAATATGAAGCTAAGAGTTAAATCTTAAATAGATTTGTAAGATATGCATGAGACTGCATTTGACCATTTCTGACCTTCAGGGTTAGCTGACTCCTTTGCACAGCAAGATGAATGCTTCGGTTGTACCTCCAGAACACCTTCATTCTCACAGCAGCACTGAGTCCTGTTGTCATACTGGTGGTGACCGCAGCACTGGTGGAAAGTGGAATTCCTCACCAGACTCTTCTTATTATCATTCGGACCACAATGCAGAATTCCCACATTTTGCACTCCTGTGAAAAAACAATCAGATACTAAAAACTGTAAGACTTATACTTCAGTCGTAGCTAATTCATGTTTAGCTTATACTGTACGAGAAAACCGTAAAAATAATAATTGCAATGCTGCTTCAAGCAGCAAACCTTGTGTTTATTGCAAGGGAGAGCAACACAACCTCCAAATCTGCGGAAAGCTCAAGGACAAGCCTCATAAGGACAAGATTGAGTTTTTAAGGAGCATAGGACTGTGTTTTGCCTGTTTGAAACATGGTCACATGAGTAGCAGCTGCAAATGCTCTCGACTGCATCCTACCCTGCTGCACATCACCAATAGGGACTCACAAGAAGAAACAGCAAGGGTGGCGGCTCAACAGTTCGTATCAAGTGCTCTTGTACAAACAACAGCAACTTTCAGCATGACTGGGGCCGGTAAGGAAGATTGTATTCTTCCAATCGTTCCAGTACGTGTCAAGGCCCAGAAAGGAACCAAGACAGTAACAACATATGCATTCTTGGATCAAGGCAGCTCAGCCACCTTTGTGACAGAGTCACTGATAAAACAACTGAACCTGAACGGACGAATTACGAAAATCTCACTCCGAACGATGGGAAATGAATCTGTTGTGAACACCTGCATTGTGACTGGACTGGAAGTCAGTAGTCTGGATGGTAGCCAGTTTATTAAACTTTCAGAGGTGTATGCACAAGACCACATTCCTGTAAGTAAAAACAATATCCCATGCCAGGAGGATGTTGACAGGTGGTAACACCTGACGGAAGTGAAACTTCCCACTATCCAAGCGGATGTTGGATTACTCATAGGAGTGAATGTTCCCAAAGCCATGGAACCGCTTAAGGTGGTAAACAGCGTGGACAATGGACCCTACGCAGTGAGAACAATATTAGGTTGGACAGTAAATGGACCACTTAGGAGTGGAGGCGACATGAGTGGGAGAAACAGATTGGCACAAGTGACTGTGAATAGGATATCAGTAGCCAGGTTGGAAGAGCTCTGGCAGCTACAGTTTAAGTAAGACTTTCCTGATGCGGGACAAGACGAAAATCTTGAAATGTCCAAGGAAGATCGTCAGTTTCTGAACATGGTGTCTCAGTCTGCAAAACTGGAGGATGGCCATTATAGTATTTGTCTTCCAGTGAGAAGCAAGGCGCTGTGCTTACCAAGCAACAGAGAAGTCGCAGTGCAACGTGCGCTGAACTTACAGAAAAGATTCACCAGAGATGTCAAGTTTTACGAAGAATATGTTGCATATATGGATGATATCCTAAAAAAGGGTTACGCGATCAAACTGAACGATGCTGAATGTAAGTCACTGGAGGGACGAACATGGTATTTGCCTCATCATGGAGTGAGACATCCAGTCAAGCAAAAGTTACGTGTTGTCTTCGACTGTGGGGCAAGCTTTCAAGGAACATCGCTGAACCAGCATCTCTTGCAGGGACCGGATTTGACAAGCTCACTGGTGGGAGTCCTCCTGAGGTTTCGACAGGAGACTGTGGCAGTAATGGCTGACGTGGAGGCCATGTTCCATCAGGTCAGAGTCAGCAAGGAAGATACAGATCTCCTCAGGTTTCTTTGGTGGTCTGATGGGAATTACAAGGAGAAGCTTGCAGAACACAAAATGTTGGTCCACATCTTTGGTGCCACCTCTTCGCCAAGTGTTGCATCTTTTGCACTTCAGAAATGCGCTACTGATTTCGAAAGAGAATTTGGTCAAGAAGCTGCAAGGACAGTCAAGAAAAAATTTTATGTGGATGACTGTCTTAAGTCAATTGCAGAGGAAGACGCAGCAATCACCCTGTGTTCTGACTTGAGGAACATGTTGGCAAAAGGCGGATTTCGACTAACAAAATGGTCAAGCAACAGCAGAAAGTTGCTCAACTCAATTCCTGATGAAGAAAGAGCACAAGGATTTAAAGTTCTGAATCTGGACGAGAGTAATTTGCCGATGGAAAGAGCATTGGGAATTCAGTGGTGTGCTGAATCAGATCAGTTCAAGTTCAAGATCAACCTTAAAAACAGACCGAACACTAGAAGAGGACTGCTTTCCCTTCTCAGCTCCATCTTTGATCCACTGGGATTTGTTGCTCTGGTGATTCTGTGTGCAAAAAAAATCTTGCACGATTTATGTCGGAGGAAATACGGCTGGGATGAATCCCTACCAGAGGATGTCATTAAGAGCTGGAATAAGTGGGTTGCAGATTTGCAAAGGCTTGACGACTTTGGAGTTGACAGGAGCATCAAGTCAAAGCATTTTGGTGCACCAGTCTTTGCGCAGCTGCATCATTTTGCTGACGCAAGCGAAGACGCTTATGGAACAGCAAGCTACCTGTTGCTGCGCAATGCAAGTGGCGAGACTCAGTCCACCTTGGTAATGGCAAAGGCAAGGGTTGCACCTTTGAAGTGTCCAACCATCCCACGAATGGAACTGATTGCCGCAACAGTTGCAGTGAAGATGGATAAACTTCTAAAGAAGGAACTAGAAGTAGAACTGCATGAATCTGTTTTTTGGACAGATAGCACGGCTGTGCTAAAGTACTTGAATAGTGAAGGCACAAGATTCAAGACCTTTGTTTCTAATAGGATCTCAGTGATCTTAAGCCATTCTCACATTCGGCAGTGGAGATATGTCAATACCACTTTGAATCCAGCAGATCATGTCTCTAGAGGACAGACTGTTGCAGCATTCTTAAAATGTGGCGATTGGCTTTCGGGTCCAAGTTTTCTATTCTGCTCAGAAGATCAGTGGCCGAAGAATCCAGATCCCAGAATGCTGGATTTTGATGACTTAGAGGTCAAAAGAGAAGCTCAGACACATGTCATTCAGATGCAAGGGCTCAAAGACTCAGTAGACCAGCTGATGAATCACTACTCATCTTGGACAAAGCTAAAGCGTGCTGTAGCCTGGTTCATGAAACTGAAGAGTTTGCTTAAGGAATTAATAGCAAAGAGAAAGGAAGCAAGCACAATGAGTGAGGAAATCAGGATGAGCCAATTCAAGAAAGCTTTCAAGGGAAAAAATCTAACCTGTGACGATTTGTCTGAAGCAGAAATGGAAATTGTGAAGTACTGTCAGAAGCAAAGTTTTGAACAGGACTTGGCAATGCTGAAAGAACATCAAAGGGTGAAGAAAAAAGGCTCTCTCTACAAGTTGACTCCAGTACTGCAAGATGGAGTCATAAGAGTTGGAGGAAGGTTGAGTCGAGCAGCAATGCCAGATGATGCTAAGCAGCAAGTCATCTTGCCAAAGGACTCACATATCACACAGCTTGTGTTAAGACATACCCATGATGTTACAGCTCACGCCGGACGGAATCACATGTTGGCTCATCTGCGTCAAAAATTTTGGATCCCTGGAGCAAATGGAGCCATTAGAAGGTTCTTGTCAAAATGTGTTACCTGTAAAAGGCTACACGGAAGTGCTGGCAAACAAATAATCGCAGATTTACCAAAATGCAGGATCCTGCCTGATGACCCTCCATTCACCAAAGTAGGTGTTGACTACTTTGGTCCATTCCTGGTAAAAAGGGGAAGAAGTCAAGTAAAGAGATATGGTGTCATTTTCACATGTCTTACCACACGAGCTGTACATCTGGAGGTTGCATCTTCACTTGACACTGATGCGTGTCTCAACGCCATCAGAAGATTCCTTGCCAGAAGAGGACAAGTTAAAGAGATGTACTCAGATAATGGAACCAACTTCCGATCAGCTAACAGTGAGTTAAAGAAAGCAATTAAAGAATGGAACTCCAGTATGATCATAAAATCATTGCAGCAAAGGGGGATCCAATGGCATTTTAATCCACCAGCAGGATCTCACCATGGAGGAAGCTGGGAGAGACTCATCCGCTCAGTGAGAAAAATTTTGAACATCACAGTAAAAGAACAACTGTTGGATGAAGAAGGTCTCCACACCTTGCTGTGTGAAGCTGAGGCTATTATGAACAGCAGGCCTATTACAAAGGAATCTTCAGATCCCAATGACCTGGAGGCTTTAACACCCAACCATCTCCTGTTGCTGAAGGTTAAGCCAGAATTACCCCCAGGAATCTTCAACAAGGATGCCCAGTATGTAAATCGCAGGTGGAGACAAATCCAATATCTTGCAGACATTTTTTGGAAACGCTGGTGCAAGGAATACCTCATGCAGCTCCAAGAGCGTCAACGATGGACTACACCTAAGAGAAATTTCCATGTTGGTGATGTTGTGCTGATCGTAGATGACACAGCACCCAGAAATTCATGGCCACTAGGAAGAATCGTAGAGACCTTTCCAGACCAGAAAGGTCTGGTGCGTCAGGTGAAAGTAAAGACCAAGACCAATGAGCTTGGCCGACCAGTTACAAAGCTGTGCCTTTTGCAAGAAGCTGAAGATAATTGATGCACTCTTCGAAAGTCAAGAACTAGTTTCCTCTGAGGGGAGGAAAGTGAAAGAAGATTTCTTTAAGATAGTTGAAGTTCAGTTAAGTAATGTAGCCATAGACCTTTTCATTTAAGTTAAAGATTTTGGAGTAATTGTTTCAAAGACATTGATAACAATTAGGGGCCGGTAATGTAGAAGCCTACATGCAGTTTAATTTGAAATGTATGCTTTTATTTTGATAGTGCAGAAAAAACAGGAAGTTGGGCGAGAGGAGAGTGGAGCCACATGGTATTTTGACCTCGCAATCTCTCTTCATCCATTTTGAATTGAGCTTTATAAGTTTTCGTAATTTGGAATTCTGTTGCTGTGTACCTGTTTGGACTTTTGAAGTAAATATTGAAAAAACTATCAAGGACTGTTTTTTGTTTTTTTGTTTTTTTTGGATATGGAAAGAGGGACTAAGCGGAGCGTCAAGCTAAGGCTCCATTCGAAGGAAACCTACATGTACAATATGAAATAAAAAATAAATCTGTTGTTATTGGATTCGTCACACACAGCTGGCATGTAAGTGTACGAAGTAATGAGTCACCCACAGTTGACATGTAAGTGTACGAAGTAATGAGTCACCCACAGTTGACATGTAAGTGTATGAAGTAATGAGTTACCCACAGTTGACATGTAAATGTACAAAGTAATGAGTTACCTGTAGTGGAGCTCTTGTCACAGCAAGATGAATGCTTCGGTTGTACCTCCAGAACACCTTCATTCTCACAGCAGCACTGAGTCCTGTTGTCATACTGGTGGTGACCGCAGCACTGGTGGAAAGTGGAATTCCTCACCAGACTCTTCTTATTATCATTCGGACCACAATGCAGAATTCCCACATTTTGCACTCCTGTGAAAAAAAATCAGATACTAAAAACTGTAAGACTTATACTTCAGTCATAGCTAATTCATGTTTAGCTTATACTGTACGAGAAAACCGTAAAAATAATAATTGCAATGCTGCTTTTCACAGTAAAATGATTATCTTATGATTAGCTCTCTCATTTTAAATAATATTATGTGGAGGTTTGAGAAAAACAGCTAACTGACAGCATAGTTGGTTGGGTTTGTTGAAGCAATTGTGGAAAGCTGTAGAGGCAACAACAAAGTCATCACCTCCAGTAATGAGTCTGGATTTTATTGGATTGCTATATGACAACTATTGGAGGATCAACAGCACTGTAGACATGGCAGATCTTTTATAAAATATGGTATCGCTTGTACAGAGTTTTGAATTAAGGGAGAAAAATACACACAAATGTGGCAGGTTTATTAGTTAGTCTGTAATTCTATGATGTTTACTCAATCAAATACATTTCTCACCACAGTCTGATGTGCATTAAGACTCATATGTACAATATGAAAAAAAAAATGGAACTGTTGTTACTGGATTCGTCACACACAGCTGGCATGTAAGTGTACGAAGTAATGAGTTACCCACAGTTGACATGTAAGTGTATGAAGTAATGAGTTACCCACAGTTGACATGTAAGTGTATGAAGTAATGAGTTACCCACAGTTGACATGTAAGTGTATGAAGTAATGAGTTACCCACAGTTGACATGTAAATGTACAAAGTAATGAGTTACCTGTAGTGGAGCTCTTGTCACAGCAAGATGAATGCTTCGGTTGTACCTCCAGAACACCTTCATTCTCACAGCAGCACTGAGTCCTGTTGTCATACTGGTGGTGACCGCAGCACCGGTGGAAAGTGGAATTCCTCACCAGACTCTTCTTATTATCATTCGGACCACAATGCAGAATTCCCACATTTTGCACTCCTGTGAAAAAAAATCAGATACTAAAAACTGTAAGACTTATACTTCAGTCATAGCTAATTCATGTTTAGCTTATACTGTACGAGAAAACCGTAAAAATAATAATTGCAATGCTGCTTTTCACAGTAAAATGATTATCTTATGATTAGCTCTCTCATTTTAAATAATATTATGTGGAGGTTTGAGAAAAACAGCTAACTGACAGCATAGTTGGTTGGGTTTGTTGAAGCAATTGTGGAAAGCTGTAGAGGCAACAACAAAGTCATCACCTCCAGTAATGAGTCTGGATTTTATTGGATTGCTGTAAGACAACTATTGGAGGAGCAACAACACTGTAGACATGGCAGATCTTTTTTAAAGGCAAGTTTATTAATTAGTATTTAATTCCATGATGTTTACTCAATCAAATACATTTCTCACCAAAGTCTGATGTGCATTAAGACTCATATGTACAATATGACAACAAGTGCAACTGTTTTTATTGGATTCGTCACACACAGCTTGCATGTAAGTGTACAAAGTAATGAGTTACCTGTAGTGGAGCTCTTGTCACAGCAAGATGAATGCTTCGGTTGTACCTCCAGAACACCTTCATTCACACAGCAGCACTGAGTCCTGTTGTCATACTGGTTGTGACCGCAGCACTGGTGGAAAGTGGAATTCTTCACCAGACTCTTCTTATTATCATTCGGACCACAATGCAGAATTCCTACATTATGCACTCCTGTGAAAACGAATCAGATACTAAAAACTGTAAGACTTATACTTCAGTCATAGTTAATTCATGTTTAGCTTTGTGTTTATGTGTTTCTCGTACAGTATATCCTGCAATACTGCTTTTCACTGTAAAATGATTATCTTATGATTAGCTCTAGTTCAGTTTAAACAATATTCTGTGGACGTTTGTAAAAAACAAAACAAAACAGCTATCTGACACTATAGTTGCTTTGGTTTGTTGAGGCAACTATGGAAAGCTGTAGAGGAAATGACAAAGTCATCACCTCCAGTTATGAGTCTGGATTTTATTGGATTGCTATATGACAACTATTGGAGGATCAACAGCACTGTAGACATGGCAGATCTTTTATAAAATATGGTATCGCTTGTACAGAGTTTTGAATTAAGGGAGAAAAATACACACAAATGTGGCAGGTTTATTAGTTAGTCTGTAATTCTATGATGTTTACTCAATCAAATACATTTCTCACCACAGTCTGATGTGCATTAAGACTCATATGTACAATATGAAAAAAAAAATGGAACTGTTGTTACTGGATTCGTCACACACAGCTGGCATGTAAGTGTACGAAGTAATGAGTTACCCACAGTTGACATGTAAGTGTATGAAGTAATGAGTTACCCACAGTTGACATGTAAGTGTATGAAGTAATGAGTTACCCACAGTTGACATGTAAATGTACAAAGTAATGAGTTACCTGTAGTGGAGCTCTTGTCACAGCAAGATGAATGCTTCGGTTGTACCTCCAGAACACCTTCATTCTCACAGCAGCACTGAGTCCTGTTGTCATACTGGTGGTGACCGCAGCACTGGTGGAAAGTGGAATTCCTCACCAGACTCTTCTTATTATCATTCGGACCACAATGCAGAATTCCCACATTTTGCACTCCTGTGAAAAAAAATCAGATACTAAAAACTGTAAGACTTATACTTCAGTCATAGCTAATTCATGTTTAGCTTATACTGTACGAGAAAACCGTAAAAATAATAATTGCAATGCTGCTTTTCACAGTAAAATGATTATCTTATGATTAGCTCTATCATTTTAAATAATATTATGTGGAGGTTTGAGAAAAACAGCTAACTGACAGCATAGTTGGTTGGGTTTGTTGAAGCAATTGTGGAAAGCTGTAGAGGCAACAACAAAGTCATCACCTCCAGTAATGAGTCTGGATTTTATTGGATTGCTATATGACAACTATTGGAGGATCAACAGCACTGTAGACATGGCAGATCTTTTATAAAATATGGTATCGCTTGTACAGAGTTTTGAATTAAGGGAGAAAAATACACACAAATGTGGCAGGTTTATTAGTTAGTCTGTAATTCTATGATGTTTACTCAATCAAATACATTTCTCACCACAGTCTGATGTGCATTAAGACTCATATGTACAATATGAAAAAAAAAATGGAACTGTTGTTACTGGATTCGTCACACACAGCTGGCATGTAAGTGTACGAAGTAATGAGTTACCCACAGTTGACATGTAAATGTACAAAGTAATGAGTTACCTGTAGTGGAGCTCTTGTCACAGCAAGATGAATGCTTCGGTTGTACCTCCAGAACACCTTCATTCTCACAGCAGCACTGAGTCCTGTTGTCATACTGGTGGTGACCGCAGCACTGGTGGAAAGTGGAATTCCTCACCAGACTCTTCTTATTATCATTCGGACCACAATGCAGAATTCCCACATTTTGCACTCCTGTGAAAAAAAATCAGATACTAAAAACTGTAAGACTTATACTTCAGTCATAGCTAATTCATGTTTAGCTTATACTGTACAAGAAAACCGTAAAAATAATAATTGCAATGCTGCTTTTCACAGTAAAATGATTATCTTATGATTAGCTCTCTCATTTTAAATAATATTATGTGGAGGTTTGAGAAAAACAGCTAACTGACAGCATAGTTGGTTGGGTTTGTTGAAGCAATTGTGGAAAGCTGTAGAGGCAACAACAAAGTCATCACCTCCAGTAATGAGTCTGGATTTTATTGGATTGCTGTAAGACAACTATTGGAGGAGCAACAACACTGTAGACATGGCAGATCTTTTTTAAAGGCAAGTTTATTAATTAGTATTTAATTCCATGATGTTTACTCAATCAAATACATTTCTCACCAAAGTCTGATGTGCATTAAGACTCATATGTACAATATGACAACAAGTGCAACTGTTTTTATTGGATTCGTCACACACAGCTTGCATGTAAGTGTACAAAGTAATGAGTTACCTGTAGTGGAGCTCTTTTCACAGCAAGATGAATGCTTCGGTTGTACCTCCAGAACACCTTCATTCACACAGCAGCACTGAGTCCTGTTGTCATACTGGTTGTGACCGCAGCACTGGTGGAAAGTGGAATTCTTCACCAGACTCTTCTTATTATCATTCGGACCACAATGCAGAATTCCTACATTATGCACTCCTGTGAAAATGAATCAGATACTAAAAACTGTAAGACTTATACTTCAGTCATAGTTAATTCATGTTTAGCTTTGTGTTTATGTGTTTCTCGTACAGTATATCCTGCAATACTGCTTTTCACTGTAAAATTATTATCTTATGATTAGCTCTAGTTCAGTTTAAACAATATTCTGTGGACGTTTGTAAAAAAAAACAACAGCTATCTGACACTGTAGTTGCTTTGGTTTGTTGAGGCAACTATGGAAAGCTGTAGAGGAAATGACAAAGTCATCACCTCCAGTTATGAGTCTGGATTTTATTGGATTGCTATATGACAACTATTGGAGGATCAACAGCACTGTAGACATGGCAGATCTTTTATAAAATATGGTATCGCTTGTGGGGCGATTGTGGCTCAAGAGTTGGGAGTTCGCCTTGTAATCGGAAGGTTGCCCGTTCGAGCCCCGGCTTGGACAGTCTCGGTCGTTGTGTCCTTGGGCAAGACACTTCCCCCCATGCCTACTGGTGGTGGTCAGAGGGCCCGGTGGCGCCAGTGTCCGGCAGCCTCGCCTCTGTCAGTGCGCCCCAGGGTGGCTGTGGCTACAATGTAGCTTGCCATCACCAGTGTGTGAATGGGTGGATGACTGGATATGTAAAGCGCTTTGGGGTCCTTAAGGACTAGTAAAGCGCTATATAAATACAGGCCATTTACCATTTATAGAGTTCTGAATTAAGGGAGAAAAATACACACAAATGTGGCAGGTTTATTAGTTAGTCTGTAATGCGCTTGTGAAGTGGCTGTTTGGTCTCTCCAATGTAGAGGTCTGGGCATTTCTCGCTGCACTGTACAGCATACACCACATTGTTAAGTCTGTGTTTTGGCGTTTTGTCTTTCGGGTGAACCAGTTTTTGTCTGAGCGTGTTGCTGGGTCTGAAATACACCGGGATGTCATGCTTGGAGAAAACCCTCCTGAGTTTTTCTGATACACCGGCCTCTACATTGGAGAGACCAAACAGCCACTTCACAAGCGCATGGCACAACATAGAAGAGCCACCTCCACAGGACAAGACTCAGCAGTCCATCTGCATCTTAAGGATAAAGGTCACTCTTTCGAGGATGCTAACGTTCACATTTTGGACAGAGAGGACAGATGGTTTGAAAGAGGAGTGAAAGAAGCCATTTATGTCCACTGTGAGCGACCATCTTTGAACAGAGGCGGGGGTTTACGACACCAACTGTCTGCCATCTATAATCCAGTTTTGAGTTCCCTTCCCAGACGCACTTAACGCCCACTCACATCCTGAGCCATCTGATTTCAGGAATTCGCATGATAAGGTGGGGCCAGGTTTCACAATGAACTCACCCGAAACTCTGACTGATTGGGACCCACACCCAGTTTCACACCTTGGCTCAGGCGATTAGAGGATCATCAGGGGGTCCTTTTGTCCCTCTGTGGGGGGAAACTCCCACTAGGTTTATATCTGGGACTCTCCAATATTTGACCTTAGAACTGAAGAAGCTTCTCGGATGAGAGGTGAAACGTCTTCAAGTAACTTAAAGAAGTCCAGACGCTTTTCTTTGCAAACTCTTTTGGCTGTACAAACTAATGAGTCACCCACAGTTGACATGTAAATGTACAAAGTAATGAGTTACCTGTAGTGGAGCTCTTGTCACAGCAAGATGAATCCTTCGGTTGTACCTCCAGAACACCTTCATTCTCACAGCAGCACTGAGTCCTGTTATCATACTGATTGTGCCCGCAGCACCGGTGGAAAGTGGAATTCCTCACCAGAATCTTCTTATTATCACTTGCACCGCAACACAATTGCTTGTCCTTGGCAAAAGCCTCTGTGGAGAATACCATGGAGATTCTTAACTCTTTGGCCTCAACCATAACTAAGCTGATAAGCCTCTGCAACATTCTGCCGATGCTGATTATATTTTTTCCACTTGTATATTTGTTCTACTGAA
Source organism: Diplotaxodon limnothrissa (assembly GCF_057381915.1). Taxonomy (NCBI): domain Eukaryota; kingdom Metazoa; phylum Chordata; class Actinopteri; order Cichliformes; family Cichlidae; genus Diplotaxodon; species Diplotaxodon limnothrissa. The sequence continues at coordinate 24,841,030 of NC_140609.1, forward strand.
GAATGAGGGATCCTTCTACACAACATTACCGTATGTTCAAATGAACATCTAGAACCACAAATCCATCTTCTTTTGTTTCCACTATTTCTCCTTACTTACATAAAATAAGTACATTTTGCAGTAGAAAATCACAACTCTCAAGAAGTCCTGTTTTTTGTTTGTAACACTGTCTGTCTTCGAATTTTGCCTTTTAATTATATAATATATGCTTAATGTGATGTTTTTCATCAGTGTGTCTGCTCACCTTTACCGCAACATTCAGCCATTAGTCCAGGTTTTGCAGTGATGGTTGATTGACAGCATATTTCATTGACAGGGTTGTAGGGCTTCAGCCCACAGCAGTTGGACACCTTTTCACTCAGACCATGAGTAACATTGGCTGTATAATAAAGACACAAACACTAGAAGCAGTGTAACAGCTGAAAGTGTCATGTTAAGTGTTAAATGGCCCACAGTTGTTCAAAAAAAGAAATGTTGCAATACCTCTGAATAAATGGAAACATCTGACTTAGTGATAGCAGATGAACACATACAGATGTGTGCAATGAATCCAGACTTCCCATCATTACTTTATTGTTCTTTTTCTGTTCATTTGCGCTCTGACAAAAAGCATGCTAATTTACAATAACAACAACAAGCACCCAAAAAGTTCAAACATAGCTATCCATAACTGGGTAATGATTTTCTTATTACAGTATCTGCCATGACTTTTTTTTTTTTTTTTACCAGAGTAGGGGGTGTATACAGTCAACTTCCAATTTATTCAGTCAATTAAATTCTGTATTAAAAACAAATTTTAGTCTAAAGCGGTACAATTCAACTGCTTCATAAAGCCAGAAAGGTGGTTAAGAGTTTTTGTGCTCTTTAACTTATTTTCTATTAAGATTTTTAATTTAGGTGCTCTTCAGGTGCTTTTCTTTATTGGCCAGTTACAAAGTCAAAATTTCAGTTTCAGTTTAGCTAGATTTCAAGTTCGTTACCTCTGAGAGTGTTTCCGTCTTGTACTTTGCAACAGGTTGCTTTTTCAGGATTGTAAGGTTCCTTTCCACAACAAGACAGACTCGCCCCTGGGTAAAGTTTGTTTCCACAGCAAGCAGCTTCTTGTGTGTCATACTTTGTCCCATTGCAGTCTTTTCTGAAAAGCACAGATAACCAAAGCCTATTATCAATGACAGTAAATTCCATAGACTTAACAGTGCATACAGAAAATTGCTGTTTTACACCGTCAAACCTAGAGAGACTACTCCCTTTAACCTTTGTACTAATGCCCTCTATTGGACAACTATGAAAATACACTAAAATGTAGCAACAGGAGCATACCCATAAGCTGTTTATAGTATTTTTAACACCTCCACCCTTGCTGTGCTGACATAAAATTTATCTGAATATAGGACATTTTAAAACCTCCCTCTACTCCAAATGTCAAAAACTGGAAGGTACTTCTTAAAATCCCAGCTCAAAGTCGAAGTTTCTCAGAATTTTTTTTACATTAACTTGTCTTAGTATGTCTTCCATCACATCTTTCCAACTGGGTTAAATGTAGAAGCTCATGGGTACTGGTTTAGCTCTCTGGGATGAGCAGGTGACCACTTGATGTATGGCTAGGAGCCCAGGTTTGAATCTGACCCATGCCCCTTTACCATACATCTTCCTCACTCTTCTAATAAGGCAGTTTATCCTTAGTTATTTCCATTATAGCTTACAGGACATTTTACAATTTAAAGCTTAATGATTAAAAACAAAAAGGTTTATGTATTCTCAACTGATTCTTTGAAGATGTGAAACAGACTACCCCATCATCTTGTAGTAGAAAGTGCCTTAGGTGGTCATATTGAGTAGAAAGGCACTATAGAAGTATCAGTCCATTTACCATTTTCCATTAACTCTGCCTCCTGGATGTCAACCTCCTGTGTTCTTTTAGGTGCCACTGTCTCCTTTTCTAGGCACCACATCATAGTGGGTCTCACTACCATTTTGTAAACCTTCCCTTTCACTCTTGCTGCTATTCTTCTGTCCCAAATCACACCTGACATTCATCCCACTTCCACCATGAACCTGTCACTCCTACCACACACCATTGTCTCACTGTTTCCATAGATCTTCTTCATCAGCCTCATATCTTTCTCTGGAATTCCTGATTTCTTCATACAGTATCACATTTCCTCTCGTTGCACCTTGGCACTCCATCAATACTCTCAAAGCTTACATTGCTTTCAGAGTGTTAGTACAAGGATACCTCTCTATTTTTCTCACATTCCTCCACAGGTACGCCATCTGAACCAACTACCTTTCATTCTTCAGCCTCTTCATTGCTGTCTTCTCTTCCTCCTTACTAATCCATTCAAAGTTCATGGTTCATTTATTTGTCATTGTAAAATACAATATACAAGGTAATTTACTGTACTACTGCTTAAAAAGATGGCCCTCCCTATAGTATAAATAAAAGTTCAATTCAATTCAATTTTATTTATATAGCGCCAAATCACAACCTTAACTTACCACAAGGCACTTTGCATTGTAAGGTAAAAACCCTACAATAATAAAGAGAAAATAAAGAAAACCCAACAATGATATGACACCCTGTGAGTAAGCGCTTTGGTGACAGTGGGAAGGAAAAGTTTCCCACTGATTAAATGCAGAGTAGTGTACAGACAAATATTGTGTGTGAAAAATATCAGTGAAGAATAAACACGCCGTGCGTCATGGGACTCCCCCATCAGCTTAGACCTACTGTGACATAACTAAGACTATGTCTACACTAGCCCGGATAAATCTGAAAATGATGTATAAGTCTGAAAACACTCCACACTATCGTTTTCATTCGTTTTCACAGAGTTATTCATCCACATTGAAACAGGCGAAAACACTAATGCTCCAGTACTGCACATGCGTGAAACACAAGACGATTCAACCTACCTCACTTCTGTCAGTCATTTATTTACTTTCTGGCTCTTTGAAACGTCGCGGCAAAATGTTGAGGATAAGCAGCGAATTTTTTAAATGGACTAACAAAGAGGTGGAGTTGTTGCTGCGAGTAACACAAAAGTACAAAGCTGCAAAAGCGAGTGAGAATTAAAGAATTTGAAGAAAAGCTATCTGAAGCATGTACAAACTGATATTAATCTTTACTCTCTGTGTGGACGGAAGACCAAAACGGAGGCAAAAGGATGCATTTTCAAACGAAAACGTGTTAGTGTGGACATGGCCTAAGGGAGAATTCAGGGTCACCTGAACCAGCCCTAACTATATGTTTCCTCAAAAAGGAAAGTTTTAAGGAAAAGTCAAGGAAAGTTAAGTTCCCTGCCTTTTAGTCTTAAAGGTAGAGAGGGAGTCTGTCTACAGAATCCAAACTGGAAGCGTGTTCCACAGAAGAGGGGCCTGAAAGCTGGAGGCTCTGCCTCCCATTATACAATATCTCACAAAAATGAGTACATTTTTGTAAATATACAAATATATCTTTCCATGGGACAACATGGAAGATATGGCACTTTGATACAATATCAAGTAGTCAGTGTACAGCTTGTATAACAGTGTAAATTTGCTGTCACCTAAAAATAACTCAACATACAGCCACTAATGTCTAAACTGCTGGCAACAAAAGTGAATACACCCCTAAGTGAAAATGTCCAAGCTGTCCTCGAAGTGTCAATATTTTGTGTGGCCACCATTATTTTCCAACACTGCCTTAACTCTGTTGGGGATGAAGTTCACTAGAGCTTCACGGGGTGCCACTCGTCCATGATGACATACTGGAGCTGGTGGATGTTAGAGACCTTTTGATCCTCCATCTTCCCTTTGAGGACTTCCCACGGATGCTCAGTAGAGTTTAAGCTTTAGAGAAATGCTTGGCCAGTTAAGTACCTTGCTAAGTTCGTTTAGCAAGGCAGCGGTCTTTTGGAGGTGTTTTGGGGGTTGTTATCATGTTGGAATACTGTCCTATGGCCCAGTTTCTGAAGGGAGGGGATCATGCTCTGCTTCAGTATGTCACCGTACATGTTGACATTCATGGTTCCCTCAATTAACTATAGCTCCCCAGTGCCAGCAGCACTCATGCAGCCCCAAACAATGACATCCCACCACCATGCTTGACTGCAGGCAAGACACTCTTGTCTTTGTACTCCTCACCTAGTTGCCACCACACAGCCGTGATACTATCTGAACCAAATAATGTTATCTTGGTCTCATCAGACCACAAGTAATCCAGGTCCTTATTCTGCTTGTCTTCAACAAACTGTTTGCGGGCTTTCCTGTGCATTATCTTTAGACGAAGCTTCCTTCTGGGACAATAGCCATTTGATGCTGTGTGGTGTATTGTCTGAGCACCGAAAGGATGACCCTCCACACTTTTGTTGCCAGTGGTTTAGGCAATGATGGCTGTGTGTTAAATTGTTTAGAGAGGCATATACACTGTTAAATACACTGTTAGACAAGTTGTACACTGACTACTTTACATTGTATCAAAGTGTCATATCTTCAATCTTGTCCCATAAAAAGGTATAACAAAATATTTACAAAAATGTGAGGAGTGTACTCACTTTATTCAAATGCTGTACTTTTAAATACTCCAGGATCCACATGTAAGCCTACAGTCTTCTCTACTGGAGTGATATGGTACTACTGAATTAGATTCTGAATCAAACAGGGAGCCAATGAAAATAACCCAGTATAGGAGAAATATGCTCTCTCTAGTCCCTGTCAGTACTCTTGCTGCAGCATTTTGGATCAATTGAAAGCACTTCAGGGAGTTGTTAAGATAAGTTGATAATAATGAATGACAGTAGTCAAGCCTAGAAGTGATAAATGCATGAACTAGCTTTTCAGCATCACTCTAATATTCTTGTTTCTCTCTCCCTCCCTCTCCTCTGCCTGGGTGGAACTCCTTGCAAGTTCCCGCTTCTGGCCTACGAACCTGCAAATAATCACTCACCCACTGCTTGTTATACTTCCATTCCAGCTACTACTTAAGACAACAGCTCAGTATTTGTCATTGCTGGATCGTTGCACGACACAGGTCAGTGTAGCCCCAGCTCTTTGCTGTTTATTCTTGTCTCTAGTGCTTTCCTAGCTTGAAACTGTGCTCTCTTGTATATAGATCTTCCTGGACCTGTTTATCCCTGGAGTGTGTTCATGAGCGCAAGTGGTTTACGAGTAGCGTGTGTGGTCGAACAGGAGTGTGGAGTGTTTCCTTCCCCCTCCCCGGATTCCCTGGAGCCCCTTTCCCCTTGCATCTTTGTATATAGCACCTGGTGACATTGTAAATAAACTGTTCATCTTCAGGGTCAACAAAGTCCTGCGCTTGAGTCCATTTATTCACTGTGGCAGACACCATATTTCTAAGGCTACGTTCACACTGCAGGTCTTGATGCTCAATTCCGATTTTTTGATCAAATCCGATTTTTTTGTCTGCTCGTTCACACTACAAATAAAATGCGACCGCAAACGCGCTCTAGTGTGAACGCTCAAAGCGGCCCGCATGCGCAAAAGAAGAAGTCACACACAACGCGCTCTGTTTAGACCCAGAGCAAACAATATTGTTTGACTGATGGCCCTTAATATAAAGACTTCCGACTTCACGTTTCCCAAAATAATGATCCTTATTGCTGTTTTAGAGAGGAGCGGTGCTTCAAAGGATAGTTGCAGATTTCTGTAAGAGTCTGCAGATTATACAGTACAAATAAAATGTTAACGTTTCTCCAACATTGTCTTCCCAGGAGTTTCACCGGATGGCCAGGAAGCGTTCGCGATGTCTTCTCCGGAGCTGATAATTGGCGTCTGTCTTGTGTCAGTGACGTAAAAGACGGATTTAATGCTACTTGACCGTTCAAACAGCAGTCGCTTTCTGAAACATCGGATATGTATCGGATTCAGTATCACATACGAAAGTGACCCAGATCGGATTTGAAAGTATCGGATTTGTGCCGTTCACACTGTCATACCATGATCGGATATGAGTCGCATAGGGTCAAAAAAATCGGATTTGATGCGCTTTCGCCTGCAGTGTGAACATAGCCTAAGATTTTTGGGGTCAAGTACAATAATGTCAGTTTTATCTGAATTTAGAAATCATGTCTTTATCTCTTCAAGACATTCCTGCAGTTTAAGTAATTGGTGTGTGTTATCTGGCTTCATGGATAGACAAAGTTGGGTATCATCTGCAAAGCAGTGAAAATGTATGCTATGCCTTCTAATGACACTGCCGAAGGGAAACGATATGGATCAAACCACTGCAGCGCAGCACCTTTCATACCTACAGTGTCAGTAATGCATAGTGCCTGGATATGCTTTAAAATAAATGTTATACCTTTTACTTTATTTAGTTGACTTTATAGCAGCACTCACAGTGATGACAGACTTTGAGTGAAAACTGTTCAAAAACCCAGTGGTGTGTGTTTTTCATGTCCTGCACTTCCTGATTCAACACTCCTCCATCCTTCCACTTTTGACTCTCATGAGCTTTTCAGAATACTCTCCACCCTCTCAACAGGCTCTCTTTACTCATTGTACATTTCTATCTCTAGCCTTAGTCACACAAACTTGCTCCCTCTCTCTCTCCATGTTTCTGTGTCCATCTCCGGGTTTGCTGTTCAGTGTTTTGAGTTAGTTCACCCAGTTTATGTTAGTTAAACCTCAGTTTCCATTTTGCCTCTTGCTTTTTTATGTTCAGGTATTAATAAACGGCTTGCCTACTGTTAAACCTCACTCTCGCATCTATGTGTCTGCATGTGTGTCCTCAACCTCCTCACAGCCTGTTGACATTCATCTCCCTGAATATCACACTTTTTCTTTGACAACCTCTCCCTTTAAATACTTTGATGTACTTTATCCTCCGAGAACTCTATGTTCTTCTGTTTCCAGTTTCACCATGTGACCCTTGCCTCTGCTTTTCTTGCTTCATATCCTTGATTTCTTAAATCATCCTGCAGACCACCATCTAGTTTGACCTGACACCACCTTGAAGTCTCCCATTCACTTTCAGACTGCACCGTCTGCTTCTGCATACCATGTATTTAATCTGTATTCGCGTCCCCCCCCCCCCCCCCCCCCCCCCCCACACACACACACACACTCTCACGCAGTCAAATGTGTTCAGAATCCAAAACCAACTTATTTTCTCTCCTTATCATCACACCTGCCCAACACTTCCTTATCACCTAGGTTCCCTTCACACATGTCGACTGAAATCTGATCCAGTCACCACACGCTGTTCCATTTCATTCAACTTACAATCCCTTGGCACTGCACTCATCTTTGCCGCCGCCCTCGCAAAAAACATCATCTGCACAACCGCATAACCACTCTGCCTCGACTGTAATCAACACAATTGTTCGAACTCTAAAATTGCGAGGAGCCTTATCAATACAATGAGTTCTCTGTAGTCTATAACCAAACGCTTGACCTTTGATCAGCGGCCAGAAATTAAAGAACACAAAGCGAGTGAAGAAACAGTGACTCACCCACAGTCGTTTCTGGAGGCTGCGTTTGCTCCTGCGGCAGAAACTGTCAGCAAGCACAAATTGAAAATGATGAGTTACTAAAAACTTGGACTAAAATTGAATAGCATTAGGAATCTTGATTGTCTACGGTAAAGAATGTAAAGAACCACAGGTTAAAAAAAAAGACTGACGGTAAAACAGTTGTCTCTATTTTCAGTGATTTAATCGAAGAATTTGAACATCTCTGGAGGCGTTTATAGATTTGTCCCGGGCATTTACTCATAATACGCCCTCAAGTTTGAATTTACATTTAAAGGTCTGCATGCACGAGAGGTTCTTAATTCATATTTGCAGATGCCTATGCACCTTTTGAACTATTTATGAAGTTCTGTAAATATTCTTGCAAAACACACACCGAGTTGATAACGCACACACAACTGACCTCACAGATCTAAATGTTTGGGAAGCACAAACAAATCCTTTTGCTCCAATAATATTCCCCATACCACTCGTTAACTATACAAGATATACATATATGATTCTACAGTCTGACGTCCCTGAAGAACCCACGAGACTGCCCCGAGGTGTCTTCAAATGGATGAATCAGTCTGCCGCCCACGCCCGGACATCACGCATCTGATGCTATCACCTTTCCCATTCTTTTTCCCACAACGCCACAGTAAATTACTAGAAGATGAAAAAAGATGGGAAAAACCCCCCAAAAACAACAACACACACACCACAAGAAGTTAGCTGATTTATATACCTGTGGATTTGTTTGTGTTCCAGGTGTTGCATGCTTGTTTGTTAATAGCGGTGAGGCAGTTGGTGATACATTGTGCATTTCTTTTTACGCTATCCCTTTATTACCCCCCCCCCCCTTTTCTGCCCGTCATATCTATCTATCTATCTATCTATCTATCTATATATATATATATATATATGCATGCTATTATTATTTATGCTATTATTATTTATAATACTGGCAGTGGGAAGTGGAGAAGAAAGTAACTTGCCTCCAAGCATTATTACCTATGACGCACGGTCTCTCTCTCTCTCTCTCTCTCTCTCTCTCTCTCTCTCTCTCTCTCTCTCTCTCTCAAAGCTTCCACAAACAGCGCACCAGCAGTCGGAACCTTATCAGTTGTGTCAAGCCAGTGGCCCTATACACGGATCCTCACAACTCAAAAAGAACTAATAAATAAATCAATATCACTTACCACAATCAGTAGAGAATCCAAAAATCAGCCAAGCTAAAAGAACAGGTGGAGAACCATCATTATACAGCCTTAAAATACTCAAATATATCTATATCAGCAAAGGTACGAAATCCTACCAAACCCGAGAGTCTGAAGCAGGTACATCTGTAATCCTTTTAGGAGAATGTGTCTCCCATTGAGTCTGAGAGGCAAACATATGCGGCTAAATAGTCTAATTAGCCCCACCTCCCACGTAATAACGCCTAAAAATATGTCATTTATAACCAGAGGGTCAAGGTAGCGGGGGCACACAACCAGAGCGCTTGATTACATGGTATGCAAACCAAGAAGCTCCGCAACAATAAAAGACTTGTAACATGCAGTTGTTAAAGTATGCAGCTGCTCTAGACAATATAGATTCCAATTTTAAACACACCGCACTCAGGTGTGCACTGATTTCTATACCTGAAATAGATCCCACTGAGATGAAGATTTATTAGGGGAACCTGGCTTTCCTGTCCTGTTGGTGGGTTCAATTTTTTAGATAGTCCAGATCTGATGGTGAACACTTTTATCTCTGTCTGTTACTGCAGCATTTTACTTTGATGCAGTTCCCAAGTCATCCATGGGAGTTAGTTTGTGAAAATTCAGTTTTTCATTCAGCTTGATACATGTTTTAGATGATGAAATCTTCTTACAAGTGACGACAGGGTGTTTGAAAAGTGATCGTCTTTGAAATAGGCTGAACCATATTGTCTACATGTGTGTGTGTGACATGTTAACGATTGTCGTATGCTGACGAGAGCTACCCAAATGCTGCTAGTTCCCATCTGTTTGTCATGGGGAGCGCTGCGCCCTACATGCAGTCCTTCTGATAATAGGATTCTTATTTTAACTTACATACCGTACATACTCCAATCCCCGAGGAAAATATTGCTGAATCAATTTAGAAAGTAAAAAGAAAAAAGAAAAAGAAAAACGAGAAAAAGACAGAAAAAACCGTTAAAAGTAAAGGTCCTTCATTCCATTTAATCCATCTGGTGTGATAGCATTGTAGACAGGGAGGGACAGGAAAACAAAAAGATCATCAAGGACGTGAATTCGACTCCATCCCAGGCCACTCGTCCAGTAGATTATTTTACCGCTGACTCATTAGGCTTGACTTATGTTGTAAAAACTCACTAATAAATCATGTCGAACATACACTCCAAGCTCAAATCTTCGCGTGTGTGTGTGTGTGTGTGTGTGTGTGTGTGTGTGTGTGTGTGTGTGTGTGTGTGTGTGTGTGTGTGTGTGTGTGTGTGTGTACATGTGTGTTTTATGTTCTATCGACTCACCTGCTTCATGACTCCTGACTTACTTTGCAGCGTTTAGCTCCATCTTGGAGATGACGCTTCCGTTTACTTCCAAGCATCCGTTTAACTGGTAACTCGTCGAATTATTATCTCCAGAATATCAGGTAGAAAGTTTTGTAGGTTGGCAAAAAAAACTCATTTACCTGTCTGTGCAGGTGGTGAACCACATTAAGCAATCGTTGTTGACAGATCCCTCATCTCACAATCGGGAACAAAAGAGATTTCTGTTTTTTCTTTTTCATTTTTTTATGTCTAAACATACAGAATATTTATTTATGTTGGTAGATAGCATACGGTTAATGGGTTCATGAGTATTGAAGGGTTATATATAAAATAAAGGAATTGCCCGTTTTGCAAGTATATTTATGACTCGTCATTGTACCTATGTGTTCCTCATTATGAGCAATCCAGTGTCCTTTTTGGCATCTTAAAATGTTTTTATAGAATTGTGATGAGATATGTTTGACAGACTATAAGCAAACATTTACTACCATTTAAATACATGAAAGTTCTTGGCACTTGTATTCTGTGGTTTTTTTGTGCTTTCTGTTTTGATCTAGGGTACTTCATGTTGTAGGCTGAACTTGTTTGTCTGGTTTTCCTTCGATGTAGTCTACTAAAGCCAATTTTACATTGAAGCAAATTTTCTTTGGTGGCAGGCTCTTTTAAAAAGAGGTTGTATGGGAGAATCATCTCTTAACACGATTTAGGAAACATTCGGTCTGACATGTCATACTGTGCTTGATTGTGTGTGACTCAGAATGGTCGAAGACAGAAGAATGTATTTCTAATAGATATTGTTAGTGTTTATTTACATCTTCACTTTTTTATCCTTGACATACATTATGTTCACGGGCAATCCAACTATTATGTTTTAGCGTTAGGTATCAGACCCAGAAGCAAAGTTTACGCAGGCAAGGGGTGGGGGAGGGGGCTGGGGGTCCTGTGTTGTTTGGTGCAAGGACAGCCTGCTTGCGCATTCCCGTTGAACTGACATGGTTATGTTTCGGTGTTTTGCAGGTGAGCACAGGTGATGTAAGCAAAGTGATGTAGCTGTATACAAAACGTGTTCAAAGAATGTACTGTCATAAAATTACATTTCGCTATTATTTGCAGTGTAATGATTTAGGTTGAATGAGTTTGCGTGAAACACAATGCAAATTAGAGTAGCATACACTGAGCTATACAGACGACAAACCTGTAAATCAATGATGTGTATTTTAAACGTTGGCACATTTATATTTGATATACTGTTAGGGTTACTGCTGGTCTCACAGCAAATAGTTGTCAAACAAACCCCAGTCAGTTTACGCTACATGTGTGGTGATCTCATGATGACTTGACAAAACACACTGTAACGGGTCCTGACGGGAGCGCGTGGCTGAGGGGCGTAGCTACAGCAAGCACAAGGATCTACCTGGAGGAGCTGGTATATGGAGGACCAAACGAGTCACACACATTAAACTAAAGAATTATCTGCTTAAATAGTAAATTGTGCAATAAAATATGTATTTGTAAATTCATTTATGAATTCATTTTTTAAATTATTTTATTAGCTGATGTACACAGCAAATCCAGCATGTCCAAATTAACACTGTCAGATTTGATTTCAACACTATTAAAGTGTCTATATGGGTCCACACCAGAGAGTGTTAATTTAACTCTTTTTGGAGAGTTGGTAGGTTAACTCTGATTTAGTGTTAAACACCAAATCTGTCTGGAGTTGATAATTTAACACTTACTAATGCTAACTAGGTGTTAAGAGTTTATATATTATGTCATGGTCCGGAGTCTGCGACTCCGTGTTTATGTTTAGTTTATTAGTATTCTGTGGTTTTGGTTGCCTTGGGTGTTTGTACTCTTCTGTTTCATGGTTTATGTTCTGTGTCCCCCAGTCTGTGTTAAGTTGGTGGGTTATGTCATTGCGTGTATGTGTTTCCTGTTTTATTGTGAAGGTCTGCGTCTTATGTGAGTGTTTTCAGTTTGCCTCCCTAGTCTCGTCACGTTAATCACTCCCGGCTGTGTTCCCCACCTGTGTGTAATCTCCCTGTGTTCTCTGAGTGTATTTAAGTTGTGTCTTCTGTCATGGTAGTTGCTGGTTCGTCTGTGTTGTTCCCCTCGGTCTCCCTGCATCTCTCCATGTGTATTTCCCCGGATCTCACTGCATCTTTGTTTCTGGTTTGTTTTACCCAGTTTAGGTTCCAGTTTCATGTTCCCTGCGCCTTTGTTGTTTGTTTTCCCCTTCGTTAATAAACACTCACCTGCACCAGAGCTGCCGCGTCCAGGGCCCTATTTCAGGAAGCCGGTTTAGAAAACTCAGAGTGAAAAACGATACTCAGGGTTGAGTAACCCCGAACTGTCCAACTCGGAATATTCGGTTTCAGAAAGGCTGATAACAAGTAGTTCAGTCAACGCGGAGTTGCTTTAACCCCAAATTAAGCGCGCGCACGAGGATACATAAAGCCCTGATAAGCGGAGCACAGAGTAAGCGAGTCACCATGGAGACGGAGGGAAAGAAGGCGCGGTCAATGTATTTTACAGCGCTTGAGGCCGAAATTCTGATGGCAGCATATGCCGATAACATGCAAATTTTGCAGAAAAAAAGGTAACACAGCCTCAGCTGCAAAAGAAAGGGAGCATGCATGGCAAAACATAGCCGACAGAGTCAATGCGTGAGTGTTAATATAAACATTGATCTAGGGATTTCCACCCATTTAACACGTTATTTTATCATGTTATTTTATTTGTTATTTTATACATTTTATGTTGTGATGTGATGTGAGCGCAGGTGCAACCCAACAGGCCCCAAACGTGCCTGGCAGCAAGTAAAAATGAAATATAAAAATATAGTCCAAACAGGTGAGGTGTAATTGTATTATGAGCCATAGTGCTTGGTCTGTTTGTCCGATGTAAATCAATTGCAGTTAGAGGCTACATTAATTTTCTTTCTGTAAGCACTTATTGAAATTATCTGAGCACATTACAAGTACATATTTGCTTACTCTGTATGCTCAAATGTGACCCCGTTATAGCCAACAGAAAAAAAGCGGAGGCCCGAAAAACAGGTGGGGGTCCTCCACCACCACCACTCACAGAGGCTGAGCAGTTGGCCCTCAGCCAAAACAGTGGGCGCCCTGTGGCTGAAGGCATCTCTGTGGGGACATCCTGTGAGTCAATAACCCCGCAAGACACAAGTGCCTACATAGGGGGTAAATTCAAAATAATACATGATGTGCGTACATCCTTTCTTCACAGTCACCTTTGCAGTGCTGCTCATTCATTTGATAAACTCTTTACCATAATGGATTATTTTGTAGTGAAGTTATTTTCCTACTGATTTTGCCTTCCCTCAGTCTTGGTTGTCTTTGAGAGCATAATGACAATGAAGTGTAAGCTGAGTGCTATATGTTTGTTAACCCTTTAAGACCTACCATAGAACCAAGTCCGCCAGAGCTTATATTATATTTTTACCTGCTGTGGAGCCATTTTTGGGAGCATTTCAAGTTGCTATACATCAATACAACCATTATAGCCCAGATTTTAATAATATGTATTCAGTAAGTGCATAGTAATTACATAAATTGCAAAAAAGGTCAATAAACTACAAAAAAATTGAAAATCGTTTTTGCTTTTTTAACATATATTTGTAGTTAGAGAAATTTAAGAGGCTTATCCCTCAAAACTGTAAATACAAAAAAGTTGCACAAAATAGTTTCCCACCACAGGAAATTTATTTTGAGTGTCTTCATAGTTTTATTTTTGAAATACACCAATTTTTATACACTGCAGGAAAAACGAAAATAAATATTATACTGCAAATTTGCAAAAAAGCAGCATATGCATCAAAATAAACTATTTCCAGCAGTGCAATATGAGTCCTAAGCATCCCAGAAACGACACAGAAAGTCATAAAGTCAAAGATAACTTTTAAAAAGACCAGTATATGCACTGAGGCCCTGATCATAAAAAAGACTACATTTCCGCGAAAATGACGTCACTTCCGGTTTCGGGCAGGTAATGGCGGAAATGCAAAAGTTCGCGCTGACGTCTATTCCAACATAGGAAGTGTTATGAACAGCTGATTGGATCGGCAAAGCGTGTTTCTGGAATATTATGTTTTTGTTCCTGCAAGCGCTTTTTATGCAGTTTTTGCAAAGCTTTATGTGGAAGGAAACCGTGACCGAGGACAAGCTGATGGCATCAGATGTAAGTACAACTCCTCCGGTTTCATATGCAAAAAAAATTATTGCGCTAGCTTACGTGGTTGCAGAGCTACCGGGATTTAAAAATAGTTACGCAAAACAGAGCGTGCCCGCTCCGATCGGCTGTAAAGGGTTAATTGCCATTTGGTCCCTTGTAAGTTATAAGTGACCTGTATAAACCTCATATTCTATCAGTTGATGGTGTACTGCATCTGGTGCAGCCTCCTGTTGAGCCAGACCAACATGCAGTTGTGAGTAATACTCCACAGATTATATGAGTTTACAGTAGAACAGCAATGTTGTTAATTTCTTTACTGCAGGAAAATAATGAAGAAACATTGACAGCTGTTACAGAGGAGGAAGCAACAGAGACACTTTACACTTTGTGTACAGGAAACACAGGCGACCAATAAAGCCAGTTGAACAAAACATCTGTTTATTCTTCTTTCAACATGTTGAGGTGATGGGTCAAAAGAAATGATTGTGACATATGGTGTCTCTGACTGCTCTTCCATCTTGTATGTCCGTGGGAGGGTCAGGATGTTCATGGTTTGGATCACTGCTGATGTTTGGTTCAGAAGGACAGTGTTCTCCTCTAATTGTGGCAATGTTGTGAAGAATCACACATGCCACAATAATGTCACATGCCCTTTCTGGGGTGACCCTGAGTCCTTGCAGGCACTGGAACCGGGCCTTAAGCATTCCGATAGTCATTTCAATTCTGGCTCTTGTCCTGCAATTAGCCAGATTATATCGCTGCTGTGGGCCCGGTTCAGGGTCAGGGTAAGCAAATAGGGTAAACATGGATACCCCCTATCACCAAGCAAGTAGCCAGTGAACTCTCCTAAGACAGAAGGATACACTTCAGTTCAAATGTCCCTGAAGCAATTGGTCTTTATATATTTTAAAGTATTCTCAACTCACCATGTCCAAATTTTGTGCTCAGTGTACATTCACGGAATATTTGTGAGTCATGGACAGAGCCTGGCCACTTGGCTTCCACATTTGTGATAATGTTGGCAGCATCATATATGATCTTCACAGTGCAGAGAACACAAATTAGCATCCATTACTATAATGAAATAATTTGTTAGTTTGAAATGCTACAGGGAACTATGTACCTGTACATTAATGCTGTGGAAAGACTTCCTGTTCACATAGTCTCCTTCATTTACTGAAGGAGCAATGATTGGAATGTGAGTGCCATCTATACAGCCAATCACGCCTGGGAACCGTGAGAATAAATGTAAAATTTAAGTAGTAGTCCAAGTATCACCACATCATGAATTAAGTTTTGTTCATCCTGATACCTGCAATTTTGTGGCATCCCTCTTTGATAAATCTTGTGGGTCTATGACCGGGGAACACCACAGACGAGTACAGGAGACGTTTCAGTGCAACTGTAACATTCCTGACTGCCCGACAGACGGTAGCCTTGGAAACGTGCTCAGCGTCACCAATATTATACAGAAAGCTCCCGTTTGCAAAAAACCGAAGTGCAATACAAATAATATGTAATGAACTGAGAGCATGTCCGCGATGTGTCACATGCGTAATATATGGCCTGAGGATGTTATCAAAATAACTTATAGATTGTGCTGAGAAACGGTAACGTTCGCACAGAAAATCATCAGGTAATGATAAAATGTCCAAACGCGCTCTGATCACTCTCTCCCGGCGGAGAGCTCTGCGGAGAATTTGGGCTTCACGATCTACTGGCTCTTCAAGGAAGGGACACGCCATGTCTGACACTTCCTACTGTCAGGTTTCCGACAAAGGGGCGGAGACAGTCAGGGTTAGTTGTAGTAAACCTGCTAGGGGGCAGGTTAGCTTCACGGCGTGTGTCGTCATAGTGACTCACTCAGGCTTCAGCTGAACTCGCTTTGTGAAACCGAAAACCCAGAGTTTTCGTTAACTCAGGGTATACTTACTCAGAGTTTGCTCTAAACCGGCTTCCTGAAATAGGGCCCAGGTCCTAAATATTCCACACGGCTTGCCCCGGCAAACCGTGACAATATATTAACTCTCAAAGAGTATTTTAGTTTAACTACGTAAGAGTTATCTTCTAATTAATTCTAAAAAGCGGGAATTTTACTGTTCTGAACTTCTAAAAATTTCTCTTGGAAATAAACATTTACTAAAAAGACGCAATGGTTTTTGAAAAACATTTATTCTGAACTGTGCACCACAATTTCAAAACATTTTCTGAAAGATGTAACAGTGTACATGTTCTCACTTTCATTAGAATTTTGTTTATCAAAAGGTCTGACATAGGTGAGCTGGTAAATGCAAATAACAGCATTCTCATCACTTATTTCAATAAATACAAAATACAATATACATGTCCTTCATTCATTACTTTGTGGAACTGCAACGCACTTCTGGATTGCTGGAGGACTGTTTACTTAGCCTGATAGGCCGAAGGACACTGTCTCAGCTAAACTATGGACACGCACACACACACACTTATACTGATAAGCACTCACTCATCCCCCCTCCCTTTCCAACGCCTTCGATGCTTGTGCCCTACCGGGGAAGATAGCAGTCAACTGGACCAGCACAGATGCTGCAGGACCGGATGCGCTGTCTACGCCGGCTCTCTCTTACCCTATACCCGCCCCTGTTGCTTGTCTTGTGTTTCTATGGTGTATTGATAGTCATGTGCTTTTGTGCTGAGGTGTTTTTTCTGTTATCAAACTGTTCTCCCACTAGGAGCTCAGTCTGAGTGGAGTTTTTTTTCTCCTCCTCTTACCTCATGTAGTGTATTTTCGTTGTTTTTTCCTATCAGCCTACCTTCTGACATGTCTGCCCAATGTGATGTTTGTGTAAAGTTGGTCTGAAGGTTCCTTTGTAAGTGCGCATGCGCCATTAGCGTGCTGCCTGCTGTAACCCCTAATTTCCCTCGGGATGAATAAAGTATTCTGATTCTGCTCTCCCCATATTCCATCTTCACAAGCATATCCTATGTGGAGATTGAATAAAACTTAGTTGACACTAATTAATGGCACAAATAATCCAGTAATCAATTGCAGCACAGTAAAAAAAAAAGGAATCCTTTTTGAGTCAACTTGTGTAAAGTATTTTCCCAAAAGACAAGGACACAGACAACAGGTAATACTGAACTAAATGTAAAACCTCAACCTTTTTCATTTTTACCTAAACCGTGTGCACAAAACTCTGGAAGGATCTAAATGCTAACGTAGAACCCAGTCAGGACATCTGCTACTGCTGTTTGCTCATTTTGTTATGGGAGATCATTTTCAGGCTTCAAGTAGCACCATTATACCAACATTTCACATTCTAGACATTGTTTTAGGTGTATTTGACCAAAAATTTGACAGAAAATTCACATGCAAGCTTTTTTTCAAGGCTGTGGTATTTGCCCACAAACAACACCTTTCAGCTAGCTAAAACAGAATATTATGCTATCACCGAGCAACATGGCTAATGCTAGTGATGGCCCGCTTGAAGCTGACGCTCCGGAGCGTGTGTCGAAAAAAACAACACACTGGTTCAGAAGCACTGTGTCGAGGCTTGCTTCGTTTGGCAAAAGTCACGTGACCAGTGACGTCCGAAGCTTCATTACGCACGTAACTGCTTTGGTACCTGATTCAAACAGATATAAGGAAGTGAATCATCCACGGGATTCGTGGAGTGTGTTGATGGTGACAGATAGCGACGAGGTGATCATTCCACTGACAGATATGGAGCCAGCGAGGAAGAGAGGACGTTCTGGCGTGTGGGAATATTTTGAGTTGATTTTGCTCAATTCATTTTATCTGCCGAAGTGAAAAACTTGAAATGTCCAAAATCATGTTTTCATAATGTAAATATCATTACAGCATATGACTTTAGGAACACTTCCATGTGAATTAAAGCTAATGAAGACTACAAAAATGTATTTGACACTATACGTACATTACATTGCTACACAGTTTAGAAAATCATTTTGTTTATTGTTTTTAGGTGATAGTCTGCAGGACCCAGGAATACCTGCATATCTACCAACTTGCAGTGTAGTTCCTGCACTCCACAGCCTCTTCTGTTCCATGCAAGTGGATTTTCTCCAGGGCAGGAGAAACTATTTCTAAGAAAAGAAACAGACTCAGCCAGCGCACAGTAACACTAATCCTCTTTTTAAATGTAAATAACAAAAGGGCTACCTTACATTGATCATGTTTTTACTTTGCAAGTTCTTGATTAGGGGTGGGTTTTGATTGTCGCTTTTCTGATTACAATCCATGCTAAATTGAATAAAGTGATATTGATTCATTAAAATCCCGTGTCGATTTGTAAATTAACGTTATTATGCCTGAAACGCCAGCATCTCAGGTTAAACCTCACAACATGTCGTCAAACACCATGCAGCTAAAACAGTAACTGGGAGCAGGTTTACGGATTCTGCATACAAACGTGAACACAGAGCGCGGACCCGACGCGTCAGAGTCAGATTTTGATGTGTCGTCAGGTCCGCGCTGTGTTTGCCTCTTTTTTCTTCGCTGGCTTCTGCAGCTGCAGGTTTCATAACTCTCTGTTTACATCTCTAATTAAGTCTCACATGTGTCAGCTTTCTTTTAATAGATACGAAATTATGGATATATACTGTTAAATGATCAGAATTGTAATATTTCTGACTGAGGCAAAACTTTCCAGATTCCAAATTGAATCGGATCCTGTATCGAATCAAAATGATTCTACAAATCAGTGACGATGCAGCCGTACTCAGCTTCCTAAGCATTTTCCCTTTCCAGTTCACAATCAATCCCACCCCTAGGTCAAAAATATGTATAGGACAATTGGCCTAATCTAATATTTTGTATGAACCTGTCAAGCTGTCCAGTGATTAAACGACAAGTAGATGGAGGCAGGACTTCACAGCAGGGGCATACTCCATAATGTGCTGTGCCTTATCATATGTATATTATATATATTGCTCACTTATTGTATTTACCAACATCAAGGAGTTATGAGCAAAGAAAGGCCACCATAGTGCATGTTTAAATAGGGAAAGT
The DNA here is from genome assembly GCF_057381915.1 of Diplotaxodon limnothrissa. Lineage (NCBI taxonomy): Eukaryota > Metazoa > Chordata > Actinopteri > Cichliformes > Cichlidae > Diplotaxodon > Diplotaxodon limnothrissa. The sequence goes on from NC_140609.1 coordinate 24,860,231, forward strand.
TTATTGATCAAAATGTATTACGCAAATACGCATTACATTTTTTTCAGCCCCCCAATCGAGAAAACAAAACCAATTACATGTTCAAAGCAACGGAACGGTGGCCCAATATCGGAGAGAACTCCACTCTTGAGTGAGCAGTGATAATTGAGCAGTCCGTTTTATTTTGCAGATTCAAGCTGCTCTTCAAAATTTTCACCACCAGATGTCACCGGAGAGGACTGTGTTGAAAAGCTTCGAGTAATGAACCGTTTTTCAATACAAGCTTCAGTGCTTCGGAAAGCTTCATTTGGCCATCACTAGCTAATGCCTTTCACACAGCTTTGTCTCAACTCCAAAGAGCCACAGAAGTAAAAGCTAATAACAATTGAAACAATCTTTGAAAAAATGACTTACCAAGCATGGCAAACAACTCAAATATGTAGAGCAAAATGTTCTGAAAAGGCTTCACTTCAGCTTCGATTGGAGCCTATGGTGCTGGGGGCGGAGTCTGTGAATTTACTCTATTGGTGTCATAGCCCCTGTAGGAGTTCAGAGTTAGGAGGTCAAGAGTTAATGTTTCCATTGTAACACCTCCAGATTTGACCTAGAAACACTCATTTTTAACACTCGACTTTAACTACTATCATTTTACACCTCAGAGTTACATTAAAAGAATGTGACTCTACTTAGAGTAAAATTAACTCTACTTTTGCAAGAAGACTATTAACACCAAAACATTTAACACTTTTGAAGTTGCTGTGTAGCGGAAAGACAGTGTAACTCCCTCCAAGTTGAAAAACAGACATAAGGCGTTCTTAATTTTTGCTGGCATTTATTGGACACATGTGCCACCAAAGATGCCGTGAGCACTGTACAAACAACATAAAATAATCAATTTTCACAGTAAGGCATTCTCACAGAGAATAAATAATAAAGTATATTTTTCAACAACATAAAAACATTCACAATTTGACTGTAGCTGTCGCATTGGAATGTGTTTATAAGGTGATTGTAATTTTCAAGTGTGGATGTTTAAGCCGGTTCCTATGTTGTGTTGTCGCCACCTATTGGTGGACCCGAGTATGGCGCTTTGTGGTGCACATGCTTCGGGCCAGTAGCGGTTTTTGATACGGGCAGCATGGGCAATTGCCTGGGGTGGCATCGTGGTGAGGGGTGGCATCACAGGCAAAAAATGTAAAAATTGCTCGCTCTTATGCTGCTCCGATGACATGCCAGCGCATATTGGGAATGGCATAGGCACCGATTGGTTTTATATCGCCCATTTGCTGGGAGTAAGGGCGCCATCCGTTTGTGAGGTGCGCCTGCTGCTTGCGGCACAGGGAGGAGAGAATGGGGCGGCGGGGACTTCTTTGGCTGGCTGGAGCAGCATCTAATAACCAACTCGCAAAATAAAACAAAATAAAAACAAACCAACAAACACGAAAACACGAGACATTATGATACAGACTTATAATTTGCACCGATGTTTTTTCAAAATTCTATATGTGAAAAGTGAGCGCGAGAGCCCTCGGTGCGCCTGCTTGCTGCTGAAGTCAAAGTAAACCTTATTGTCATCTCCGCTACATACAGTACAGTATACAGAGAGACGAGATGATGACGCTCCAATTACAGCAGTGCAAGTAAACAAACAATATATATAAGAAGAGTAAGAAAATAAATATACACTTTAGGACTAGGGGTAAAGGTATCAATGACAATTTAAAATTTATAATTTACAGTTTGATGATGAAGTCTCACACACAACCTGTCAAAGGGGTGGGGGTGGGGGGCACTTCCAAATAGAGCATATTTCATGTATAATGTTGTAAATCCAAGCCCATTATGTATTTATGATTAAAGAAGAGGAGGAGAAACGAGCAAAAGATACAGGTAAGCAGATGTGTCATTGCAACAAATACCATGTTGCAATACTATACTGCTCTGGTAGCCAACGTTTCAAATGCAGGTTTGACAGGTTTGTGAGTGTACACTTTATCCAAAATCTAGTGAGGGTTTACTCAGCTTTGCCAGTGGGTGGCTGTAGCTCAGGCGGTAGAGCAGGTCACCTATTGATCGGAAGGTTAGTGGTTTGATCCTTGGCTCCTCCAATCTGCATTGCGTGAATGTGTATGACTGTAGTTAGGAAGCACCCAGTTAAGGGAAAGTGTGTGGTAAATGTTGTATAAAGCACTTTGAGTAATGTGGGAGAATTGAAAAACACTATATAAGAATCAGTCCATTCACTGGCTGAACAGAGTTTTGTCATGTTCCTTTTGCACTATTATGCACATTTTGTTATTACATGGCTTAATTAAGATACACATTAGGCTGACATCTGGGGCCAGAGCTGAAACTGTTCTGGGCTAGCAGTGTGTCTGCAACTGGCCCGTGGCTGCACACAACTTACACATGGCCCACATACCGCAAAGAATGACAGCCCTTTGGTTGCTCAGACCAGGTTTTCCAGAGGTAATCCACACATGGGCCAGCAAAGGACCACCAGTGTGTCTGCAACTGGCCTTGTGCTGGCCAATGTGTGGGCCACCTTTGGCAAACCAGATCTGGGCCACCAGAGTGCAAAAAGTGCAGCCTTACCTAGTGTCCACCCTACTGTTACTCATTTTATATTAAGATTTAAAAATCTAGTCGGTATTGGTATGGCGAGTAACCTTCAGTAAAAGTAATAATTCATACAGCAGTAGTACATTCATGTAGTTATAAAAAGCACGATAATATAATAGGTAATCCAAAGTATTCAGAATATGTTACTGTCATTGAGTAACGGAACGGAACAAAATACATTTTGGGGCATGTATTTTGTAATCTGTAGTGGAATACATTTTAAAAGTAACCTTCCCAACACTGACAATAATTAGCTTCAATGTGATTTCACACCTAGTTGCAAACAGAGTACAGGATCAGACAAACAATAAGAATATAGAGAAACTCATGAAAACAGTAAAAGTAGCTTTTCCTCACCTCAGAAAGAGTAGGGCAAGAGCTTTTGTTAATGCAGTGACAGTGGGACAGCCATGTGAGCACAGCGTAAGAATAACAAATGAGAGAGTTGAAGTGCCTAAACACAGCTCCATCCAAATCGAGTGTCGAGTGCAAGTCCCACCTTTCAAAGAAGATAGAACCCTCATCTTCGAGCCTTGTGAGAACCCACAGTGGCCTGAAGGACTCGAGTTCTGTGATACCCTTGTTTTAGTAAAGACTGGTATGACACAAAAATTGTCATTAGTGTACAAAATCCCATAGTCATGACATCACACTGCCAAGTAGGAATGTTATTGGAACTGTGCAGTCTGTTGCATCAATATATCCTGCTAATGTATTCAAAACTGTCTGTCTCCCTACTGCATCAGTCCGTCCCATCCAGGCTAAGAGCTCAGGTGAGAACACACCTAAAAGTGAACAATGGGACCCATCTGTCGATTTGACTCATGTGAATGACCACCAAAGACAAGCTGTTAGTCAGATGTTAAGAGAAGAATCAGAATCATTCTCTAAATCTGATAATGAGATAGGCTGTGTTGAAAACTTGCAAATGAACATTTCATTGAAAGATAATGAGCCAGTCACACGGACTTATCTCTCTGTACCAAAACCCTTGTATCAGGAAATGAAAAACTACCTACAGGACCTAATAGCTCAGGGGTGGGTGGAAAAATAAAACTCATCTTACTCTTCTCTGGTAGTCCGTGTGAGGCAGGATTGTGTCAGCAGAGGGAAGCAGGATAGATCCCGCAGATACCGCTGTTGTGACAGCTTTGAAAAACAACGGCCAGGTACTGTTGGTGAACTACAGTTCACTAAAAGCAATGTTGGGCCTATTAAGTTATTACAGACAATACATCAAAGATTTTGCCAGAATTGCAAATCCTCTGTATTTGTATGACTTGCTCAAGGGACCTGCAGATGGTGAAACCCAGCGAAACACAAGATTAAAGTGGCAAAGAAAGCGAAACAGGTGTAGTGTCCCTTTGAGTGGACCGACATGCACCAGTTAGCACTAGAGCAGTTGATATACTGTCTAACTCAGCCCCTGTTCTAGGCTTTCCAGAATTTTCACAGCCATTCACCCTTCACACTGATGCATCAAACCAGGGATTAGGTGCCGTGTTGTACCAAAAGCAGAATGGAAAGCTTTGTGTGATTGCGTATGGTTCCCGCACTTTAACTGGAGCTGTGAAGAATTACCATCTGTATTCAGGCAACTTAGAGTTTCTTGCTCTCAAGTGGGCTATCACAGCAAAATTCCGTGATTACCTATATTATGCACCATTCTTCACTGTGTACACCGACAATAATCCACTTACCTATGTACTGTCCACTGCCAAACTGAATGCAACAGGTTGTCGATGGGTAGCAGAACTGGCAGATTCCCACTTCACAATTAAATATCGCCCTGGTAAGGAAAATGTGGATGCAGAAAGCCTCTCAAGGATGCCAGTAGACATGGAAACATTTATGAATGAATGCACAGAGGAAATGGCATACGATGTAATAGGCAGTGTTGGGTAAGTTACTTTAAATTAGTAACTTAGTTACATTACTAGTTACTTCTATCAAAAGTAACTCAGTTACTTCAAGTTACTCGTTACTTTCAAAGTAACTAGTTACTAGGGAAAGTAACTTTGGTTTTACTCAGAATTCTCTTGTTAGTGTGATGCTTTCCATAACTGGATACCCCGCAAGATTGCCAGTCTTCTAGCTTGCTTACTTGCCACAAGTGCACTGTGCCATCTACCAACAGAAAGCAAAAGATAATGTGCATATTTCTACAAGAGAAATCCCATGCCTGGACCGTCGTTGACCGCCGCCATGATTCTAGCCTACGTCACAGTGTCATGTGCGCTTTTTACATCCAACACAAAAACTGCAGTTGTGGGGCTTTCGATTGTACTCAGAACTCGGAAATTCTGCCTTCTGAATAGGAAGATGTAGGTAACACCAGACTGCAGATGAGCTGCATACAGGGCTGGACTGGGACAAAAAATCGGCCCGGGCGTTTTGACTATAGGAAAAATTATAAAGCCTTTGAATGAAAACAAACGCTGTTGTGACAGTGATGTACACTGTTCTGATGGTGTATATGTATCAATCTATCAATCATTTGTTGTAAGATTCAGATAATTACTTATTAAAAGCAACACATTTTAAATGAGAATAAGAAAGAAAAATTTCTTTGTGCCCCCCTTTCCCTGTTAATGCCCTACCTGGCCCCCTGGCAAAACTTTGCTAGACCCGCCCCTGCACAGTTACCAGCTGTCAGCTACTTAGAAAAGGATCCTGGTGTTATTTGTCTCTCAGAAACAGTTCATAACTTCCCTTCAACTCATTCAGGTCACCTAAAAGGTAAACCTGTTTCTCCATCACCTGTTCAGCTCTGATGATTCAGTAAGGACATCTCCTGGTTTCATCTTCATGTTTCCCTCTCACCAGATAACCAAACCGACATCATGACCAGCAGCTTTTACAGCTGTGGCTCCAGCAAACATCAGCTGATACTAGAAATTAATATTAAATAAATTCTAACAACAGCTGATCAAGCTTAAACGTGCAGCTGTTGTTTAGCGCGACCTCCACTGGTTTCTTCTTTCTGACACAAAGTGGGCGATAAACAAACAAGAGAGAAAAGCCAATCAGCTGATCATTGATCAGTTTCGTGGTTGAAGTAGAAACGGGAGAGGGAGGGGGAGAGAATGAGAGAAGAAGAGGCAGCTGCAGCGTAAAGACAGAATAATTCCAGCTTAGTGTCTTTTTCATTGTAGCTGAAGAACGGGACAAACTGTGTTCCTTTTCACCTCAATACGAAACGCGTAATATTTTCTCTGAATACGAGACGATTCCGTTTTTATGGGACGGTTGGCAACTCTAATAATTAACCGTATGAACAAAATAAAGTTCAACATCAGTAACATCATAGCACCCTCCCAGCTGTATAGAAACTCCGTCATGTAGCATCGGACTCCTTCCTCCCTCACGTCTGGTTCCAACCACCCGGTCGGAGGGTGAGGGGCCAGTCACCGTTGCTCCAACACCCTCCGTTTTCTCTGCCAGTCCTATTTCTAAGAGAAAGCTGTCATTGCTGTCCCTCACCGCAATCGTGTCCAGGTCCTGCTCTGAAGAGCTGGACGTGGTGAGTGAACAGAACAGTTTTCACCTGGCTTCTTCCATGCTGGGATTATTAAGCTCAGAGCCAGTGAATCAAGACTCAGTTAACTTTTTGACCGTTAACTCCGAGTCTGTAAGGATAGAAACTAGAGCAGGGTGATATGGCCAAAAATATTTATCACGATATATATTTGAAAATTTGCGATAACGATATAACCGACGATATAATTGATGCGAGACAAAATACAACTCCACAACATTACTAGCGCAAAAAGACAACCTTCCATTTATATTCACTTAAACAAGAAGCTGGTTTTTATGTACATTAAAGCTTTATAAAAATGTAACAGTGCAAATGCAAATTGCTTGCTGAAAGTTTAACCAAAAGGCATTTCCACTAGAAATGGGCTGACATATCCTGAGCATAACCATGTATAATATCCACTGAAGTTAAAAAGAGGTGCTTTGCAACATTAAACTGCAGTGTGCAGTACGCATTTTTCGGACCATAAGGTGCACGGGATTATAAGGCACATTAAGCGAAACAAAGCAGTCAGATAAATCAAACTTTATTAAACTCATTCTTCTTCCTTCCTCCATTTCTGTACCATTGATTCCTTAATGTTGAATTCTCTGGCAGCTGCTCTATTCCCATGTTGTTGCAGTATATTAATGACTAACCTCGTATTGTGGATGGATTATCTCAGTTGTTCTCCTGACTGAAGTTTGGTCCGTTTACAGCATCCTGCCATGCGATTGCATTTGTCTCTAACCATGAAGAACCTTCACGTTAACTTTTATAAGTGGAAAAGTGTTAGTGTTCGTCCTCCAGCTTCACTGTTTATGTTATGCTAACATAGCTGTGTCGCTAGCGATCACGTAGCACATCATTATATACCAGCTAGCCCAACTTCAGTAACCCTACAAACGTCACTGCTGTTTAGTTTCCTGTCTTCATTTATGTTGCAAGTGATAGCAGAGCTCTACGTTTGATTTTTTTCAGAAATCTCTCAGTCAGAACATGCAATATCATGCTTAGGTAACTAGCGAAACTAGCGAGCTAACTTCCGCTAGCTTCCTGCTAACTTCTAACTCCGTTAAATGTAATAACTTTTGTTTTCATGGATGCCTGGAAGTTAAACTTTATAGTTACACCTCGTAAAGCAGCAATGCTGATCGTTTTATTAAAGATGAAAGAATTTAGACAGTTTTTAACTCTAAGTGATGCTGCAGTGTTGTTTGACCTGAAGCATACGGAGTTTAGGACCCAGATTACTCCCAGATTTAAGAGCATCTTAGTCCGACAAATACGACAATAACAACGGCCGCTTGCATGTTCTGCAAAAAAAATGTGCTTTGTCGTGTATCTGACGGACAAACACCAAACCAGTTCCACATCACGGAAGTTGCACCATTTTTACAAACCAATTCTGGATCATCTGTTTCACTCAACAATCGGCCATGTGCGTATGAAAACAAAGGCACTGCGCATGCGCGTTTTACTCCCATTCTATCGCGATATTTCATTTTCCTATCGTTGCCTAACATTATACCGGTATTACCGTGAACGGTATAATATGGCCCAGCCCTAATAGAAACTCATGATCCTAAGATGGCTGACTCTGAGGTTGCTTTTTGGGACTCTGAGTATTCTAATGGATGGCTTCGGTAGTACTAATTAATAGTGAGCTTTCAGATGTAGATTACATGTGTGAATCTGTTATGGAATTTTATGACTTGGACAATCATAATCTCACTCAGGACATTAAAAATGCTGTTCAAAAGACTATCTGCTGCACTGCTCAAAAGACAATTTCTCCTACTGCTTAACTAAACATGGACAGTTCAATTTTCCAGCCAAATTCCATCTATGCTTTTCAGGCTACACCTCATGAGACTGTTGTTGGTGTTGCTTTACCCATCAGTTACGCAGCTTACCAGCCAGTTCATTCTGAGGCTGCCTGTGAAAAACCTCATGTTTTCATAACCTGTCCTGAGTTAAAAATCACAAGCCCAGAATATTCATTCAAGTTTGTGTTGCTGATTGTGAACTCTTCACTGTGCATTCTGTGACTGTCCAGGTTAAGAGCAACAAGGTGTCATCTGCTGTTAACAAGCTGGCAAAAGCACTTGGTTTGAACACTGCAGAGTTAAAGTTTTAGTTCCACGATCATGTCTGCATAACTCGTGCCATGCTTTTCAGCCAGTAGTCCTGGAAACTATGTGTGCAACTTCCCAGACTGCGTTTGGTAAGACTGTGTTTAATGTTGATTCACACCCAGTTTATTCAGACACTGCTTGTATGAATTCCCCAGCACCTGTGACTGCTCCTGAACTCACCTTTCCTAAGACTGTCAACCTGGACGGCTTAAGGGTAGCAATTTTTCCAAGGTCAGCCTGCCATAAGTCTCGGTTTTCTAGAACTATGTCTGATACCATAAATCTGGTTTTCCCCGTGACTGTTACGGCTCCTCTGCTCTGCTCTCCGCCTCCAGTTCCGGTTCCCAGGGCAGCTCGGGCCTAGCTTTCCCTTGCACCCGTACCAGCTCCGTGGGTGGGGGTGGCTGAGGTCCAGCTGGACCCTGCTTCAGTTCCTAGGCAAACTGAGGCTCCATTCATCCCTGCACCCATACTTGCTCCTCGGGTGGGAATGGCGGGCACTCCGTCGTTGCCTGTGCCGGTTCCCCAGGTGAGGGCAACTACGACCCTGCTGACTCCTGCACCCGTTTCAGTTCCTCGGGTGGGAGCAGCGGAGGTCCAGCTAGCTCCTGCACCCACACTGACTCCGAGGGTAAAGGCAGCCAGAACACAGCTCATCCCTGCACCTGTATCTGTTCTTCAGGTGGGGATGGCTGGTGTTCGGCCAGGCACAGTACCCGTCCCTGTTCCCCGGAGAAGAGTTGCTGAGAGTCGGTTACTAGCTCCGTTGCAAGTTCAACAACCATCAGTACCACCAGCACAACCATCATCACGACCACCACTACAACAACTTCTGTTTCAGTCAACTGCCCAGCCGGTAGCTCAGCAATTAGTGCAAACATCAATTCAGCTACCTATGCTGCCAGGGGTTTCTGCACCCTCTGCTCCTGCTGAAAGCTTGGGTGAGCTTATCCAGCACTTCGCAGCTCCCATTCCGCTGCATGTCTCCGCTGGCAGTTCAGGAGAACTGTTTCAGCATCATGTCAAGTTAGCTGGAGGTTCTGAGGAGCCCGGCCAGCATCAAGCCACGTCTGCTAGGGGTTCAGGGGAACCCAGCCAGCATCACGCCTCGTCAGCTGGGGGTCCTGGAGGACCCAGAAAGCACATCCTCGTGTCCGCTGACGACTCTGGGGAGTCTGTTCAGCCACCACCCGCTCCACCATCTGCAACTACCACATCGTCGCCTGCAGCGTCTGGTCCCGCCTCGTCTGGTCCTGCAGTTGCTACAGTGCCATCTGATGCAGCTCGGCTTGTACCACCTCGCCTTCACCGGCCACTTTCCAGGCCACCAGCTGGATGTCATCGCCGTCGAGGGTGGTCCCCTGAACGGGTTCGTCGCCACCGCTGGCTTCGCGGCCGGCCTCCAGACCTGCTCTGTCGGCCTCCTGAAATGTTGTGCCACGGCCTCCAGATCTATGTGTTTTTGGGTCTTGACACCTATCCTGTTTGGGACTGTTCTGTGCTCCTGTGCCTTTTGTGGACGTTTTGTTTTGGACTCAAAATGATGTACAAAAGATATAATGGGCCTTAAAGAGTTCATTAAGGGCTCCTACTGAACCTGTCACTTTACATGGAAGTATATGCTTTTCAATCACAATGAAGAAGGCATGAATGGTGTTTCTTGTGGGTCCCTAGCAAGAAGGTAGGGCTGACTGCTTCAGGTGATGTTGTCTAAATGTAGTTCCAGCCTACAACAACACATTAAACAGCAGTATTTACAGATTATCCTCTGACAGTAGATTAGATCACATCACTGTGATCTTTAGATCACTACTTAACGATGGAGGTGATGGAAGGTATATTTTAAACAGCATACCTATAGGAATTTGATGAGGTTATTGACAGCTTAACAGGCAGACATATTTCTCTTTCGCCCTTGTGAAGATGGTGGTAGCAGATGTAGCAGCAGCAAGATAGCAGACATGTCACTGTCCTAGCCTTGCCTAATTTTCATCCTCCCTCTTGGTAGCATTTTCCATAAATTTGATCTTCATTTTCACTGTTTTGCCAATGACACCCAGTTATATTTCAGGCCTGATTCCTCCCTCCCACCTTATTCTCTTACAGAATGCTTATCCAAATTAAAATCCTGGTTCAGCTCTAATTTCCTTAAGTGTAATGAGAATAAAACTGAAATCCTCCTTATTCCCACATAGCAAAACCGGTATGGCCCGTATATGGCCCACACAATGTGCTCACACTTGGCCCGCATACCACAAGGAATGACGGCCCTTTAGTGGCCCATATCTGGTTTGCCAGAGGTGGCCCACATATTGGGCAGCACAAGGCAAGTTGCAGACACACTGGTGGTCCTGTGCTGGCCCATGTGTGGATTACCTCTGCGATATGTGGGCCATGTGTAAGCTGTGTGCAGCCACGGGCCAGTTACAGACACACTGCTGGCCCAGAAAAGTTACAGCTCTGGCCCCAGATGTTAGCCTAATGTGAACCTTAATCAAGCCATCTAATAACAAAATGTGCATAATAGTGCAAAAGTAACATGACGAAACTCTTTTCAGACAGTGAATGGACTGATTCTTATATAGCACTTTTTTCTACTCTCTCTATACAAAATGCCACATTCACCCAATCTCTCTAAACTAAGTGCTTCCTAACTACATTCATACACATTTACACTCTTGAAATGCAAACTGGAGGAGCCAGGGATCGAATCCGGTGACTGTAGAAAACATGGACGACGCGACAGCACCTCCTCCCATTGTACACAAATGAAGCCAAACTAGCCCGCTTCTGGAGGCTGCCATCTTGCATTTTTGGAGCCAGAGTCTGCGCAGTAGTGACTTGAGGTGGAGCGACTGTGTCACGCTCCCGCACACACACCCGCTGGACGTGACCGCAAACACGTCCCCCTACACTTTTTACGTAGCCTGGCTGCTCCACTTTATCTGCTGATGGGTTTACCGCGACTGACGACTCGTTCAATTAAGGTAAATACAACCACGTCAGTATTATAAAAAAGACACACAGCTTATTATCTTATAGTTCTACAACATCTAAAATCACTCTGTTGTTAATTTGTTTGCTAGATTAGCTGTTAGCATATGCACTGTGTTTGAGGCTTGTTGCTAGCTAGTTAGCAATGCTACACACCTGTTACTCTAATAGTCTGTATTTTTGAATGATTCAGCACTCCTTAGTTTTTGTTATCCATTTTTAGACAGTGATGAGATCAGCTGCACACTCCACAGAGGCCCAGAGTTACTGTTAATACAGTATCAAAAATGTAATGCTGATTGTTACGCCCCACTTAAAAACGAAGTGTTAACTGGGGTGGGGAGTAACACAAAGTGAAAAAGAAAACAAAGCACTGGAAAATAGATGTCATTAAACATGATTTATTGCACAAAACTACTAAAGTAAATAAGGAACACAGAGGGAAGCTCTTTTCTTCAGGGTCTCCAAGGTCAAAACAACAAACAAAACACCCCCTTTAACTAAAAATCAAACCAAGAACTCTATAGCTGAAAACAAAATGCAACGGTTGAGCTCCCTGCCTAGCAAAAAACAGAGGAGAAAATGATTGAACAAAAATGGCAGAGAACCCCTACCTGCTTCCACTGTGATGAACCAATTTACACAGTAAAAGCTAGGAATGGGTATTGAAACCCGGTTCTTGTTGAGAACCGGTTCCCACTGTTTCAATTCCTTGGAATTGTTTGCCATTTTTGCAAACGATTCCCTTATCGATTCCAGTCGCCCCGAATGACGTCGCCACATTGCGGAGCGTCATTTACCTGGCAGGAAACACAGCGCCTAAGCGGCTCAAAAGCTCAAAAGTTTGGTTATACTTTACAAGAACGGATGACAACAGGGCAAAGAGAAGATATAAAACAAAGTTCTAAGCTAATCGACCTTAGTGTTCTCCTTTTTTAAAAATAAGAATCAAATCGTTAAACAGAATCGAAAATGGAATCGGAATCGTGAAAATCTTATCAATACCCATCCCTAGTAAAGGCATACCTTTGCTCACAATAAAGAAAGAAAACCAAAGTTACACAGAGTTTAAATACACACACACACACACACTAAAGCCTGCTGCCCAATCCACTGTAGCTCACAGCTCTGGCAAAATGAGGGAAGTGGAAGGGGCGTGGCAGTTTGGGATGGCAGACTATGGCTGTATCCCAATTCAGGGTCTGCAGCCTTAAAGGTCGCATTTTAAGCCCGATTACGTCACAGCAACGCGACAAAGGCTGTCCAAATTCAAAGGCTGCTCGAAATGTGGCCCTCAAATGCGTCCTTCATTTCCCTGAATTTTAAGGATGTGGCGGTGTAGACTTCGTGGCCCAACATATCCCAGAATACATATCGCGGCGGTGGGTGTGGATAATTTTGCCGAAAAAAAAAAACGGCGGATGAGGGGCGTCCGAAGAGTAAACTTTTAAAAGTAAGTACTGAATATTATGTCACTTATTTATGTGCAGATGTTTAATAATGAAGAACATTAAAACATTACTGTCACGGTATGGCATGGCACACCGTGGAAGGAGTGGGGAAGGAGGACCCAGGCGCGGTGCTCTATGTACAAACAGTATTTATTTACAGAGTGAAAACAACGTAACAATAAATCCCCGTGTTCTCCCAGACTCCCGTGTCGTGTCTCCCGTGAATAGTCCGTGTGCTCTCTGCTCCCGTGTCAGCACCCCCCGGTGCTCGCTGCTCTCCGTGCCTTCCACGCTCTTCCTGCGGGAAACAATAGCGCAGCTGTCAGGACACTCAGAAATGGCAGGCATACACTTTCTGACTAAACTTAGGCAGGGTGACTAACGTGGAGTCTCATGCAATGATCCCGCGTCGGTGGGAGCTCCAAGACTCTCTTAAGTAGCTCCCCCGACGAGGCCTGATCAGCAGCAGGTGTGTGGCTTTGGGTGTGGCCAGTCCCTCCGCAGGGCCACACCCCTCAGGCCTGCAGGTGGCCGAGCTCCATCCTCCAGGCACACCCGCAGACATACACACCCATACCTCGCCTAAACATATGAGTGGGACACAGACTAACACAGCACAGAGAAACACACATATGTACACGCACAGAGAAGGGGAAACGACACCAAAAATACATAATAATAATACACAGGTCCATGACTGCCCAGGGATCCTGGGTCGCCCAGTCCCAGGACCCTGACAATTACTGTTGGCCACATGTCGACAAAGTTATGTGACATTAGCGATGTTTGTACTAACTTGGTTTTAAAGCCTTTACTTTAAAATATACGCCGTTCAATAGTTGACCTTAATCTTACAGAGAATGTGATGATTTCATGGATATTTAAAGTAAGCACTGAGAGAAATTTAGCAATGCCAACATATTGAAAGAACAATATTTGTCTCTTATATATAATACATTTATATATACAAAGGAACCTGTCTTTGAGTAAAGATTTAAGGTGACAGGAAATATAAATAAATGCAGCTTGAATCTTTTTTTTTTTTTTTTTTGGCCTGTCCCGTTTGGTTCTTTTGCCATCAGAATTATTGTCTAAAGGCAAGTAAAGATGCCCAACGGATTTACTTTACCAATTTGTTTAGTTTGAGTGAAAGTTGAAATAAAGTTGAGAATAAAGTTTGAGAAAGGAAGAGGGGGAAAAAACAGCGGAGAAGAGGGACGGGGATAAAGGGCAAAAAAACAAAAACCAACTAAATAAGCAGACAAAAAAAATACATATATCAATCACCTGGATCACCTGTTGAGAAAGAAAAAAGAAAACAAGCAGAAGAAAACAAGAGCAATACAATAAACAACATCACGGAATATAACAGTAAATACTAAATAGGTAAATGGCCTGCATTTGTATAGCGCTTTTCTAGTCCCTAAGGACCCCAAAGCGCTTCACACTACATTCAGTCATTCACCCACTGGTGATGGCAAGCTACATTGTAGCCACAGCTGCCTTGGGGTGCACTGACAGAGGCGAGGCTGCCGGACACTGGCGTCACCGGGCCCTCTGATCACCACCAGTAGGCAAACATGGGGTTAGTATCTTGCCCAAGGATATTTGGCATGCAGCCAGGAGGCAGCCTGGGATCGAACCACCAACCTTCTGGTTAGTGGCTGACCTGCTCTGCCACCTTAGCTACAAGAAACCCAAAGAGATCTTAACCCTTGAACAAGAGCTACTGAAGGAGCTGAAAAAGCTGAAGGGGAGTGCTGACGGGGATGTCGACCGCAAAACCCATTGAATTCTGCCTGTGGGAGCCAGGGAATAATTCTGGGTTGCATTTAGAGCAGAACCTCGCAGCATCATTTTCCAGTCACGTATGAGCTCTCATTTATTTCTTCTGTACTTAATCCCTTCATTAAGATTCACTGTGCCTTGTCCCTTAGCTTAATGTCTAATTGTCTTAATTAATTTGGTGGAATACTTTACAAGAACGGATGACAACAGGGCAACTTGCAAAGTAGAGATTTCATTTAAGGGAGGAAACACTACGAATATGCAAAAGCATTTGCTCACAAAACACGCGATAACCTTAAATGTATGTCGTGTTTTTAATTCCGCTCCGGACTCGTGAATCTCAACCCAGCAGCAGCGGTAACGTTTGCACGTCCTCTCCCGTTAATGCGGCAGGTAAATAATCAACTAACAGTGCATATTATGTTAGCGTGATCTGCCTTATTACAAACCTGCCATTACTTTGCATTTAGGGGACCATGATGAGAGAGACAGACAGAGTCTGGCTGGCTCAGATGCTGGCAGTTCTCGCTGCAGTCTACTGGTAGCGTCTCCAATCAGGCCAGGATAGACGAATGTCACCGAGCAGTGACTAAGTTTGTGGTAAAAGCCTTGCACCCATTTGCCACAGAAGATGTGAATGTGTTTAATTGTAGGCAGGGACATTACTGGATATTCTTGTGTAATTGCTAAAGAATAATTTATGTTATACTTTGTTATTGCTACAGGAGAATATTTATTTTATTATTTTACATTTACAATTTTTTTTCCTGGGGACCCTGTGACACCCCATTGAAGAGCCGTAGGCTGGATCTCTTGAGATCTCACTGTTGGGTTTGTAAGGCCATGTTACTCCTAAATTTCTATTTTGTTCAAAGAGAAGATATAAAACAAAGTTCTAAGCTAATCGACCTTAGTGTTCTCCTTTTTTAAAAATAAGAATCAAATCGTTAAACAGAATCGAAAATGGAATTGGAATCGTGAAAATCTTATCAATACCCATCCCTAGTAAAGGCATACCTTTGCTCACAATAAAGAAAGAAAACCAAAGTTACACAGAGTTTAAATACACACACACACACACACTAAAGCCTGCTGCCCAATCCACTGTAGCTCACAGCTCTGGCAAAATGAGGGAAGTGGAAGGGGCGTGGCAGTTTGGGATGGCAGACTATGGCTGTATCCCAATTCAGGGTCTGCAGCCTTAAAGGTCGCATTTTAAGCCCGATTACGTCACAGCGACGCGACAAAGGCTGTCCAAATTCAAAGGCTGCTCGAAATGTGGCCCTCAAATGCGTCCTTCATTTCCCTGAATTTTAAGGATGTGGCGGTGTTGACTTCGTGGCCCAACATATCCCAGAATACATATCGCGGCGGTGGGTGTGGATAATTTTGCCGAAAAAAAAAAACGGCGGATGAGGGGCGTCCGAAGAGTAAACTTTTAAAAGTAAGTACTGAATATTATGTCACTTATTTATGTGCAGATGTTTAATAATGAAGAACATTAAAACATTACTGTTGGCCACATGTCGACAAAGTTATGTGACATTAGCGATGTTTGTACTAACTTGGTTTTAAAGCCTTTACTTTAAAATATACGCCGTTCAATAGTTGACCTTAATCTTACAGAGAATGTGATGATTTCACGGATATTTAAAGTAAGCACTGAGAGAAATTTAGCAATGCCAACATATTGAAAGAACAATATTTGTCTCTTATATATAATACATTTATATATACAGTGTCAAAGGAACCTGTCTTTGAGTGAAGATCTAAGGTGACAGGAAATATAAATAAATGCAGCTTGAATCTTTTTTTTTTCAAAGTCCAGAGCAGCCAGTACAGGGGCACTGCAAAGGAGAGACTTGGTACAGTCAAATGCATGTTGGCGGCAGAGCTGGAGTGATATCCTAAAATCGTCAAAGAAAACGGCTTTAATACATGATGGAAAAAGGAAGATCCACTATCTCTTCACAGATGGAAAAGAAATGGCAGACGAATATGACTTAAAGACAGATGAGCTCCTCGTGAGAAAATGGCGCCATAAAAGCACGCTTGGAGTTCAGGGCTTGTGGCTGGTGGAGGTTGGGGAGCCCCTTGCAGGCTCTGTGGCATCTTTGGACTCTGATATGATCAAAGAGAACAGCTCAAATCCCATGTTCATGCATAAAGACACAAAGACCAGCTTTCAGTGGAGGATCCGCAACCTTTCCTACCCCAAAGATGTTTTCAGTGTTTCAGTGGATCACTCTGAGTGTCACGGTCCTGGGTCTTATGGCCCAGTGTTTTGAGTTTCAGTTCTTTTGATGCTGTTAGTGTATGTTCTAGCTTATTATGTTTCCTATGTGTTTCCTATCTGTTTATCAGTTCCCCCTTGTATTGTCATACCCTGTGAAGTCTCCCTTGCCCTTCGCTTTGTGTGTTTCTTATCTATGTGTCTTATGTTGTCAGGTCTGCGTTTCATTAGATTTCCTGTTTTATTTTGAAGGGTTCCTGTGTCCCTAGGTTCAATGTTGTTAATGTTACGCTCCCCTTGTCACGTCGTTATGTTCATGTGTGTCAGCTGTTTCCCCATGTGTTCCCACTTTCCTCATTATCCTCCTGTGTGTATTTTAGTCCGCGTGCTTTCAGTCATTCCTGGTCAGGTCGTCTGCTCATCCATGTCTCATCTCCAGGTATCTCTGTCAGTTCACTGTGCTTAAGGTTTTTCATGTTTAGTTTTAGTTCACCCAGTTTAGGTTAGTGTTTAGTGTTCACCAAAAAATGCATGTTGGCACCGTAACAGACATTTCAACATAAGACAGAGTGTAATGGATCTAAAACTGTTTAAATCTTCAGAGCACTCTACAGTTTGGTACGGAGCCCCGCAGGGGACATGGGAAAAAAAAAATTAAGACGGACTTTTGCGAGATCTCGCAAAACTTTTAGCCGCATTCTTCAGACGCCGGCTTGAAGCCGACCGGGAGGTCGAGGCACGATGTGCCGGGAAAGCGGTGTTCCTCCCGGCTGTAGTAGGTCGAGACCTCCCGTTAGCTCGAAGCTAACGGGAAGAATGCGGCTAAAACTTTGGCGAGATCCCGAGTTTGTTTTGCGAGATCTCGCAAAAGTCCGTCTTAATTTTTTTTTTCTCCCATGTCCCCTGCGGGGCTCCGTATTTTGGTAACATGGGAACTTTAAAAAGAGCAGCAGAAGGTTTCAGTAGTGTAGTGTAATTTGTTCTTTTGTGGTCTGTCAATCTCTAGAGGGGGAAGGGGTGGTAGTTACACTGGCAGTAACACAGGAACAGAGAGAGACCGAAAGAGAGCCAGGGACAACAACGTCACATTAGAAAGATATAATAATAATAATAATAATAATCATCCAAAACTATTTTCAGTTGCAGATGATAAAGGCTTCAGAAAGTTTATTCATGCATTCCATATGACAGAGAATGTGCAGCTTCTTTTTGTTTTCATATTTTAATTTATATTTAATTGTGTTGTGATTTGCAGTATTTTGTGTTGTTTCACTTTAAATTTGTTTAAAAGGAAAAAGCTGAAAATTTAAATAGTTAAAAGTTGAAATGTGAATATTTGGTTTTTGTATTATATGATTTATTTATTACATTTTATGTGGAGTGAATAAATAAAAGAATATTTACGGTGGCCCCTAAAGACAAAACACGTAAAAACTCCGAAGCACGTAAAAACTCCGAAGCACGTAAAAACTCCGAAGCACGTACAAACTCCAAAACACGTACAAAACACAACAGAAGTGTTCCAGGATGCTAGGCGCAGTGTTGAGCTTTTGTTACTCAGTGGCTACACAAGCCAGAAAGTACCAACGACCGGATTTGGTGTGTGGTAGTAACAGGTAAATTCACTTTTTTTTAAAAAAAAATTATTTGAATATATATGAGTGCTTGTGTATAAATACACAAACATACACATATGCTTTCAATTGTGTAATTTAAGTGATCTAGGTAGCTCTGTTTTGGAAGTTCAGTTAATGCTAGAAATGTGTTTTGAATCTTCTTTTGCTGCTGGTTCAGTCAATTTTGGTCAGAACTACGGCATGTTGGTGTGAGGTGAGAAAGCCGACATCTCACAGATTCTGATACGTCAGGTCCGCACTTTGTGTTTACTAGTGATGGGATTTCCAGCACTTTTTGGAGAACCGGCTCTTTCGGCTCGGCTCACTAAAAAGAACCGGCTCTTTCGGCTCCCAACCGGCTCTTCAGCTTGTTTTGTTGCTTTAATTAATTTATTATTAACAATAATATAAAATTCTGCACACAAGGAATTACTAATGTAAAAAAAGGAGTTTTATTTATATATGTTTATATATGCGGTGGCCCCTAGAGACAAAGCACGTACAAACTCCAAAACACATTTCTAGCGTTAACTGAACTTCCAAAACAGAGCTACCTAGATCACTTAAATTACACAATTGAAAGCATATGTGTATTGTTTGTGTATTTATACACAAGCACTCATTATACATTCAAATAATTTAAAAAAAGAAAAGTTTGATCATACTTTGGAATTTGTACGTGCTTTGTCTCTAGGGACCACCGCATATATTTATATTTAAACATAGAAATAAAACCACTTTTTCTTTTACAAGTTTTACGTGTTTTGGAGTTTGTACGTGCTTTTGGCTCTAAGAGCCATTTCGTTCGCAGTCATCACTAGTGTTTACGTCTTTGTGCAGAATCCATTTACCTGCTCTCCTTTGCTGTTTTATAGTGATAGGTCGGTCGCGAACGAAATGGCTCTTAGAGCCGGGTCTTTGAAGTGAACGATGCGAGCCAGCTCCTTATTGGGAGCCATGGGTTTGTTTGTTTTTTTTCTTTCTCTTGCCCTCTCTTTCCCTTTTTTTTTCGCTTCACGCTGCAAGTCACCCTTGTGTTTGCGCGGAGCAGAGATGCCAAACAGAGCCTTGCGTTTGCGCCCCTCCCCCTCTGCTCAGCGCTGAGCTGAGGGGCGGGGCGGTAGTTACACTCACAACAGCAGTAGCACACAACCAGTGTTGCCAACTTAGCGACTTTGTCGCTATAGTTAGCGAGTTTTCAGACTCCTTAGCGACTTTTTCTGTAAAAAAAAAACACACACACACACACACACACAAAGTAACTCCACCAGAGCGCCTATTTCGGGTCACTTTTGCCGGTCCAAGCCCAGGTAAAGGAGCAGGGTTGGAATTGTGACATTAAAAAAACAATAATTGCTAAAAGAAATTTAATTTGTAGTTCTAAATAAACTCTAAATGCATTTAGGACGTTTTTTACTCACTTTACATCTCTTCCACGATGTTATTTCTCTCTCCAACAACATAGGTTACAATTAGATTAGCATGACCAATTATGCAAATTAGGCGATGGCGTCATTTAGCGACTTTTAGGACAGCCAATAGCGATTTTCCTTACTGAGGAGTTGGCAACACTGCACACAAATAGAGCAGGAGGGACAGGAAAAGAAATAGAGCTAGGAGCAACTACAAGAGACAACACCGTCACATTGGAAAGGTACGGTAAAGAAAATAAGTGACACTAAGAAAAGAAGCAAAGTCTGGAACCATTTCAATCTTATTGACAAAACAAAGGCAGAGTGTAGAGTCTGCAAGAAAAGGATATCATATAGAGCCGGTTCCACAAACAACATGCACAGGCACCTAAGAACTGTCCACCCATTAGTGGGAAGATAAAACGCAGGCAGTTGAGTGTGATATTAATATTTCTAAATGCCAACCTTTCCCTTAACTAAAGATCTGGGCATTCTTTCTTCTTTTTTCATATTTCAATTTTTTCCAAAACACGTACAAATTCCAAAACACAACGGAAGTGCTCCAGGATGCTAGGGGCAGTGTTGAACT
The DNA here is from genome assembly GCF_057381915.1 of Diplotaxodon limnothrissa. NCBI lineage: Eukaryota > Metazoa > Chordata > Actinopteri > Cichliformes > Cichlidae > Diplotaxodon > Diplotaxodon limnothrissa. Next base: position 24,880,573 of record NC_140609.1, read on the forward strand.
TTTGTTTCCTAAATGGTAAATGGCCTGTATTTATATAGCGCTTTACTAGTCCCTAAGGACCCCAAAGCGCTTTACATATCCAGTCATCCACCCATTCTATGGGCTCAAAATGTGGTCATAAATATTTTGTACTTGTAAAAAAGATTTGTACTTGTAAAAAAGATTTGTATGTGTAAAAAAAATTTGTGCGTGCGTAAAAAAGATTTGTATGTGTAAAAAAGATTTGTGCGTGCGTAAAAAAGATTTGTATGTGTAAAAAAGATTTGTGCGTGCGTAAAAAAGATTTGTATGTGTAAAAAAGATTTGTGCGTGCGTAAAAAAGATTTGTGCGTGCGTAAAAAAGATTTGTGCGTGTGTGAAAAAGATTTGTGTGTGGACTTAGAAAAAAAAACCCTGCAAGTTACAAGTACGAATTTTGACCCTATTTTTCTTCCTTTAAGCTGATTGGTCAATGTCATGTCAATCACAAATTAAACAATCCAATCAGAGAACAGATGGGTTTGGCTGTCGGGGGGATGCTTTACGGACCTTCAGGTCCTGGAAGGGTTGCAGATTGAAGATGGAGGACAGCGGTGCCGCTTCTGCGGCGCAGGTAAGCTTTAGTTTATGGTTTACTGGAACAAGCTAATTGTCCAGACATATATTTTTGAATATCATGTTCGTTTACTACACTGTAATTTTTCACGGTACCAAAAGATAGCTTAAAAAGGGCTCTCAACATTAGCCCTAGTGTTGCATGTGTTTAAATAGTCTCCTGTGTGGCACGGTCTGTCTGCTTAAACATCAGCATCGTGGAGAATTATGTGTTTGGATTTAAGTGTAATCCCGATGAGATGTCGTTTTGGTAATAATTGGAACTGAAATGCTCTGACTTGACCTTAGCACTGGTCCCAGGTCACCCCCGAGTTTGTGTTAGAGTAATACTACAGTAATTACAGTATACAACAACTTTCAGCAGCTACTGAAAGTTAGGGGACCTAGCTTAACTTTCAGTAGCTGCTAACGCATTAACGAGCAAACCGCGCTAACGTGTTATGCTGCGCTAACGGAAAATCGGTTAATGTCATTTTAAGGAGATTACTGCTGACAGCACAAATATATGTGTGTGTATAAAGTATCTGATTTCAGTTTTCTTCTACTACTGTAATTATGGCTTAACAAGCTTCCTGAGTGAGCGTTTTGGGATTTATGACAGCTTATAGGCAGTGACATTGAGAAGTACTCTGTTATACAGTACCAGATTGACCAAGAATGCTTCTGTAGTTAACTGTAGTGCAGTGTCTGTCTGGTGTCAGTAAGCTAATGTCTGTTGATATTTGCTTTGCTGGATGTGTCCTGTTCAAAAATTTAAGAAGGAATTCAGGAGAAAATGATTTAAAAAGATTGGATTTGCTTCAGCAGTTGAAATTACAAGTTTATAGTGCCAGCCTTTTGTGTGAACCAGCTTCCCAAAAAGGATAATGCTGAAACGGGCTTTACAGCTTATATACTGTGACAATAAAAACATATGCTGATTCTAAGGCCCAGTTCACGGCATCTTGTTCAGCCTCCCTAATCCAGAGACTAATCTAACCATTATCGTGTGTTTGTAAGCATACTGCAAAAAACCCCTCTGCACTCTATGTGTACCTGCAATATTTCGAATACAGCGCTGAATGACATTCTCAACCTTCAAACATGGAGTGCCAACATGCTTATGAGCACATTTGCGTTGTGTACATCTTTAAAAAAAAAATGAAACAGCCTTACTTAATAATTTTGTAAAGTAAATTTTCAACCCTAACAGATGTCACATGTGTTTAGGGACTTTTAAAGTCTTTCTGCATCGGGTTATGTGTTTTGAAGTGTGCTATACTAAATTTGTGGGTCATCTGTGTCATCATGGGAACATCCACAGGGTACTTCAGAGAGAGAAATAGTAGAGTGTATGATACATCCATAGAGAAACGTGTAAATCTTTGAAAATTGCCTGATTGTTTTACTTAACAGGTGACTGTAAATCAAGTGGACCTTGGTCGATCTCCCTCCAGAACAGAGAACCTGGGATGTTCCTGTGACTCTTTGGTGGGTTCATTTTTTTCATTATTAAAGTAAAGTTGTTTGAATTTTTTGAATACAGCAAGGTGGCACAGGATAAAACATATTTAAAAATAATTTTTAATGCAATTCAGTTTCTTTACTGTATTACAAAGTTAATCAAAATAAAAAGATTTTATGAGAATATTATTTGGTTTTATTGAGTTTTACGCAGTTTGACATTTCATTGTTCCTTCAATGCACTTCATATGATATTAGTAATTGAATAATTTTTTTCTTCTTTCAGGTGGCTTTAGGAAGACATGTTTTCCAAAACCTTCAAAATAGGCTGGTGCAGTCCTACCAACAGCAGCCCTTGGACCTTGATCATATTGAGTTCCTCTGCGTGAACGCATCAACTCTAGTCTGTTCTCTTTCTGCTCATATTAATGTTCCATCAGTGGTAGGTTTATTTGATTTAGTTTTGGTTATCTTTAAAAATCGTTTCAATATATGCCATTCTTATGTATCTTATAATGTTAATTTTACAGTGTAGTAATTATGCTATACAAATGCACCTGTCATCCATTGCCTTGTTAAATCCAAGATGAAATTTTGTTCTGTGTTTCAATATAAAGATTGGGTATAAGAATAATGATAGTAAGATGGTAAAACTGAATTCCAGGATTTCATCCAACTAAATATTTTAATGCAACCATTTTTTAGGTGGTTGAAGCTCTTCACCACCTCATCTGCCTCATCCATTCCGATATGGATACAAGAAGGTCTGCCATTGTTGTTGACAGCTCAGCTGGTGAACGGGGGAGGCCAAAGCTCTATGTTTCCAAAGACCACCTCAAAGATCTAATAAAGATGGACCTCTCCGTTCCTTGTATCTCCAAGCTTTTGGGCATATCGCAGAAAACAGTCCGACGAAGAATGGAAGAGTGGGGCCTCTCAATAACGGCAACCTACAGCTCACTATCAGATGATGAAATTGACAACTTAATTGCAGCCATAAAACAGGAATCAAAAAATCTGGGTTAGTTATTCATGTGAAAAATAATGCTTGTAATAAGGCTATTTTATTTTTCTTGCTAGCAACCGTTCATATTTACATGAATAACACTAGCTGAATGTCATGATTAGTTAGTAGTTTGATTTACTGTACTATAAGTGCCTTCCAATGTGCAGTTGTGATTCTTTCACTATGGAATGTCTTTTTAGGCTACAGAATGGTTAAAGGATGCCTCAGGGCACTGGGCCACAGGGTGCAGTGGAACAGAGTATGGGATTCCATGCGTTGTGTTGACAGCGCTGGAATCCTTGAAAGGATGGCAAATCTTGGATGTGTTGTCAGAAGGACCTACAGTGTTCCTGGTCCTCTGTCACTGCTCCACATTGACACCAACCATAAGTTAATTAGGTAAGTTTAACATAACTCAATAGTCATAGGGCACATTTGGGCCCATTACTATTTAACTCATTCATGCATATGCAAACACTGTATTTTACATTACGCCATCACTTTACTGCCAAGTTAGCAGTTTTATATATATATATATATATATATATATATATATATATATATATATATATATATATATATATATTTATTAGTGTTTATATATCATATTTGATTATTGGTGAAAAATGCAATTAATTAATTATACTCAGTGGCTGAAGTCTTAGGGGCTGTGTCTTTGTCTCTTTACAGATATGGACTTGTGATGTTTGGTGGTGTTGATGGCTTCTCAAGGAAGGTTTGCATTCTTCACTAAAATAGCAGAAAATGTGATGCTAGTACTAGTACTTCCATAATGTCTCTTTATTTTCAGATCTTGTACTTGAAAGCAGCTAACAACAACAAGGCTTCTACAGCACTGACGTTCTTCCTTGAGGCTGTACAGAAGCATGGATTTCCATTGAGGTATAATGCAAAAACTTGCTGTTCACATTAGAGCATAGAGGCTTAAATCAGTCTCACTTATATTTTGAATACACATTCGTGCCTGACACACATGCTTGCTGTCTGGAAATGATTGAATTTTCCTATCATTTGTATTATATTTTCAGAGAAATACTACAATAATAATAATAATAATAACACGTTTTATAACACCTTAAGGTTATCTTACAATAGCAACAATACAATATATTGAAACATTGCAAATAAAATGTAGACATAAGTTAAAGAAGAGAAAAGCAAGCATGACAGTATAAAAGCTAATCAAGTTAAAATGGACTAATACAGAATCAGGTGTATGCAATTCTGAATAGATGGGTTTTGAGACGTGACTTAAAAGTGGTGAAAGTGTTTGTTGTCCGGAGATCTGGTGGAGGTACATCCAAAGTCTTGGGGCAGAACAACTAAAGGCTCTGAGTCCCATTGTAGTTAGGCAAGCATGTGGAACAGACAGAAGGGAAGCTGAAAAAGAGCGAAGTGTATGAGGGGGCGAGTACCAATGTAGTACAAATGTAGAAGATCAGATAAATATGGACGAATATGTCAAATCAGTGTCAGCTGTTTCCCATGTGTTTTCATTTTCTCTAATCACACTTGTGTGTATTTAGTCTGTGTGTTTCTGTTCATTCTTTGTCATGTTGTCTGTTGTCGTTTGTGCCATGTTTCCATGCGTCTCTGCTTCTACGCTCCAGGTTTCAGGTATCTTTGTATCCACGGCGAGTTTCATGTTTTTGTTTTTATGTTTATCTTTAGTCTGCCCAGTTTAGCTTCATCTCTGCCTTTTGTTTTGTATAGTTTTTACCAGCCTTAAGAAACGGCTTGCTTTCTGTTAACATTCAAGTTTTGTACCACATTCCATTTTTGTCTGCACTTGGGTCAAATATTAATACTTCACATAGTCAGCTGCTCAGCCAGACTGTGATAGAACAACCATTTCACTGACTTTGCAAGTTAACATTGCTAGTTGTGTATTGTACTTTTGGGGAAAATATTTACAAATATAGCTCTGCATAAGAGCTCAAAGAGCCCTAAAAATATTATACAGTTGAATGTAAAACATTCACATTTTTCTTTAAATGATTAACTTTAAAATATTGCTAAACTGTGATACTCTGCAATTTCTGTGTCCTTTGTTTTTCATATTTCTAGAGTGAGGGGAGACCAAGGAGTTGAGAATGTTGACATTGCTCGATACATGTTTGAAGTTCGGGGCTGTGGTAGAGGAAGCTTTATGTCTGGCAAAAGCGTGCATAACCAAAGGTATTCCTAATTTACAACAAAAACATATTTTTGATTGCCAGGTGTAGTATTCTGGCGTTAATTATTGAATGTGTTATTAACAAAATTACGTTTAAAATTTTTGTTTTGTTTTAAAGGATAGAGCGCCTGTGGCGAGACGTTTGGAATGTTGTCACCAACATCTACTACGATCTTCTTCACAGACTTGAGGAAGACAGACTGTTGGATCCAACAAACTGTACTGACCTTTTTTGTGCACAGTATGTGTTTTTGCCACGAATCCAAGCAGATTTGGAGACGTTTATTGAAGGCTGGAACAATCACTCTCTTAGGACAGAGCGGAACTACACCCCAAACCAACTATGGGAGATTGGAAAGACTCAGAATCCAGTCAATCCTCCTGAAAGTATTGTGGTATGATTACACATCTCTAAATTATTCAAATTGCTTTTTTGAAAAAAAAATATATGTATATCATTGACAAAATTAATAAAGCATGTATTTTAAAGACTTCCTGAATTGATGGCGTCTAATTTCAGGCAGAGTATCCAGATGTGGACATTGCAGACTTGGACCAAACTGGTATTCACCTTCCAGAACTTGTGTCTCCACTTGACAGTGAGGATTTGGAAAGAGTGAGACACCTTTTCAATCCCATGGAACCCTCTATGTCCTATGGGGCTGACATTTACAGTTCCCTTCTCCAGTATGTGGAAGGCATTCTTGAGAACAGGCAGGATTTATAGCTTTATCTAGTGATAGTTGAAAATAATATGCCCTAACAGATGTTTACATTATGTTGAATTATCAGTTTTTGTATCTGAGGACAGTTACTAAAAGTCTGCATCAATATTTATTTTCAGTTTTGTAATGTTAATGCATTTTGTGTTTGATGAGTTTACTAAACCATATTTTCCTGATAATCTGTCAGTTAATGCAAAGGTAACATGATAAATGCTTTCTGTTCTCATGTAAGTCCTTTGTTTAATAATAGCTTCAATAAAATTTTGTTTAGGTGCCATCATGCCTATTCTTGCTGATTTATATTTTTATTTAATTTTAAAGGCAAGATTCAATTAATATACTTTATTTACAGTCTGACAAGATTTCTTTTTCTTAACTGTGATGGAGTCTAGAATGTAACTTGTATTTAAGTCCAATAACTGCTGCTCCAAATCCATGTCCTTAACAACTTCTGGATTTCAATTTGGGGTGTTCAAGCATATTTCCTTTGATTTACAAAATGATTTCAAACAACCTCAAAAATAATCCGGAAAATTATCATCCAATTTTCATAGCCCAAAACTTGACTTTATTGGTAACAGCTTGAAAGTGACAAAAACTCTCATGACTGTAGAACTGTAATGTTTTGATGTGTGTTAGCTGTCCTGCATGCGGTAATTAAATAGCTTGACCACAGCTGACAGTGTGGCAGATTTTTATTAACATTATATTCAACATCATTGGACTGTGTGTAACATTTAATACAGCTTTGGTATTAATCGTGTAATCCAGGAAACTTCTTCAAACAAAGAGATGATGTAAATCGGATGCATGACAATGACTGAAACCTAAATAACACAATCATTAGCTCCTTAACTTCAAATATAAATGTTAATGGTGGGAACTGTAACTTTAATTTTTATATTTAAACTCGCATAACAATATTCACAAAAAATCAATAAGCCTAAGTAACAGTGAAACTTTTGGCTATGTAAAACATTTTTCAAGCATGGTTTAGCAAGTTTATTCGACATCCAGTGTCTACAAATTGCTTTTAAATAAGGCCGAAACCTGTGGCACAAGTTGCAATGCAATCATCAACATGTTTGGAAAAGACATTGTACTCGTGGAAGTGCCCAGGCACACGCAACGTTCCAAAACATGTAGAGGATATGAGGTAGTCTGCTTCGACTACTTCAACCTTCATGGTACCAGTCGGAATTTCCCACCCGACCCAAAACCTCATCAGCTGGCTGAGCTGGAATGGAGTGGCTGTAAAAATAATCAATGCATTAGAAATTAAATTAGATTCAAATTTTGAATCACAATGCAATTACACTCGCCTGTTTCAATGTAGGTCTTCAGAAATCCAACTGTTTGCATTTGGATGCTTTGTGGGTAAGGTGGATCATCATCGTCTTCATCATCGCCCTCATCTCCTGGCCAAACAATGTGGCTAAGAACAGCCTAAAATGAGATTTCAGAGACACACTTAAGAATGCAACTGCCTTAAATACAGTTTTTTTACATGTTAAATTTGCGAAGGGACTTTTTTCCGACACTTGGCATTTATATATGGTGTATTCTAGGGGGTGCTCATGATGGCACTGGATTATCTGGCAGCCTTTAAAAGAATTTTCCTCATGATGAATAAAGTATTATCAATCAATCATTTTGTCTCACTTAAAGTATAATGGTAAAAGGACTGATTCTTAATTTTCTACTCTCCCAGACCCTTCAAAGTTTTTTCTACAACAATTATCATTGTCACAATCACATTGTTATTTTCTGTACTTCCTACCAAAAATTCATACAGAGCGGGGAGCCAGGGTCAAACTGCTGATCAGTAGATGACCTGCTCTACCTCCTGAGCTACAGCCTCCCCTAAAAGCAGCATTAACTGTCATGCCATCTAGCCTTGTCACTGTAGTCGGCATATTAGAAATGCATTGAAATACCTGTGCAGTAAGAATGCTGTCTTCATGCTGGGGAAAGACCACTGAGGCTGTGTCAGGTCTTTGTTGAAGCATAGTCAACAATCCGGTGTCCTTCAGACCTTTTCTGATGTGTTTTGTCTGCCTTTTAGTTCGGCCTATCACCTAAAACAATAATTAAAAATAACCACATGACATTTGCTTAGGTGATGACAATCTAAAAAAATTTTTTAAAGGGCAATCTTACTGCATGATGGAGAAGCTGTTGGAACAGCCATCTGCGGTTTTCTGCACTAACGGGTGGCAAGTCCCAGGAAATGGCCAAATTGTTAATGTCATCCTTCTGCTGCTCAGTGAGGTGTTTATTACCATCAAGCTTATAGAGGAAAAAAAATTCCATTTTAGTATGTTGCAAATATATTGCATAAAAAATCTGCATTTTCTTGGGGGGGGGGTATTTACACGTATATAAAAATAATGAGTTAATTTAAATTATGATTTCACAAAGGCTTGAAGTAAATTAGTATTCACCATGCAAATTGTAGAACGAATATCTAGGTCTGGCACATCATCGAGCTGTACAGTGACAGTGTCTCTATCAGCATGGACCAACATGTGAATAATAGCCTTGCTGAGGCCATGCAATCGTGGCCCATCGTTCAAAAATGAATGCCCAATCATTCTGCCTGCTACCACAAATAAGTCACTGTCTGCCAAAATCTGAGAAGTAGAAGGCACTAGATGGTTCTCTTGTCCCTCAAAGAGAAGGGTCATGTTGGCTGCACCTGGAGAAGAACAGTACAAGAAAAATAAAAAAAGGTATAGCGTTATCTATTGACGTAAGTAGTTGATTAATGAAGTGGTCAAACATGATGCAAATACTTCAATCTTTTTTCTTTTTTCTTTTTTAAACTTCTGGAGTAAATTTCTCGATGGATTATTTTAAAAACTCATCTCACATTAATTAAGAAAAGGATATAGAAACATACCGCTATGGATGTTAAAGCCATGTTGCAACTTTAGCATTGCCATGCTGAAAAAATGTCTCTGGACCCCAGTGCCAACAGCTGTGTCACCTATTTTAAAATTGGGAAAAAGAAAAAGACAACAACAACAACACAAGTAAAGTTACAAACTGCTTTACAGCACCCTTTAATGGAAAATTCTCATTTACCAAGTTGGAATGTTAAACAGCCTTTAAAGAAAGTAACTGAATCTATGCTTCACCATAAGCATTACCTTGTAAAGAACAACGAAAAGGTCCTGCCCAATCAATCTGTGGTCTTTTGTAGAAAGCAATGATCTCTCGGCTCTGGGATGTTTGATCTTGTCGAATGTCAATGATAGCTGTGATTTTGGGGTTCTCCTCCTTTTCCTTTAAGAGATGCCTCTTAAACAAAACTGCAGCATCTTGGGGATCACTGGCCTTTTTCCACTGTTCTACTAAAAGATAAAGTACATTGTATGCAAAAATAACATTTTGTACTGTAAACCCAGTAAGCCAAAAAATTAAGGCCCAGCACACTTTCTGGTAAGCACGTCAATTTGGAATTTTAAATATACTCTGACATTTGGTATGAAAAGTACCTTCCTTATTGTTGGCTGGGATGTCAGTGTTCATCTCAGCAGCAAAATTGAGAAGTGTGTCTCTGACTTCATGTGCTGCGTGATGCAGGTCATCCACTTCACTTTACCCAAAGTGTTGCAAAAGAAAAAAAAAACATCAGTGTTTAAACCGATCGATCGATAGATGGATGCAGGAATACTGTCAATAAAAGATAAGGTCACCTAAACAATGCACTCTAAAGAAGCAAAAGTATATTGTTAAAATGCCAGGATGAACACTGATAAAAGCTCATCCATGTGGTCAACATGATCATAGAAGATGAACAGGTTAGATAAGGATGAGCCCCTGCTATGACATAATGCAAAGACAGAAGCAAGAGCAACTATAAATGTGCTACACATAGCATTTGTTTAGTGTTGTCCAACTAAAATGAACTTACCGATCACCACATGTACTGGCATGCAAGATCAAGTCATCTGGAGGATAATGATTTCCACAAACAGGACAAGAAGGCTGAAGAGGATATTGCAATTAAAAAGTGTATTTATTTTAGTCCTAGCAAAGATGAACAGTCCAAATCTAGCACAGAATGCCACAGGTAATTAGCAAATAATGAAACAGTTGAACAAAGATCTGCTTGGAATTTTGTATTGTCCATATTACAATGTTAAATATATCTGGGAACTCACCTCCAATTGGACTTCATTCTGATGTGCCTGGTCAGTTATGCTTTCACACGCGGCTTCCTGGTAAAGGAATCTAATGTTACATTACACATTTATGGTAGCTACATGCTGCTCACGATTTGTCATTTAGAGCAAACTAGGGGATCAACGCCCCTCATGGGGACACTCCAATAGGGCATAAAGTTTTGGACTCTCCACCAATTGCTCTAAAGCAGGGGTGTCAAACTCAAATACACAGTGGGCCAAAATTCAAAACTGGAACAAAGTCGCGGGCTAACATTAATATTTATTGAAATATATTTGTTCCTCCAGATATAAGAATGAATCTTTTCTTATGGACTCAAACACGTTTTGCTAAAAAACGGAATATGAAACAAGCAAAGCTTAATACTAAACAATATATATATTAGCTGTATAATACCAGTAGGCCAACTCTAATAGTAATTTGGTATGGCTTCGCAGGGCAAATGTAATTAGGCTGCGGGACAGGTTTTGACACCTATGCTCTAAAGAAACGAAGAAGCTTCTCAGATGAGAGGTGGCACATCTTCAAGAAAACTTATAGAAGTCCAGATGTTTTCTTTGCAAACTCTTTAGACTACAATGACTGGGATAACTGAGAAACTTCACAGACATTTAGAGCAAAACTTACGACTGATTTCAGCACATACATTGACTCTGGAAATTCACCCAAAGTAGTCTTGGGTAAAGCATAATATTCTGTCCTTCCATTTTGAAAGTAGTAAAAAGAATACAACTTAAAAAGTTTTAGTTTTTAGCAAAGGTGGTAGCAATGTTTGTTTTACTGTTGAATTTGGCTTACTTGTACACAGTTTTCTACGTGACAAACAAGTAGCTGAAGAGGCATAGTCACACCACAGGTCTTGCACTGAGACTTCGGCATTTTGCTGAATTCTGCAGCATCATGTGGAAGAGGTGTAGTATCAATTTTTTCTTGGAGAGGGACAATATAAAGAGTATTTTTTCCATTGTTGGTGGCCATCTTGAGCGTCTTGGCTGTGTAGCCTTGTGTTCCCTGAGATACTAGAGAGAGATTTCTCTGTCCGCTACCACCTAGAATATGGAACAAAAACCAAATAATGCATTCGCAATACAGCAATGTTCTAAAAGTTGAGATCATAAAGTACAAATAAATCCATAACATTATGGAACACTACTCTTGTATAGCAATGTCTTTAAAAACTACCTTGTAGCAAACTATGCTTTTCATTTTTAAACAATGCTTAAAATGTTGAATGAATCACTAGACCAAAACAATATTTCATCCATAAACATATTCCGAATATTCAAGTTTTTAATTAAGTGGTGCTGTACTGTTGATCTTATACCTGTAAACAATGGAAGTGTATTGATGTGCATCTTATGCCTTTATAGCTTTTCAATCACAATGCACAAAAAAAAGTGAGTTAATCGAAAAAAAAGACCATGCCTACAAATTTGAAAAATAAATAATAAAAGCCATATCAGTGTTCCATAAGTTATTCTCGGAAGAAGTGTTAGAAATGTTTTAATTAGACAAAAAAGCTTCTTGTAAAACTTATCCGGATGCTTTTGGCTCTAAGTAAATGTCTTCTATTAACTCAGACACAAAGTCGGGGAGTTAAAATGACTTACCTCCTGCTTTATACAAGAGCCATCCACCAGTTAGGGCCTTCATCTTCGGATACTCTTCATGCAGAGCTACAGTAATCTAAATTAGGGTTAAAAGAAATCAAACATTTCCTCATCATTAGTTTGTCAAATCAAATTGTAACATTTTTCAATTTTAATTTTAAAGTTTAAAATTTGATTTTTTTTTGACAAGATAAAGGCATCTAAAATTGAGAAAAGTACTTCTTCATGATCAGCATTGTCAGCTATGCTGAGAGTTCGCCTTCCAAGTCCAGCTTGAAGAAGCCGTATTTCATTCTTTGGGGTTTTTGTCGTGGAGTCAGGCAAAAGACAGAATTGCAACTGAAGGTTGCGAACTGCATGTATGACATTACTAGGAGCTGGGAAAGGCCTCTTTCCTTTGGATTGCCTTCTTTGAAACATTGCTGGAAATGACCTGTAAATAAGATTATACATTTGAGGCATTAAACACTGCGCCAAATTCTTCCAAATTAAAGCAAGACTACTCATCTGATTGGAAAAGTACTGCATTACTGTTAAGGTGAAATGTCATAATGATGTTTAAGGAGGATCCAAGAGCATAGGTAATTTGCAGAGCAGGTTGTTTAAATAAAAAGATGACTTACATAAAAGAGAGTAAGAGTAAAAGCTGAACACACAATAGAGACAAATCCTGGATGCAGCATTTTACTTTTGTGCATGCCAGGTTAAAGCCTATGAATTATATTTTTAAACCAAAACCAAAGAGTAACTCAAAACCAAAAGGGTTCCTTGAATCCAGTATTCATTATATCCTTGTCAGTACAGATTTTATGTCTTCTCCAGAATACAGGGAAAAGAATATTAAAAATATGAACAACTGAAATACAAACCTAATTATCTGGGCTTCTACTTTACTGAATATCTTTGATTACTGTTCCATAACACTCCTCCCCCCCGAAAAAAAAGAAAGGAGTAGCATTACTGGCAATTTTCTTTTTCTTTTTACCTTTGCATTTCTATTTGGGTGCTCACTCTTGGGGTTTGCTGAGGCACTGTCGCAGTAACAGATGTGGTTGCAGTTCTACTCCTAATATCAGACTGGGAAGTTGACAGAATTCCCACAAGATTCAGTATAGCCTTCTCTATTGCAGTCTTTGGCTCCTGTTGAAAATATATTTATATGTTATTGAACATCTGCATCTTCATTTAAACAATACCATATGGTTTCCCGATATATCCCTTTTTCCCTTATTAACCTAATATTAAAATAGTTAACAGTATAACTAATAGTCATGAGTGAGAGTTTAAAAGAACACTGAGGAAGCTTGTTAAGCCATAATTACAGTAGTAGAAGAAAACTGAAATCAGATACTTTATACACACACATATATTTGTGCTGTCAGCAGTAATCTCCTTAAAATGACATTAACCGATTTTCCGTTAGCGCAGCATAACACGTTAGCGCGGTTTGCTCGTTAATGCGTTAGCAGCTACTGAAAGTTAAGCTAGGTCCCCTAACTTTCAGTAGCTGCTGAAAGTTGTTGTATACTGTAATTACTGTAGTATTACTCTAACACAAACTCGGGGGTGACCTGGGACCAGTGCTAAGGTCAAGTCAGAGCATTTCAGTTCCAATTATTACCAAAACGACATCTCATCGGGATTACACTTAAATCCAAACACATAATTCTCCACGATGCTGATGTTTAAGCAGACAGACCGTGCCACACAGGAGACTATTTAAACACATGCAACACTAGGGCTAATGTTGAGAGCCCTTTTTAAGCTATCTTTTGGTACCGTGAAAAATTACAGTGTAGTAAACGAACATGATATTCAAAAATATATGTCTGGACAATTAGCTTGTTCCAGTAAACCATAAACTAAAGCTTAACTGCGCCGCAGAAGCGGCACCGCTGTCCTCCATCTTCAATCTGCAACCCTTCCAGGACCTGAAGGTCCGTAAAGCATCCCCCCGACAGCCAAACCCATCTGTTCTCTGATTGGATTGTTTAATTTGTGATTGACATGACATTGACCAATCAGCTTAAAGGAAGAAAAATAGGGTCAAAATTCGTACTTGTAACTTGCAGGGGTTTTTTTTCTAAGTCCACACACAAATCTTTTTCACACACGCACAAATCTTTTTCACACATACAAATCTTTTTTACGCACGCACAAATCTTTTTTACACATACAAATCTTTTTTACGCACGCACAAATCTTTTTTACACATACAAATCTTTTTTACGCACGCACAAATTTTTTTTACACATACAAATCTTTTTTACAAGTACAAAATATTTATGACCACATTTTGAGCCCATACCATTCACACACACATTCACACGCTGGTGATGGCAAGCTACATTGTAGCCACAGCCACCCTGGGGCGCACTGACAGAGGCGAGGCTGCCGGACACTGGCGCCACCGGGCCCTCTGACCACCACCAGTAGGCAACGGGTGAAGTGTCTTGCCCAAGGACACAACGACCGAGACTGTCCAAGCCGGGGCTCGAACCGGCAACCTTCCGATTACAAGGCGAACTCCCAACTCTTGAGCCACGATCGCTACACAAGCCAGGAAGTACCAACAATTAGTGATGTGCGATACCACTGATTTCCTTTCCGATCCGATACCAAGTAATATTCAGGGTGGTATCGACGATACTGATCCGATACCGATACTTTGTACAAAAATGTATTTTATTTATTGTATCTCAAATTATAGCGTCATAATGATTACAGGGCATCAGATTACTTGTTCTTATCACTTAATAATGCAGAGTTCATCATATAGAAATAAAAAAACTGAAGTTGTGCCTATTTGAACACCTTGCCTGCCTGCAGCACTAAAGGACTCCATGAGAGACGTCTGTCTCGCCCTAGCAGCACCTGTCCCTGTCCTTCTCTTCAGTTCGCCTCAACATACACTCCTCATATTCTGTGATATGATTTACTCTGAGGTGTTTGACAAGGTTAGTGATGTTGCCATATGTTACCATACATGCCAACCCTCCCGATTTTTCCGGGAGAATACCAAATTTCAGTGCCCTTCCCGAAAATCTCCCGGAGCCACCATTCTCCTGAATTTCTCCCGATTTTCCACCCGGACAACAAAATTGAAAAACCATATCGCAGAATTCATAGCGGGCCCAGCCAATTCCAGTTTCCAACAATGGCGGCAGCTACTTAGTTTTAATATCACTCTTATTTCTCTTTCTGGGTCGCAAAAAACTTTTAACATATTTTCAGGTGAGAATGTAGCTGTGTAAACTTCAAATATCTGAGCCGACCGACACATTGTTTTCAAACCCCCGCGGTCTTTCGCTACTCGGGTTAAACATGATATACAAGTCACTTTGATAACTTAAAAATGTTATTGTTTGGCTTTTTCAGTGTTTTATTTGTTCGTGAGTAAATCGGTTTGGCTGAGATTAAAGTTATTAGATTAGATTAAATTAAACTTTATTAATCCCTCAGGAGGGTTCCTCCGGGGTTTTCACACAGCTGAAAAACATCAAACAGAAAATGATTAAACAGAAGTGTGAGACGGTCGAGAGTTTACGTCAGCGCCCAGTTGTATTCACCCTCCACCGAGGGGGCTCGTGATGTACAACCCGGCTTTCCTTAGACCGCGAAGGCCGGGTCCTCAGGTGGAAGCAGCCTCTGAATTTGGACACCCCCGCTGTTTCCGGGCCGGCCAATAATAACGGTGATTTAACGTATTTTAACCGATAAATAAACCCTGTAAAATGTATTTACTACACCCCCCCAACAGACCTTTTGAATGTCTCCCTAGTAGGCTACGGCCACAACACCTCACTCTTGGAGCACTTTTTTGCCACATGTATCGCAATCCACATCTCAGCTGTTTGTGGAGGTAAAATACGTCCGCACAATTACGCTCAGCCATTGTTGTGAGTGCGCACGCCAAGGCGCTGCGAGACATTTATACATCCGTATTTCGCACATGACTATGAAAGGCGGAAGAGGAAGTAGTTCCTTTGAATGTAGACAATCCGAATGTTATAGTTTCTTTCCACTGTGTTCCTGTTAATGATAAACTACAAATTTACTCTAAATTACTAAAATATCGATATTTTAATGTGAGAATCGATTCTAGAACATAAATGATTGGTATCGGAGGAATCGATATTTCAGGATCGATCTGCACATCACTACCAACAATCGGATTGGGTGTGTGGTAGTAACAGGTAAATGAATTTCTTTTTTAAATTATTTGAATGAGTATTTGTGTATTAATACAAAAACAATAGACACGTGCTTTCAATTGTGTAATTTAAGTGATCTAGGTAGCTCTGTTTTGGAAGTTCAGTTAACACTAGCAATGTGTTTTGGAGTTTGTACGTGCTTTGGAGTTTGTACGTGTTTTTGTCTCTAGGGGCCCCCATAAATATTTATATATAAACATACATAAAGAAAACCACATTTTTTTTATATTACTAATTCCTTTTGTGTGTAATTTTACATTGTTGTTGATAATTAATTAATTAAAGCAACAAAACAACCCGAAGAGCCAGTTGGGAGCCGAAAGAGCCGGCTCTTTTTAGTGAGCCGAGCCGAAAGAGCCGGTTCTCCAAAAAGAGCCGGAAATCCCATCACTACTGTTTTAGCTGTTTGGTGGTTGTTGAAATTGTCCAAGCATCATTTAGGCTGCCTGGACTTATTTGGTAGTTTTGGCTGTAAAAGGGCCAGAAATCATACTATAAGTGAATGCTTTTGCCCCTTTATTCAGAATAACCTTAGCTTTCAATACCTGGTAGACATTTTACGTTATTTTATTGTTATGACAATGGAACAACAGTTTAAAAAACAAAACAAAAAAATGAACTTTGTTTTTTGAGATTTATAATCAACTGGAAACTGATATTCAACATATGAACTATAATAAATATATACAAAAAAGTATTTTAGCCCTGCTCTTTCAGTTTTTCATTTATTGGCCTTTTTATATTACAAATATCCAGGCGTTTTTGGGCCTGTGTGAATGATCCTGAAGCAGTTCCTACTCACCTGGAGACAGAGAGCTACACTGCACTGCTCACACTGCCAGGGAGTTTTTCTTTTGCACAGAATGCACTTTCGCCTTCCCTGGGTGGCCATGCTTCCCTTTGAACTGTCCTTCCCTGCTGCTTGTGGGGACAAGAAAATGGTTGGAGCCAGGTGCTGGTGGGCATTCAGGTTTCAGAGAAACACCAAGAAGATGAGCAAATAAGGCTTCCTGGAACTCCTGGCGACTTTGCTGCTTCTGCTGCTGTTTGGCACATAATTCTTTATGAATTATTGTAGCTGTTGGTCACAGCAATGTCCAGGAAATGCGGGAAAACCGTAATGTACCACCTCCGGGTTTTACGGTGGACTGAGTGAGTTGCCAGCATCTGGTCCGACGTGTCCACTCCTTCCATGTAGCGGCTGTAGTCAGCCACTGCTAGGGGCCTAGGGACAGGGACCCTTCGACGCTCACCATCTTCCCCTTTCTGCCATTGTAATACTGTGTCACCGGTGTAGACAGTGTGGATATTGTTGCAGATTGACACTTCTCTGGTGTCCATCCACTTCATAAATAATAAGTCACCATCTCTAATCCACCTTATTGACCCTCTCTGTGATTTTTTTTTTAGTTAGGGCATTTTCTTGGGTGGATGGAACATCTGTTCTCCCTTGCCTGTAGGTGCCACAAGCCCCAAATCCCTGCTGGCCCAAGTGATGGAAGAGGAGGGGGCTTGTGTAGAAATTGTCACAGTATATGATGTAGGCAGAGCCAACGTAGTCCTTCTTGATGAGAGATGTGACCACATCAAAGGAGATCCAGAGGCCACTTTGGATTTGCCTATGTATAGCTTGAAATCTATGGTGTACCCATTTACATCAGCTAGTACAAAAAACTTGAGCCCTCATTTAGTTGGTTTGTCTCTCATATATTTTTTGATTCCCAACCTGGCCTTTGTAGCAACCATACTCTCATCCACAGAAATATTCTGCCTCGGATGATACAGGGACATGCTTCGGATTCTCATCATTTCAAGAAGAGGCCTGACCTAATGGAGACCTGCCTTTTTTTCTTGTCATTTTTGACATCTTCAGCTATTAGCTGATATTATAAAAAACTGATTCCTGGACATAATAGAGACAGGAAAGGGAGTTTGAAAAATTGTTTTTGTCCTCCAGAAGTCTTCTTTGGGAGGCGCAAAACAGCCATGTAGAGTAGCAGTCCAAGATATTTCTGGATATCTACTGGTGTTAGCTCCTTCCATTCAAACCTCCTCCCTCTCTATAGATTTCTTGCTGCATTTTTGTTGGTGTTTGTACACAGCATTTTGAGGACATCAGCATAAAAAAATGTGAAAATATTTCACCAGCTGATGGATTTCCACAATTTAGAGGTGGCTGTACACCAGGGGTTCTTTTGGGGATAAACCTTGGTGGCTGGGGAACCACATCAGGGTTTTAGCAGTTTTTCAGCGAATAGGATTCCCAGATGTTTGATCCCGCTGTCCGCAAGTCTGACCCTGGCTGAGACTCCTCTCCATTACAGAGTTGGTCTGTACAGCAGAAACTTGCCTAAAAGATAATCATGCATTAGCTGTGAATAAAGGTAACTAAAGGTAAAGGTAAGTGCATACATAGAGACAAAAAAACTAAAAGAATTGTAAAATAGCATAATAATAATGGAAAGTATGTATAGAATATGTAAAAAATAATTGATAATTGAAACAAATAAAGTTACAGATAATAATAACAAAAAATTCACACAAAGCAGAAACTTGGGTTTAGCAAAATTGTTATTTTCTTATCTTGATGCATTCTCAATCACCCAGGTAAGTAAATCTCCATTTTCTTATGTTTGCAAAATTCATTACTTACTTTTGTTTAGATTGAGCAACTCCAGACGAGCTTGGTTCCTTCTGTTCCTGTTCCTTCCAGGTCATTTTCCTCCTCTATGAACCTTCTGGGTAGCTTTCTCGGTCTTTTACTTTTTCTTGACATTTTCTCTCTCTATTTTCTCTGTTCACTATAAGATTTTTCAAAATTCCGAACCTTCCGCTGCGCAACACCGGTCTCTGCTCAGTGATGGGACCGTCTTTGCATGTGCATTTGAATAATGCACCATAAAGTCTTGTAAAGCTCGTCTTCTCAGCTTTCAGTCGCTGTTTAAAATTCATCTCTTGCTCAAATGCTTGAAGAGTTACAGTAGCGTGATGCACACATGGTAAAATTGGAGGTGGAGTTTTGCTTCTCAGTTCAGACAGGATTAGCTTGTGTATGCTTCATGCTAGCGTAAAGCACCGCATATCCCCGTAAAGCTCTGCTTCTCTTCTTTTCAAAACCGTTCGCATTTTTATTCTAGCATAAACGATGACGGAGTTAGGATCATTTAAACAGTGCTTGTAAATTGGGCCCGCCGGCAAGCCCGTGGTAATTAAAGGTAATTAACCTAAGATCCTGGCGTTTCTGGCACCGTATGTTTATATTTAAAAATCAATTCAGGATTTAATGAATCAATACCATTTTTTAAAAGATAAAAACGATTTTAATCGGAAATTCGATTATTGAAACCCACCCCTACTTGGCACCACCGCTATGCAGCTGACGCCAAAGGTAGATACGCTTCATCATATTTTATAGTCTTTGGCTTGGAAGGAAGTTGGTTTGGAAGCATATTTGGCGATGCTTCATCTTCTGCTTTTCATTTGTGTGGGAACCCCTTAAAAAACCTGTCCATTATGCTAGCAGTGTCTTTTTTTTTAAATTTATGCCGCACCTCCCCTACAATGGCTTTGCATTTTGGGAACCCCCCCCCCCCCCCCCCCCCTCCCCCCCCCAGCCACTGTGTTAAGCAATTATTTTGGAAAGTAACAACCACAGTAATATAGTAGTGATTAAAATATGTTCAGAAAATTGCAGATTGGGAATTCACCTCATAAGTCATGGCATTCTATTCTGCTGATATTAGCTCCCTGAATGAATTAAAATTATTGGTACTGATATCAGCAATACTGGCCCTGTATTGACTGGGTATTGGATATATACCAAAATTTGTAGCATGGCACAGGACTACTGTTAATCCACATCACTAGCAGACACCATGTGCGTTAGCAAATAAAACGGTCGGGTGGAGACCCAAACTGCAAACAACTGTAGCCTCCACAGTGCACCACCAGATGGTGAAAAAGAGCAAGATCCGGACATACAGCTCAATGAAGCATTAAATGCAAAAGACCATTACAAATTTAATTAGGTTGTGTGTCATGTTTTTAAAAAGTAACTAAGTAATAAAGTACTACTTTTGAAAATGGGTAATCAGCAAAGTAACAGGATTACTTTCTTAAAGAAGTAATCAATAATTATTAACTAATTACTATTTTCAAGTAACTTGACTAACACTGTCCATATTGAAATCTTATAAAGTTTGTATCTGTCTTGTGTGAAACTTGTATGAAAAGCATACAAGAGTGAAAACAGATATAAGATACCTTGAAAAAATTATATAAATGAAACTTCTATGTTTTGGATACTTACTAAAACAATATATGAAAGTAATGAGAAAGTGGCCACTTTCATGAGTAAATCATATAAGCCTTATATGATTCACTATATGAAGTAGGCCACATCTGCAAGTCTTTTATAAGTTTTTAATATTTCTTTTCCAAATGGGTGGTTGTGTTTTGTTGTGTTTAGTGGCCACATGGGACAGTTTCCATTTTGTTGTGCTATTGTATCAGGTATGACAATAAAGAGTTATCTTATCTCATCTTATTTGAACATTACTGAAGTAATTTATTATTGAATAGTTTAACATAAAAACACTATTTATAAATAAATATTTCAAAAACAAATGATGAATCCATTAACAAATATTTCAAATCAACAATTCATTTCACAAAAAAGAATGAATTTATTTTAAAAAAAATACAATTTAAAAAGGGAAAAAAGTAAATGTATTAAAAAAATCAAATGTTTATTTGTGACTGAAAATAGCGATTCTGATTTGAAAACCAATTTCCTCACTGGATTTCCTTTCCTGTTAGCTCATGGATTAGGTATTATATTAGCAAATGTATTAGCTTTGGGTTAACTACTGGATTAGCTAACAGATTAACTTTTGGATTTTGGTTCTCGTTTCCAAAATCCAGAAGCAATGCAAATTATGCGATGTAATGAGCACTCTGATTTGTAAGACTGAAGCAAGCTGTTTGAATGGATTTTGCTACACTGCTGTTTGTGCCAATAGCTTTGCACTGCTATGAAGTGTACACGTGCTTGTACAAAAGGCCATACAGCCTCGGGATTTACACTCTGCCCAACACAGATGTATGAAGAATGAAGGGACTCTGCAATGAAATGGAAGGCTGAACATCAGAGTGTGCACCTGTGGACAGCCTGGAGACCAGTTGGAGTAACATGCTAACATAGCTAACGCTTGCATGACCCCATGTACCCCCATTCTTTTAAGATCACGTTAGCTTATGTTAATATTACTTTCCAACAGTACAAGCTAGCTACCATTTTGTGTAAACTAATGTGCTCTTCACAAATAAATCTTCAAGTAGCTCAGACCAAGAACCAGCACTGAGCCCTGTTATATTTATGCACAGAATACAGCCTTTTAACTCATGATTAAAATGATGTCTGTCCTGCTGGCTTGCCAGCCTCCGGCTCATCCCGAGTTGCGCACCGTCCACCCTTACAATAATCACACGGTTGCTGTAACAGTACATTCAACGGCTGCAGCTCTTCCGAAGCCAGCCCTACACATCACCACCGACAACAACGACAGCACAAGCAGAGCACAGATTTTAAACCAGCGAGGCAGCTGCATTGCAGGCCATGCCCCGCCACAATAATAAAGCATTTTTTAATTTAATTATAAACTTTGTCCTAATTATGTCCTGGGTTTTTACTACTTAAGAATAAAAAAGGAATCATCACAAAAAACACTTCAGGTCATGAAAATTAATTGAGATTTAGCAATTCAGTGATGCATCCACCTTTATTGAAAAAGTATCGGTATTGGTATTGGCGGTACTGGCCCGTATTTACTTGGTATCGGATCAATATCAAAATATGCAGTATCGCACACAACTAATGGATGAGGGATGAAATGATTCTCCCACTGAAAAGCATTGTGTCTAGTTGAATTCAATCAACCTTTTTAAAGTTAAGAGAACTGTTAGATGCTGAAATGCTCACTAAAGCTGAGGGAAAGTGAAGGTCCTTGCAACATAGATGAAACTGACCCCCTCCATGAGTGTTAGTTCCCTAACCAATTGCAGATCATCCTCCCAACACCCAAACTCATTGTGTGAATGCATTCCTATTTCTCTTTATTCTTTATTGTGTGAATGCCGTGAGTAGTTTTTCACTACTTTTCAGCACAAATTCCAGCTTCTTCAGCTGTTTTCAGCACAAACTTCAGCTTCTTTACCTCTTTTCAGCAGAAAATCTGCCAATTCACCTTTTTTCAGCACAAAGTTCTGCTTTTTCACCTCTTTTTAGCACAATTTTCAGCTTTTTCACCTCTTTTTAGCACAATTTTCAGCCTCTTCTGCTCTTTTCAGCACAATTTTTTTTAGCTTTTTCACCACCTGAAAGCTGAAAAAGTGGAACAGAAGATATTCGAATGCATCCCTCCACAGCTGCTGATGAATTCAACAAAAAACAAAGTTTGTTAAACAATTGCCGGTGAATCACCACTGATTTATCAGTGACATCCATTTACTAAAAAATTACTGATAAGTTTATAATTTCAACAGTGTACTTTATAAAATGGAACTTATTTGCCATATGTGGTGAGATGCTTGCATGATTTTCAACAGGTGTTGAGAAAAATTAATTGAAGTGCCTGAATAATGCTATGCTTTTTATTAATAAGTGTTATAAAGTTATATAGTATAGTATTAAGTGAACACAGCCCTGAAAAATAAAGGCATTAGACTACGTGTCCTTGGGAAGTAGAAAGCTGTAGATTCTCGCTCATGCTTGCCTGGGAAAAAGTAGATAACAGGGGACCATCTCTACTGGAAAGTTACTGATCTAAGCATCAACCAAAATATCAGCAGTGATTTTGTAACTTTACGACCTCTGTGAAAATGATTTTCACATCATTTATTGTATATAGCACAACATTCAGGGCCTCTATAATGACAGAGCATACAGAGAAAAGTGGTGAACGGAATCAATTTCAACGTTTTTCATTGTTTTTGATTATCTGTATCTTTACCACACATTTGACCAGGTACAGATGCTGTAGATGCTTAAATTATACTCATTGAAATATAGTGGACATTCAATGCTCATATTAAGCATACTGTGTTAGATGCAGGGATTTGATTAATTTATAAAACATCTAGCTTTCGTGTATTCATTTTCAAAATGCATTAATAAAGACAGGCATAAAAAACTGCACATGGTTCTTGATCATCATAATTTTTGTCCATCTGAAAATGAATGTGTATATTCGTGTATTAAAATAGATTAATTGAAATGAGTAGTGTCATCTCCCGTCTTGTTAGAAGGCAATAATATACTGAATGAGAGAACTGAGAGCTATTATTTTAATCACTCTGTCTCGGTTCTTTTAACTCTGAGTATCATAAAGTAATGGGGTAACATACATCTGGACTGATGTGTTTACAGACATCATTTTAATGATGAGTTTAAAGGCTGTAGGCTGCAGCCATTGTTCTAGTATTGTGTATAGATGTAAATCTGCATCTCCATACAGATCCTCAGCAGAAGGATTCATGAAATCCTCTAAAACATTCTGGTAGACTGTTGCGGTGACCTTGGATTTAAGAAAACAGAGTTTATCAACACCTGCACCGGACACTACACCCCAAATCATGACTGACTGTCGATATTTCACACTGGACCTCAAGCAGCTTGGGTTCTGTTCCTCACCCATCTTCCTCCAAACCCTTGGACCTTGATTCCTGAATGAAAGGCACACTTTACTTTTATCGGAAAACAGGACGTTTGACCACTGGCCAACAGTCCAGTCCATCTTCTCCTTGGTTCAGTTGAGTTGCTTCCGACATTGGCTCATTCCAATCTGCCAGATTCTTGAATCTTCTGTCTGACAATCCGCTGAAGGCCACGGTCATCTGTAGTTTGTAGGTTGCGTGTGTTAAAAAACTCATGTTCTTTGTAAATTTCACTAAAATTTCACTAAAATCTGTTAAGGTTTCAGGAGCACAGGGATCTGGCTTAAATATTTGTTTTAAAATGTTAGGATCATTACATAATAATTGTAAAACTTTTAGAAGTGGAATATACTTAAAAGTCTCCTGTTTCCCAGTAAAAAGGATCTATCCCCAGGATGCATTCAACAGGTTCAATCAAGTTTAATTTCTCAACACGGTATCTGTCTAGTTGATATGTATTCCTGCCTGCACTGAAGCAATGTTCTACCAAACTACTGCCATCAATATAATGAAGACTTGATATATCAAAATTAAGAGTCTGCAAACATTGAGTAAATATCTCCCTATAGTTTTCAATAAAATACTTGAAAAGTGACTCTACTTCATTAAGAACAAATGTTTGAACTTTTCTATTTACAATGCTTTTCTCTTGAAGATTCAAAGAAAACAATGCCAATTGGTTTCTCACAGTCTCTGTAAAGTTCTCTATAAGTTCACTCAGAGCTAGTTCAGATGATCCGGGAGATTCAACAGTTTCCTGGATGACAGGGTCACAGTGTCACAGTCTGGGGCAGACTCTAATATATTATTGTTTCTTCCTTATGTGATTTTTCAAAGATTTCACAGACAAGAATTTTCTGGGACAGTCTTTTGGTCCGCAGGCACTGAAGAATCCCTATTTACTTTCATAATATATCTGTTGATATTTCAGCTATTTTTCATTTGTTGGTTTTCTTGTGCGGCACCATGGAAAATGATATGGCACATCCACAGAAATGCTCACCTACAAAGACCTGTTGAAAATCTGCCAATTCATTTTCCTCAAGCCAAAGAGATACTTCTCCAACTGTCCACTGCTGAGCCATGATCTGTTAAAACAAAATAAAACCCACATTACACTGATTTATTCTGTGACATCAAAAACCTTTTTTTTTTCATTCATTCATTTTCCAAGCTGCTTTATCCCGTAACGGTCGCAGGGGTCCTGGAGTGTATCCCAGCTGTCTTTGAGACAGTGAGAGGTGGGGAACCCTGGACAGGTCGCCAGTACATCATACAGATATGTATGTCTTTGGATTGTGGGAGAAAACCACAGTACCCAGAGGAAACCCACGCAGACACATGGAGAACATGCAAACTCCACACAGAAAGGCACCCGGTTGACCCCCGGAATCAAACCTGAGTCCTTCTAGCTAAGCGACAGTGCTAACCACTATACCACCGTTTTTTCTAACTGGTAAGCTTTCTTCAGATGAATATTGATTATTTAATGCTTTGCATTATCTGGTCTGACCTCTTTTTGGCTTATTGTATGATGGTGGATAAATGAAATGTACATAGTGTCACGGTTTGCGGGACAAGACGTGTGTAAATTATTGAAGGACCCAAGATGCAGCACAACTGAGGTGAGGAAGCTTTATTGAAGAAGCGTGTTCAAGTAACAAAGGCGAGGGTGGCGAAAAACAGAACTGAGTAAACCTAAACTGGGAAAACTAAGAATAGAAAACAAACCAGAAACCTAGAGACACAAATGGAGATGCAGGGAGACGTAGACAGACGCAGCAAAACCACTCTGGACGAAGGAGGGGAAAAACGCAAACAGTAGTGATGTGCGATACCACTGATTTCCTTTCCGATCCAATACCAAGTAATATTCAGGGTGGTATCGACGATACTGATCCGATACCGATACTTTGTACAAAAATGTATTTTATTTATTGTATCTCAAATTATAGCGTCATAATGATTACAGGGGATCAGATTACTTGTTCTTATCACTTAATAATGCAGGGTTCATCATATATAAATAAAAAAACCTGAAGTTGTGCGCTATTTGAACACCTTGCCTGCCTGCAGCACTAAAGGACTCCGTGAGAGACGTCTGTCTCACCCTAGCTGCACCTGTCCTTGTCCTCCTCTTCGTCTCAACATACGCGCCTCATATTCTGTGATATGATTTACTCTGAGGTGTTTGACAAGGTTAGTGATGTTGCCACAACCATACATGCAAACCCTCCCGATTTTTCCGGGAGAATCCCGGAGCCACCATTCTCCCGAATTTCCACCCGGACAACAAAATTGAAAAACCATATCGCAGAATTCATAGCATGGCCCAGAAATTCCAGTTTACAACAATGACGGCAGCTACTTAGTTAATACTCTTATTTCTCTTTCTGGTTCGCAAAAAAACCTTTAACATATTTTCAGGTGAGGATGTAGCTGTGTAAACGTCAAATATCTGAGCTGACCGACACATCGTCTTCAAACCCCCACTGTCTTTCACTACTCAGGTTAAACATGATATATAAGTCACATTGATAACTTAAAATGTTATTGTTTGGCTTTTTCAGTATTTTATTTGTTTGTGAGTAAATCGGTTTGGCTGAGATTAAAGTAATTAGATTAGATTAAATTAAATGTAACTTTAATAATCCCCCGGGTGGGTTCCTCCAGGGTTTTCACACAGCTGAATAAACGTCAAACAGAAAACTAATTAAAGAAAGTGTGAGACGGTCAAGAGTTTACGCCAGCGCCCTGTAATATTTTAGATAGCAAGGAGCAGACGGCAAGTTTCACTCCACCTAGGGAGCTCGTGACGTACTACCCGGCTTTCTTTAGACCGCGAAGGCCGGGTCCTCAATGTGTTGAAAGAGGCTTGGGAGGCTCCAAATCCCAGAAAACAATGCAATGTTCTTTAATACGTACTGAAAATGAGAGATAAGCCTGAGGAGCTCCAAGAGCTGGCCAATACTCATCTGGTTGGTGTCCAACAACGTCAGAAGCAGAGTTATGACAAGGCAGCTCGTAGGAGGATTTTTCATGAGGGACAAAAGGTTTTGCTGCTTCTTCCATCATCCCAGAACAGTCTCCTTGCCAAGTGGCAGGGACCATATGCGATCAGTAGGAAAGTGGGTCCAGTTACCTATGAACTGTACATGCCTGAGCGTCGCAAGAAGTATCAAATATTTCATGTAAATTTGTTGAAAGAATGGTTTGATCAGCCAGCATCTTCGCTAGAGTTTTGGGCCCATGCCACGGTCGAAGAGGAGGAACCACGGGAGCTGTTCTTTCCTTCTACAGCAGGTCAACAGCCAGTTCCTGATGTGAGTCATCTTACTTCCAAACAACAGAAAGAGTTGAAAGCAATTATGCCTGCTGATCTTTTTAGCACCAAACCAGGTTGCACCAATCTCATCCAACATGAAATACGACTCCACTGTCCCAATCAAAAACCTATTAGGGACATGACCTCACGCGTTCCTGCAAAGCTGATGCCAGCATTAAAACAAGAGGTGGAAGACATGCTTGACATGGGAGTCATTGAGCCATCTAGAGGTGAATGGCGTAGTCCATTCACCTCTACAGAGATGGTCAAAGGATTGGTGCCCATCTCTGTACAGGACCAAATACGAGGCCTTAGACATGGCTAAATTGGTCATTAGAAATCACACTACATTTTATTTAGGTAGTTTAACACTTACTGTGACCAGGCTGTCAACAACCTGAGGTTACTGTGCTTCAGGTAAAGATCCACCAGCAATATTTCCACAGTGCTGGTTGTTTTTGTAGTACTAGTTGGTAAAAACTGAAACACCAAATTTTTTATCCTAAACAAACAAATGCCATACATTATTCATTCTTTTCCCACTACAATATCTAAAGTTGAGTTAGATAATTATTACACCAATCTGTACAAACGACTCCAAAACATGAAGTCTCCATGGCAGAGGCAGGGCTCCATGCCGCAATGAGGCAGCCCCGGGAAGACTCTTTTCAGCTCAGAGGACACAGACAATGTGACTGAAAGTGACCTACATGGCGAAGCAAGTGGTGTGACAAAGTGGATGAGCAGTTGCAATGCTCTCCATTTGTCCCATATGTGTTGACCTTTTTTTGCACATTATACACATTATTCTGTTTCTAGGTATTTGCTATGATTTGCTATTTGTCAAGTAACATTGCTTCACTCACTATCCCGGGTTTGTTTGTGTAAGTGTTCTGTTGCCGGCAAATCAAACATTCTGCAAATTAAGGCAAATACTCAAGTTACGTTTCTTTATATTTTATTATGTTACAGATTAAGTAATTTGTTCATACTTTGTTTGTCTTTTCAGTCTTCAGCTTTCAAATTAGAAAGGATGAGAGGGGATGTGCACAATAATTGAAAAAAACTTTTTTAATTTCTTCATGCATTCCCTCACATCACAAATATCTTTTTGTTTCAGGGAAGATAAAGAAAAAAATGACCACAAAGAGTGGGAATCCAGCAGTGAAAAAAATCCCACAATTTTGTTTGTTTCTATTATCCTTGGCCTTACATACACACCAGAACATGACTACAAGGTAATTGACTAGGCATGAGCGTCAGTAATTTGGGTTGTGATGGTGTTGTGATCACTACAAAGAGTCACTGCATGAAAATGAAAGCAGTAATTTTTTTTGTCCTAGAAATGTGCAGGCAAGTTATAATTTTATGTGTTGACATCAATTGAATGTCTGCTGAGTTCAGTGTCTACCTTAGCTTTTGTGTAAAGGAGTAAACATAAGCTTCCATAGTAATTTTATACATACCACACAAGCATGGATCACCAAGTCCTTGTGCATATACTGAACAAAGACTGCAAGACTGACGGAGAGATTCCGCAGGTCTTTCCTTCCTACTGCTGTCAGACTCCACAACAAAGACTTTACAGATGACCAAACACACACATCCACAAATGTGCAATAACACTAAGTGCAATTCTCTTTTTCCTGATAATGTAGTATTTTATTCTATTGCATATAGCATCTTATTCTTAATATCTTATTCTATGCCAGTATTTGTATTAATTTTTGCTACTATAACTTTGCACTGTCCATTTTCTGCTGTGACACAACAAATTTCCCACGTGTGGGAATAATAAAGGTTATCATATCTTATCTTATCTTAAGAAAATTGTACAGGATAGCATAGTGACTTACTGAATAACTTCAATTTTACACTTTCATAGGACTACACAACTACTTTTTTAATATAACTTTTTTCTTTCTTAGTTTTTTTTTGTTTTTTCAAAACTATTTCTGGAACATACAAAGCTTCAGGAATGCCCTTGCTCAGCACAATACAAATTTGTAGACTAAGCTTAAGCTTGAACTGTGTCGGGAAACCAGCTAATGTGAATAAATTCCAGTTCCCAGAAACTTGCTGCTGACTAACAAAACCATCTGGTCAAAGTACAGTTTGCTAAAAGACATTTAACCAGATATTAGTGGAAGTCTGCATATACTTTTGACACTGTATGTACACTTTTATTGTATACTTTTAATTTTCTTTGCAGATTACATAAAATCAGGATATGAACAAAACTAAGCTGCAATGATAGCAAACCTGTGACTTGTAATACATTTTAAATAACCTTCAAGCCAGGGGTTGGCAACCCTAGGCACGCGTGTCACAGTTGGCACGTGAAGGGTTAACTGATGGCACGACTATAGCTGGACTGGCCATCGGGCATACCCGGCATTTGCTCGATGGCCCAATTATTTTTTTTTATTTTTTTGCAACAGTATAAACAATGAAAGGTGGTGGATTGGCCAGATGCTGGTTGGTGTGTAAAAATAACTTAGTTGTTTGGTGGTGGCTATGGTGTAGCTTCCACAGATTCAGTGACATTAGCAAGTGATGGGGGCCAGCAGGTGGATGAGGGAGAGGGGAGGCAGGAGGAGGAGAGACCCAAGGCAGTCGCCGGTCCGAGTGTCAGGTGAACTGAACTTCAGGTAAGAAGTTATAACCTGCAGTCTATCTGGGTCATATATAAACCAAGTTTAGGTGTAGTTTATTTTCGTTGTGCTGACTTTTTACAGTCAGTTACAATAACTAGCTAGCTAGCATGACAGAGTTTCTATACAGCTGGGTGGGTGCTATGATGTTACTGATAGTGAACTTTATTTTATTCATAAGGTTAGTTAGTAGAGTTGCCAACCGTCCGCGCTAAACAACAGCAGCACGTTTAAGCTTGATCAGCTGTTGTTAGCATGTATTTAATATTACTTTCTAGTGTCAGCTGATGTTTGCTGGAGCCACAGCTGTAAAAGCTGCTGGTCATGATGTCTGTTTGGTTATCTGGTGAGAGGGAAACATGAAGATTAAACCAGGAGATGTCCTTACTGAACAGGTGATGGAGAAACAGGTTTACCTGTACCTTAGGTGACATTAGGGTTGCCAACCGTCCCTTAAAAAACGGAATCGTCCCGTATTTAGAAACAAAAGTACACGTCCCGTATTGAGCTAATAAGGGACGCACTTTGTCCCGTAATACAGTGAGAATCAAAAGTAGTCTATAAATGTTTATGGAATTAACGCTTTGTTTGAAAACATAATTCCCAGCCCCTCTCCTGCTTTGTGACCAATGAGCTGACAGCACACTTATGACAATTCGAGTATGACAATTCAGATTACCGCTCATCTCATTGGTCGAGGAAAGGTCGCTTGCGGAGAAAATACCGGAAGACAACAGATGATCACAACAAGAAGCATGGCCAACAGGGAAACAAACGCTGACACTGCGGTGCAAGTCTCGGATGACAGTACACCTAAAGCTGGGCAGACACTGTGCGATTTTTTCAGTCACGTTATTCAGCTCCTGCTCAAACTGCACGATTGACTCGCAGGGGTTAGAAGTTGGAAGGTCACGATGCAGGGTCTCACACTATACCGCCCGATGCTCTGATGCGACCTGAGTGCTCACACTGTGCCTCCATAAAATGAAGGTTATAACAGAAAATCTGTCGCTCGCTCTCTCTGTCTTTCACTCACACAGACACACCACCACCATCAACTTTGCTAAATTGCTAATGAAAAATCAGAATCAGAATCAGAATCAGAATACTTTATTGATCCCTGGGGGAAATTATTTTTTGTTACAGTGCTCCATTTTAAACCAACATTAAGACAAGACAGACAATACGCTAACTAAGAATAGTACAATATATACATATATATACATACATACATACATAAGTCACTTATAAATAAATATTTGGAAAAGAAACATGTGTAGTTGTAGCAGCAAACAGTGTGTTAAGTGGATGCGTTGTACAGGGAGATGGCCACAGGCAGGAATGATTTCCTGTGTCGTTCAGTGGTGCTTTTCGGTAATCTCAGTCTCTCACTGAACGAGCTCCTGTGACTGACCAACATGTCATGGAGTGGGTGGGAGGTGTTATCCAACATTGTCTTTATCTTGGACAGCATCCGCCTCTCCGACACCACCTTGAGGGAGTCCAGCTCCATCCCCACAACATTGCTGGCCTTACGGATCAGTTTATTAAGTCTGTTGGCATCTGCGACCCTCAGCCTGCTCCCCCAGCATGCAACAGCATAGAGGATCGCACTGGCCACAACAGACTCATAGAAAATCCTCAGCATTTTCTGGCAGATGTTGAAGGACCTCAGTCGCCTCAAAAAATAGAGACGACTCTGGCCCTTCCTGTAAAGTGCTGTGGTGTTTTTAGCCCAGTCCAGTTTATTGTCAATGTGTACTCCAAGGTATTTATAGTCCTCCACAATGTCAACACTGACCCCCTGAATTGAAACAGGGGTCAAGTGTTTCCTGGTCTTCCTGAAGTCCACGATCAGTTCCTTGGTCTTTGCCACGTTGAGCTGCAGATGATTCTGCTCACACCACGTGACAAAGGAGTCGACCACAGCCCGGTACTCTGTCTCATCATCCCTGCTGATGCATCCAACCACCGCAGAGTCATCAGAAAACTTCTGAAGATGGCAGGTCTCTGTGCAGTGGCTGAAGTCTGTGGTGTAGAGGGTGAAGAGGAAGGGGGAGAGGACAGTCCCCTGTGGTGCCCCTGTGTTGCTAATCACCTTGTCAGACACACACTGTGGGAGACGTACATATTGTGGTCTTCCTGTCAGGTAATCAACAATCCAGGACACCAGAGAAGCATCCACCTGCATCGCTGCTAACTTATCACCCAGGAGGGTCGGCCTGATGGTGTTGAAAGCACATTGATCAGGCA
Organism: Diplotaxodon limnothrissa; assembly: GCF_057381915.1. Lineage (NCBI taxonomy): Eukaryota > Metazoa > Chordata > Actinopteri > Cichliformes > Cichlidae > Diplotaxodon > Diplotaxodon limnothrissa. Next base: position 24,912,498 of record NC_140609.1, read on the forward strand.
GCTGTGATTGAGCAGCAGTGTAGATCCAACTATTTTCACGGTTGTTGTGATCGTGATAATTTTGTGATGCCACATCGAAAAGGCTCGGATGAGCTTTCCAAAGTTCTACAAGTTGTGCCTCCATCGCTTGTGTCCGGATCACACGCTGCACAGCCGTGCTGCTCTGTCTTTTTCACCGACGTTTACATGTTTGCGCGTGGGCAGTGTGAGCGGCTGTGTTGACACCCTCACGAGCGATTGATGATCGGGAGCTGGTCGTGAGGTGTTAATCGTTTCTCGTTACCCCACGTATACTACACGATGCACGATGAAGGCCAAAATCGGGCCGATCACCAAATCGGTCACACGACTCAAAAATCGGCTCAAAATGGGCCAAAAATCGCACAGTGTGAGCCCAGCATTAGAGCAGCAATGTTAGTTCGCTCAGAGAAAGAAAAAAAGGCTGCAAAAGTACAGGGAGGAATGGGAAAAGGAAAACACCTGGCTGGGAAAATGCACGATAACACCTATAAAGCGCACTGCACTGTGTGCCGGCGCACTTTTTCCATAAGCATGCTTCTAATGGTGGGCACATGAAGAACATGAGGGGCGTGAAAGCTCGGGGAACCCTTAACCAATTTTTTGTCCACCAGGCCACGGCAGAAGCAGATATGGTATGTAAACACTGGTTTGTTTTTTTAAACCCTCTGGTTAAGGTTAATATGGGCATGTGCAGTGAATATCAGCGCTATGTGGCCAGAAGTGTGATAATATAATTTATTTTGTGTAATAAACAACTGCAAGGATAGATGATTACAACAAATAGATGACTAATACATAAAAGTAATACATAGATTAATAATGATGATGAGTTAAGATGCGTAATCATGGGAACAAGTGGGTTTACAAACAGGAGCAGCTGATTAGCATTAGAAAAGCTGAAATAATATTTCAACTGAAGCCAATTGTACTAAATGCACTATATGTGCACTGTTACAAGAATATTTTTCGTTCTATTGTTTTCTATTAATTTATATAATTTTAAGTTAGGCAGGACAGAGTTCTTTTAAAGAAAGATTTACTTATATTCTCAAAAGTTAAGCATGACAGGCTTCTGTTTAAGAAAGAGACCTGTTTTACTGTGTTAATGTTGTTATTTGTGAGCTAAAAATAAATGGCTAAATGATCATTTGTTTCCCATATGGTCATATCACAAAGAATATGCATCTGCTTAAATCAAATTCAAGTCAAATGGTTAAAAAATAATTTCACACACAAAAAAAAGAGCTACAAAATTCACCACACTGGGAAGGGTGAAGTGGGTTGCCCGGCCCTGGCCACGAGGTGTCCCTTATTTATTTTTCAGGGAGTTGGCAACCCTAGGTGACATGAATGAGTTGAAGGGAAGTTATGAACTGTTTCTGAGAGACAAATAACACCAGGATCCAGTTAACACCAGTTACCAGCTGACAGCTGGGAACTGTGCAGGGGCAGGTCTAGCAAAGTGTTGCCAAGGGGCCATGAAGGACATTAACAGGGAAAGGGGGGCACAAAGAAATACTTCTCTTTCTTATTCTCATTTAAAATGTCTGGCTGTTATTAAATAATTATCTGAAGCTTACAACCAAAGTTTTTATCTGACGTAAAATGTATAGAAATCATACATATACCAACAAGACGCCGTACATCACTGTCACAACAGCATTTTCATTCAAAGGCTTTATGGCTGTAATACCTGGTGCTCAGCGCAGCATCAGCACCATGGAAATACACGGATACATCCGTAGGCTCGAGATAGAATGCACAATGCGTTTTTGGGACTTTCAGGTGTATGGACCAATGTTTTATTTTCTGATCAAACCAGAAATCTTTAATGAGCAGTTAGATTTGTCTCGTATTAACTGGCTGAGTTAATGCCAGTTAATGCAACATCGAAGCAGCTGGAATCCATAGCTGTGCGTGTTCATGGAGCTTGCATTTTCACCTGCTGGACATCACTACCTGACAAGTTTAACTGTCTTCAGAACATTGCAGAGGCCTTATTGACAGTATTTGGCTCTACATATCTGTATGAGGAGATTTTCTCTCACATGAAGAGAGTCCTCAGGTAGCCGTCTGAATGCTGGACACTCGGAGACCTGTGTCTCTGAGTGGGAGACCAGAGTGTCTTTTTTGTGTTTCAAAATAGCTAATAACCATTCACTGATAGCTGCTAACATCTGCAAACAAATATAATTCTATAAAGTGGTTCTATATAGTGTGTAACTGTTAATATAGAGCGTTATTAAATTTATTGCTAATGCAATCATATGGCACACTGACCTCTGAGGAAATGTTAAATGGCACTCATCATCAGAAAGGTTGCCTATCCCTGCTTTAAGTTGCACAATGAGTGCTGTCTACTGGCAGATGACAGGATCATTGACAACTGTGAATCAGAAGAAGAATGCATATTTCAGTGTGCCACACACTGACCTTCAGTATTTTTTTAACCAAATTGCAGTATAGCTAGACGCAGTGCTTTGACGTGCTACTTTGCTTCTTTATGTCTTTCTTGTTGCTTATTGCTGTGATCATAACAACTCTCCTTTTTAAGGGTACTTAAGGCCAGAGAAAGGTTAAACTCAAAGTAAACTTTATTGTCATCTCTGCTAGTGCCAGAGAGCTTTGTGTGTGTGTGTGTGTGTGTGTGTGTGTGTGTGTGTGTGTGTGTGTGTGTGTGTGTGTGTGTGTGTGTGTGTGTGGAGCTCTGTGCTCTATGGAGAGGAGTGTTTTAGTGACTAACCCTTTTTTGACTTACTTTTCAGTTTATTGACTAATGCCTGGGTTTGTTGTTTTCCTTCTCTAAAAGGTGGCAGTGGTTTGTCTGTCTCTCTTAGTTTAGTTAGTAATAGAAACATTAATAAAACCCTTTAATTAAACCATTTTGCCTCCCTATCTACTTTTTCAACCTGGACATCTTTTGTTACTTTCCCCTCATCCCCTGGACCTTTTTGAGCAGGCGTTGGCAACCTGCGTGCGGCTCTTTCAACCTTATACTAAGGCTCCGGGTGGCTTGGGAAAGTATATTACAAGTATTTAATTAAAGTGTATTGATTTGTGTTTGTTCTTTTATGAAAATTGTAGTTTTAAATTGGGAGATTACTGTGATCTAGAAATATTAAAATAAAATTATATTTTATTATTTTTTGTAGCTCAAAATAAGTGTCACACTTTACATCAGAAGGCCACTGTTGTTCAGAATCACAATTGGAGGGATATTGAGAACCCAAGACCGGACAAACTCGTATTTGAAACATGGAATGCCATCCCCGACACATAAACAGGAAGAAATATGCATTTGGAGTCATGTCGATCCTCTGATCCAAGTATGTATGCGAGCAGCTATTCTCCACCATGAACTATGTTAAAAACAAACATCGCTCACGCCTCTCAGATGACGGCTTACAGTCCTGCGGAAAGATGAAAGTGACTTCGTACAGCCCTGATTTGCAGATGCTGTGTGCAGAGGTTCAGGAGCAGACGTAACATTAACCAGGTAGAATATATATTTATGCCGATATTCTGCAAATATTTATTCTTCATTGTTTAGTGGCATAGTGCCTTTTTCCAGTTCATTTTTAAAATTCAGGTCATTGCTCCCCTACATACTGCAAAAGCCCAAAGGCGATATAAGGATGATGGCTCACAACAGCTTTTGTTTGCTACATGAATCATTTAAGTATAGCTTTTTAATTGTTTTTCTTTTTTGTTATTATTTATTAAAAGTACAAAATGTTCAAAATGTGTTTATTTCATAAATAAAATTCAATTTTCTCTGTAGCACTTCATGGATTTCATAAGCAACACACTATAGTTGTTTATACAAAGTGTAAAGGTAAAAAAACAAAACAATATATAGTGTTACCTTCATTTTAGATGTCAAAAAGTGTTTGCTACTCCCAGTGGGGTTTTTTGGGCTTTTTTCGTGGAAACCGGGTCCAAATGGCTCTTTGGGTGTTAAAGGTTGGCGACCCCTGTTTTAGGAGATAGTAACAATCATGTTGGCCCAGGCATCTGCACTCAGGATGGGCACTGCAAACAAATACAGTTGAAATATAAGGACCCTGACAACACTGAAAAACTGAGCTACACTGTAATGATTCCAATTACTTTTATATTATTGCTTTTTAACAATTGTGGTAATGAAACATTCTCAACTGAAAACAAAACTGAAACCTTAAAATATGCATAAAGAACTGCCAAGCAAAGAACGAATTTTGGAGTGCCAGTTTGTTAAGCTCTTCCAGTTTGGATAATGGTAAATGGCCTGTATGGTAAATGGCCTGTATTTATATAGCGCTTTACTAGTCCCTAAGGACCCCAAAGCGCTTTACATATCCAGTCATCCACCCATTCACGCACACATTCACACATAATAATTATTTTACCATTGCACTTGACAAACAGAAGTCTTTCACATCTGTTTTGTGCTACACCTTTTCAGAATGTCTCAGCCTGCACTGGCATTCTTCATACGATGGATTCATTGTAGCAGGGTGTGATCTAAACAGCAGGTTCAAAATCGGCAGAGGAGGTAATAGTGAAGGGAGCCAACACCCACCGGATAGCCAAGCACTGTTTTACAGGTACTGCTGACGTTCCTGGGCCTGGAGCAAATTCTCCCATCATAACCTCCCCAATATTTGTAGCTTTGCTCTCAAGTCTTTTGAATTTCATTTTTACTTATGGGCTTGGACCTTCCTCCTAGTTTTTTTTTAATTTTTTTATTAAGTCTAACACCCCCTGCGGCTTCCTGCCAAACAACAACTCAAAGGGGGGAAAAATCCAGTGGAGGCCTGGGGCACCTCCCACACTGCAAACAACAGATGGTCTAGAGCAGTGGTTCTTAACCTGGGTTCGATCGAACCCTAGGGGTTCGGTGAGTCGGTCTCAGGGGTTCGGCAGAGCCTCCACTGCGGAGGTCGCAGAGGTCCAGCCACGCCCGAATTATCGTGTAAATTTGTGATGACACGCCCCCTTCTGGCCATCACTGGCTGCAGACGATCATGCTACACTGCTTGGCCAATCAGGGCTGCGGGGAATGTAGCGCGCGCAGTAGTCAACATGTGAATGTCGTGGTAGTACTTCGCGTGATTTTTTTTTAAACATTTTAATCCATACTAACTATGTCGGGCAAAAAAAGAAAGTGGTTGGACGAATATGTACAATATGGATTTACATGTATCACGGAACGTGATGGGAGTGAGCGTCCTATCTGCATGATTTGCAACGCCAAGTTGAGCAACTCTAGTCTCGCACCGGCAAAACTAAAGGAACACTTCTTGAAGCTGCATGGAGACGGGGAATACAAGAACACAACACTTGCTGAATTCAAGGTGAAGAGAGCCAGATTCGATGAAAGGCCCACTCTGCCTGCTCTTGGATTTGTACCCGTTAACAAACCGATCCTCACAGCATCGTACGAAGTTGCTTACCTGATCGCAAAGCAGGGCAAGCCACACACCATTGGTGAAACACTCGTGAAACCAGCCGCGTTAAAGATGGCAAATCTGATACTCGGAACAGCGGCCGAAGGTAAATTATCACAAATTCCTCTTTCAAATGACACCGTCAGCGACAGAATAGAAGACATGAGTAAAGACATCTTGGCTCAAGTAGTCGCCGATCTGATTTCAAGCCCGGCAAAATTCAGCCTTCAGCTCGATGAGAGCACAGACGTTGCTAATCTAAGCCAGTTTACTGTTTTTGTGCGCTATGTGAAAGATGACATGATAAAAGATTTTTTATTTTGTAAGCCTATTACAACAACAACTAAGGCAGCCGATGTGAAGAAGCTTGTGGATGACTTCTTCGGAGACAACAATCTTTCATGGGACATGGTTTCTGCAGTTTGTACAGACGGAGCTCCCGTCATGCTGGGAAGAAACTCTGGTTTTGGTGCGCTAGTAAAAGCCGATGCACCACACATCATTGTGACTCATTGTATTTTGCACAGGCGTGCATTGGCAACAAAAACCTTGCCTCCAAAAATGGCAGAAGTATTAAAAACCGTGGTGGAATGTGTGAACTATGTGCGAAATAGTGCTCTGAGGCACCGCATCTTCAGTGAGCTGTGTAAAGAAATGGGCTCTGAATTCGAGGTACTTCTGTACCATTCTAATGTTCAGTGGTTATCCCGGGGACAGGTGCTGAATCGTGTTTTTGCCATGCGTGTGGAATTAGCCCTGTTTTTGCAAGAGCACCAACACTGTCATGCAGATTGCTTCAAAAATCCTGAGTTCATTCTCATTTTAGCGTACATGGCTGATATATTCGCAGCTCTCAATCATCTCAATCAGCAGATGCAGGGTGGTGGAGTCAATATCATAGAAGCGGAAGAACACCTGAAGGCTTTTCAAAAAAAGCTAACGTTATGGAAACGACGAACAGAGAACAACAACTTTGCAAACTTCCCCCTTCTGGACAACTGTGTAAGTAAGGTCGAAGATGTGTCTGGAATCGGAGATGTTTCTGTATCCACGGAACTGAAGCAAACAATTGCAACGCACTTAGATGAGCTTGCAAAGTCTCTCGACAGATATTTCCCTACAAGAGAGTCATATCCAGCATGGGTGAGACAGCCGTTCACGTTTGCTGTTGAGACAGCAGATGTCAATGATGAATACCTTGACGAAATCATTGAAATTCAGCAGAGCCAGGTTCAACAGCAACTCTTCAGAACAACAACACTCTCAACGTTTTGGTGTCGACAAATGGACAAGTATCCAATTATTGCTAAGAAAGCCGTGGATTTTTTTATACCATTTGTTACAACATATCTTTGCGAGCAATCCTTTTCGACGATGCTGGACATAAAAACGAAGAAAAGGAACAGACTTTTCTGTGAAAATGACATGAGACTGGCACTTGCCAAGGTGAAGCCACGCATATCTGAACTGGTCTCTCAAAGGCAACAGCAGAAGTCACACTGATTTGCAGGTATGTAATTTGTTGTAAGTTCATGCATTGTGTTGGTTTTGTTCTTTGAACAAGGTGATGTTCTTGTACGGCTCATTTTGTGCACCAGTAAAAAAACATATCTATGTCTTGAATTTGAAAAAAAAAAAAAATTTCACTAAAGAGGGGTTCGGTGAATGCGCATATGAAACTGGTGGGGTTCGGTACCTCCAACAAGGTTAAGAACCACTGGTCTAGAGGATGAATTGTGTTCATCCTCACGAATTAACTTAGAAATCATGGGCTTTGATTAAAGTCTTATTCAGCCCACTCTATTAGGGAGTAATTCTCTGGTAGCCCAAGCAGAGGACCACCAGAAACAGCCAGATCCTTCCCTAGAGGTGTCCTTGAGCATTCACCCATTCACACCCATTCGCACAATCACGTTTTCCTAGGTGCTTTCTAACTGACATTCATAATAATAATAATGGATTGGATTTATATAGCGCTTTTCAAGGCACCCAAAGCGCTTTACAATGCCACTATTCATTCACTCTCACATTCACACACTGGTGGAGGCAAGCTACGGTTGTAGCCACAGCTGCCCTGGGGCAGACTGACAGAAGCGAGGCTGCCATATCGCGCCATCGGCCCCTCTGGCCAACACCAGTAGGCAAGTAGGGTAAAGTGTCTTGCCCAAGGACACAACGACCAGGACAGAGAGCCCCGGGATCGAACCGGCGACCTTCCGGTTACAGATACGCTTCCCAACCCCCTGAGCCATGGTCGCCCACGGTCACACACATTCATACTCCGATGGATGCATCGGAGAGCAATTTGGGGTTACTTTATGTGTAAGTTCAATAAGGAAGAATTATGGTCTCACATCTGTCTGCTTCCAGGTGCTGCCGGCTAAATCTAAGCTTTATCACTCATGCTTTTCCATGATGTTAAAGACTGCAGCAGACTGCATCAGTGTGCTCTAAAATCATTGGCCTGCCTGTCAGAACTCTGGCACAGGTTTTCAGTCTACAGGCCCTTAGAAAGGCAGCCAAAAACATCAAAGACCCCTCTCACATTTCAATGGCTCCCCTCTGGCCTCCGGCTCCGCTGTATTTCCTGCAGGACTGAGAGAAGGAAAGCCACCTTTTCCCGAAAGCCTTTTTAACTCCAGCCAATAAGACCATCTCACACACCCATAAACGTAAACACTCTTTTTATACTGCCAACACTTTACTCACTTACAGTTATTTATTAACCTTTCACTCAACTTAAATTTAAAACTGTGTATATACTGTATATTCTGTGTATTTATTATCTCACTCTTATTGCCTGTTTATACCCTGTCCTTATCTTCAACGTCATGCTGCTCTGTTGTATCTTAATTGCCCCTTGGGGATAAATAAAGTCTTTCTGATTCTGATATAATTTAAATCACTCAGTGACCAGACGTGCAGAAAAATACAAGAACTTGTCTTTTGAATAGCCGCTCAAGGAGTCGGATGCTTTGCTAGCTAAACTGCAAAACCAACAAGAATTTTTTTTTACAAAACTACACACATCCAGGTTTGCAGCTGGCAAGTTATGTCATATCCCACAAAATCTTAAAAGAGGAATTGAACCATCTTCTGATGGAAAGTTTATTAAAGAGTGCTACGTGGATTCTGAAGTGTTAATTTGTCCAGATAAATCAGTGCACTTGTTGAAGCCCAAAACAGACTTTAGTTTTCGCACTGAATGAGGAAAAATAAACTTCAAGACTTCTTTATCACTTCTTTTATTAAGTTGATTAAATACTTACATTTTCAAAACAACTATTCATTTCTTGTTGTGTGTTAACTAAAAAGAAATACTGATATAATTATTGTTTTCCCGTTCATATCTTGTATTTTCGACTATATCCTTAGTCTTTTGATTACCAATAGCATAATTAAAATTACATAAATATATTAGTGCTATCAAAATTAGCGCTTTAACGCAAATGAATCCGCCATCACGGTGAATGCGATTAAAATTTTTAACGCATTTAACGCATCTGGAGTTCTGTCAACGCATTTTGGGCAGTTTGTCCAAGTAGAGTTAACTTCGCACATGCATGTTGCTGGTCAGCAAGATACTGTGCCTCCCACACATTGGGTGGCACATTAATAAAGGATAGCTGGATGTTTACAGTACACAGCATTTTTGTGATAAATAAGGGATCTGGAACCGTTTTAACAAGAATTTGTCCTAAACATAAGTAGAAAGTGCCTATTTAAAATGCATGTGTTTGGCCATTTGATGCTTTACAGTCCCCAAAAGTGTAATGTTTTCTTTTGCCCCTCCACCCACTCATTTGCTGCCTGCTCTGGAGCCTGATTGTGCAAGAGGTTTCTTCCTGCCAAGAACTAACTCACTGAGCATCTTGTGATCAGCAGTATAATGACATTCTGAGTCAGCTGTAGCAGACTCAGGAGCAGTGGGGCGAAAAGTAAGGTAGTGGGAACTTCAGGAAAGAACACATAATGTCATTTACAAATAGGAAGGTTGGTGGTTCTGTCCCTGGCTGTTCCAGTCTGTATGTCAAATATCCCTAGGCAAGATACTAATCCCATGTTGGATGGATCGGTGGGTGTGAGTGTCAGATAGAAAGTACTTACACAGAAGAATAGAATAGATCAAAGTGCTTGTGTGAAAAGGAAAATGTAGCAAGTTGTTTTGGGAGCTCTTCCTGAACAAGTCCAATAATATTAAGAAAAGTCCTATACAAGCACCATTCCTCTTTCTATAGAACCAAAAAGTATTTCCTTTGAATCTTTAGCTGTCGCCACCTCTCCAGTTGTCACTTGGTGTTCGGTCTCTCTGCGGTAGAGTATCACTTCCTGTTCCAACACACAGTGGTGTTTTAGCTCAGATAATTAGTGACACGGTTTTGTAGACGGACTCAGGCGCAGACCAGGAGACCTTTGCAAAAGCTGACAGTCAGTTTATTTACAGTGATTTCACCAGGTGATAATATATACAAAGTGCTCGGGAGAGGGGTCCGGGGCTCCAGGGTCCGAGGGGAAGGGTCCAAAAACACACTCCACTCTCTCAACAACAATCCCACTCAAAGATACAGGGACAGGTCCAGGGAGAATCTACACACACACAGAAAAATCCAATTAGTTCAAGATTGCAAGAAGAGTTATAGACTCAGACTGATCACAGAGGAACTAACGCTGGTGGCTGAACGTTCTCGCGACGAGTAGCGTAGGTCTGCCATCTTAAGAAGCCCTTCTGAGTGTAGCAATCAGCGACAGGTGTGATGATGTGCACAGGTGCGTGGGCCAGGGGCGGGAGCCTGCAGTGAGCACCGCCACGGCACGGGGAAGAGGGAGAGAGAGAGAGAACAAGAACAAAAACATGTTGCCTAACACGGAGTGAGGCACGGGGACCGTGACAAATAGTTATTTTGGGTGATTTTAACATCCATGTAGATGCTAAAAAACACTGCATTTAATCTGTTATTAGACTCAATTGGCTTCTCTCAAAATGTAAAAGATCCCACTTCAGGTACACGACACTCAGCTGAAGACACTCAACACAAGTTGAGTTGCCTGAGATTCACAGAATTTACAGAAAATGCACTATTTTGTGATATATATGATTATAAGAATGAGAAATGTCTTATATTGGGATATGAGATTTTGGTCATATCGCACAGCCCTATTTTGTAATCACACAATCGAGTGAATAATTGTTTAGAAGCATTTGAAGATTCTCAAAATGCAGTCAGTAAAGTGGCAAGGTACTGCAAAACAACATCAGTCTCACCTAAAGAAATCACTTGGATATTTAGTGTTTTCTTGTAAATAATTACATAAGTACTGGCGGAACCGTGAGTCACACAGCTGCCGTGAGAACTCTGCAATCTCAGCAAAAATAAATAGTCTCCTTTTGGGCATTAAAACTGTGAAAGACTGTGAGCAATCATGAAGTAGCTTAACTATAAGACCAAACAAGTACAGTTTAACACACAAAAAAATTCAGAATGCCACTCATTATCTTCAGCTTGTGTTTTTTCATGCTTTTACATCAACCAGAAAATCTAATAACCCTTTATTTCGCATGACAGCATCATAAGCAAAACAACTACAGACATTGTTTTAGCCATTGCATTAAAAAAAGGACCTCAGTCTCTACTCATATATGTTTGTATGAATAAAAGCCTTAAGTATATGAAAGAACTAAGCTTTTGTAGCACAGAATGTAATAGTATTGGCATGCTAATGAAGTTTAATTTTCCTGTAACAGGTTAGTCAAGTATCATAAACCACAACTGCCATTTGCTTTGACATATTGTCACGGCCGGGATGGCCAGTGTGTTTGCGGAGCAAAATCAAAAGCAGACACGGTAGAGAGAAAACTAGGGCATAACAAAAAGCGAGACGTTTATTTGGCTGATAAGGAAAAAGAAAAACAAAAAACAAAGGCAAGGCGAACTGGGGCAAAACTAAACTAGAAATTAAACTGGGAATATCTAAGACTAACTGTGAAAAATATGACATGAAAACGAGAATATATATATATATGTGTGTGTGTGTGTGTATATATATATATATATATATATATATAATATTCTGTAACTCTGTAACTTCTGTCGGTGCTGTGCTTTTTTGGAAATCGAATTTCCCAGAGGAACCCACCCGAGGGATTAATAAAGTTCTATCTAATCTAAGAACATGAATCTGAGCAGAACCATGAAAAAAAACAAGACTTGAGTAAAAAAAAAACATGAACACGAACCTGACGTGACATGAAGCAATACAAACAGATGACCCAACACTGAACAGAGGGAGACGTAGGACTTAAATACACAGGAGGATAATGAGGGAAGTGGTGGTGGTGTGTGTGTGTGTGTGGGGGGGGGGGGGTACAGCTGACACAAATGAACATGATGCCACAGGGGAAGCAAAAGTGAACACACTGAACAGGGAAACAAGACTTTCAAAATAAAACAGGACACATGAAGCAACATGAACTGGGACAAGCAAGCTTGACACAAGAGACAGAGAGAGGGAGCGAGAGAGGAAAAGGAACAGAAAGGGGAGAGACACAAGGGGAACCTACATAGACAAGGTGATAAAACATGACGCACAGAAAAAGACTCATAAACAAGGAGACATAGACGATAACGTAAACTAGACTAAACTTCAACTAAGACAAACTAATAATAACCCCAGACCTTAACATTATCTCATAAGTAATCAAAAAATACAAAATAATTCAAAATGCTGGGTCACAGACCCGGCCCCCTGACACACTTACTGATCCATAACGATTCTTGTGCATGCGCTGCATATCCCCGATGTTCACATAGCTGATAAAAAAGAGCACACTAGGTAATTCATAAAAGAATACAAAGATAAACCAAAAAACAATCTCAAACACATCGCAAAGAGTGTCCTACTGTTATTGTGCACTGTGAGCATTTGTATTTGATTTTCTTTTTGCCTCTTGCAGACAGACGACTGCGAGGATGTTAAGAGGACTACATAGAATCCTATACAAATCTAAACACACACTCATTTTTCCACGGTTTCCCTGTCTGGAGCATTCAGGTAGATGTGTCTTTCCAGAAGACCCTACAAAACTCAGAGAAATTGAAAGAAAAAGGCTGAACATGTATGGCTTGTTTGGAAGGGTTATCTTCTCAGTATGACTTTTGTAATGACTTCCAAAACAGCTAGACAAAACTAAAATGGAGATGTTTGGGTAAGATGCACAGCGTTATATTTAGCAAAAACAAAACACAGCATATCAGCACAAACACCTCATACCAGCTGTCAAGCATGGTGGTAGAAGGGTGATGTTTGGGCACGTTTTGCACAGGACCAGGGCACCTTGCAGTCATTTCATCAACCATGAACTCCTTTGTATATCAAAGTAATCTGGATTAAAATGTAACGTCATGTGTAGCTTGCATCAGCTCTAAATTTAGCAGAGCATAAAAGCATACAATGAGAAAATTATATTTTATTTGTGCAATATTGCTAGACCCCTTTACTGGCCCTATAAATCTCACAGGTTCCATTTTTAACAAGTTTTTGTTTAAAAACATCTGTTAAAACCCCCTTAAACCTAAAAATCAAATATTTGTAAAGCATGCCAAATGTCATGTCAAAGGTCTGTGATCTAGTGCTTGTGTTTTTCTGGTTTAATTTATACTTTAATATTATTTATGGTTCAGTTTCCTTGTTTTTTCTAGTTTAGACAGTTGTATTTCTAGTTCTGAGTTTCTTGTTTCATTTAGTCTGTTTCCCTTTGTGTGCCTCAACAAGACAAGACAGGCTACACGTGAAGTTCTCCCTGGTTATTCATTTGTCTGCCAGTCATTTCTCTTGCTCCATCTGCTCCCCTTGTTCGGTTAGTCCATGTCTTCATGTGTGTCTTATGTTTCCTGTTTTACTTTGACAGTTTCACATCCTTCCTCCCTTGTCATAATGTTTGATCTCTCCCAGCTGTGTTCTGTGTTTCTGCATTCCTCATTAACCCTCTGTGTATTTAAGCTCTTTGTCTTCCTGTGCTCGTTGTCATGTCGTCCTATGTTGCTGTGTGTTTCCTCCATGCTACTTGTTTCCTAGTTGGCTTCTAGTTCCTGTTTCCTTGTCTCCCAGTTCTGAGTTCCTTGTTTTTAGTTTTCAGTTTGGGGCTTTGTTTACCCTTCAGTAATTTTTGTCACAGAAAATAAAAGCTGACAGAATAAGAGAATTTGATTAAAAAACAAAACAAAAACATATTCACTTTACAATTATTATTTTCACTACTTGTTGTTTTAGTATAGCAAATGCACACATAGCAAGTTTAGCAAAGGGAGCACATTAGAAGTCTGTGGCGAAGTCTGTGCGAAGTCTGTGGTCCCCACATGCTTCAAAAGATCCACCATCATCCCTGTGCCCAAGAACAGCAAACCCTCATCCCTGAACGATTACCGGCCAGTTGCACTGACCTCGGTAGTAATGAAGGTGTTTGAGAGGCTGCTGAAGAACATCATCTCCTCCTCCATCCCAGACACCACAGATCCGCTGCAGTTCGCCTACAGATCCAACAGATCCACAGAGGATGCCATCGCCCACGTCCTACACACCACTCTCAGCCATGTGGACAAGAAACAGGGTAACTATGTGCGAATGCTGTTTGTTGATTACAGTTCAGCGTTTAACACAATAGTGCCCTGCAGACTGTTCACAAAGCTGAGGGATCTGGGACTTAACAGCCGTCTGTGTGCATGGGTGTTGGACTTCCTCACTGGCAGAACTCAGGTGGTGAGGGTGGGCAGGTGCTTTTCCAACAGCATCACCATCAACACAGGAGCACCTCAGGGATGTGTCCTCTCGCCACTGCTCTACTCCCTCTACACTTCAGACTGTGTGGCCACCCATGGCTCCAACACCATTGTGAAGTTTGCTGACGACACAGTGGTGTTGGGTGCCATCTCCAACAACGATGAGGCGGCCTACATGGATGAAGTGAAGAATCTGGCATCGTGGTGCCAGGACAACCACCTCCAGCTGAACGTCAGCAAGACCAAGGAGCTGGTGGTGGACTTCAGAAGGGGTCAGCACAGAGACTACAAGCCCATTATCATCAATGGAGCTCCAGTGGAGAGGGTGCAGTCCTTCAAATATCTTGGTGTCCACATCTCCTCAGACCTGACATGGGCTGCCCACATTCAGGTCCAGACCAAAAAGGCTAGGCAGCGCCTGTATCACCTACGACAACTGAGGAAGTTCAGGGTCTCTCCAAAGATCCTCAGGATTTTCTATACAGGCGCTGTGGAGAACATCCTCACACAGAACATGACATCGTGGTTTGGGAACAGCTGTGTGAAGGACCAAAAAGCTCTCCAGAGAGTGATCCGTACAGCAGAACGCTGCTGCAGGATTGCTCTCCCCCCGCTTCAGGACACCTACACCAGGAGATGCCGGACTAGAGCAGCGCAGATACTGAAGGACCCGTCCCATCCTGGCAACAAACTGTTCCAACTTCTGCAATCTGGTAGAAGGTTCCGCATCTTCCGGGCAGAGAGACTCAAGAGGAGCTTCTATCCCCAAGCCATCCATGCTCTAAACACACACACCCGCCCTCTCACATCATCTATAATTGACTGAGTCAGGACTCTTCCAGACACTCTAAACCAAGGCACAATGTACATTTCAATTCCTTTAATTTTAAATATGTTTATATTGTCTATCCTGTAAAATAGTCAGATGTCTATTCATATTAATGTACAGAATTCACCTGCTTGCTGCTACTACTGCACATTCACCCAATATATATATAATGTTTTTCCTCTACATCCCCCCCAATTTTTTTGCAATTGTCGAGGAGCGTGTCAGGCTACATTTCACTGTGTGTTATACTTGTATAACTATGCATGTGACAAATAAAGAACCTTGAAACCTTGAAACCTTGAAGAATTAGGAAGCTTCTACCTTATTCACAAGGAGTAACCACAGCAGACAGCACCACATATATGATTTATCAGAATTTTCTTTTTAACACCAAATGCCTTTCCTGACAAACCACTAAAGGGATTTGTATCTTCTGCTGCCAGGAACTCTTCAAACCTTTTTAAGTTAACATGCTAGCACTACAGTTAGAGTCCATAGACTCCTTGGGTGGCAGCAACTTGGTGTGGTCTATTTCTTAAGTTTCTCTTTTCACATACCAGGCCAGATCAAGGGAATATCCTTTTAGACTTACTGGCTGTAAACAGTAAGGACCCAGGACACAGACAGCTGTAGTGAGAATTGTTTTGTTTTTCCTTAGTGTTTGGCTGAGTTTGCAGGTGGTGACTTTCCAACTGTCACCACCCACACTCTCTCCAGATCCCAGCGTCAATGAAATGGACGATTCAAGCCGCAGACTGTACCACCACAGGGGTTTTTTCCCAGAACCAGAGGGGGGAAAAAATACTAACTACCACAATAAGTACAACTGGGACTAAAAACTCTGGCTGGGCATTTCTTTATTTTTATTTTTACTTGCAAATGATTACAAAAGCAGAACCAGATTGATGCTAAAGCAACGGGAAAGTGGATTTTGTTAGTGATGCTGTGGATGATGTTGCAGTAGAGTCTATAAGAAGAGAGATTGTAATCATTTTTACACATTAATTTCATCTTTATTGTGTGCTAGTTTGTGAAAACTATAGTTGGCAAAACTAAACTCATCAAAGTGGATGCATCAAATACAAAAAACAATCAGAGATCACTGCTATGCTATGCTATGTTATTACACCTCAGGGGTAATCAGAGATTAACATGATCGAAGCAGCAGCATTTATTGGACATTAGAATTGTTGGAGGTTATTAAATCTCAGGACCAGAGGTCACCACCATGCTTAGACACTAATCCTCACCAATAGTTATCAAAAACCAGCAGTATCAAGTTCAATTCACCTTAGCAGCAGGAGGTCACCACTGTGATGGACATTGAGCCTCTTGTGCAGTTGGTGTTGTCTAATCCAAGGAAAGACAGGAACAGGAAATGCGAAACTGGGGAAAGAAATACATTTTCAGTGCGCAAAGAAGAGAGAAGCTGAGTCAGTGGAAAATGGTAATGTATGCAGGGGAAGTGGTGAGGTTTCATTTCCTACCGATGGTGGAGGATGTGGTCTACCAAGACAGATTCTTTTTTCTTTTTTGTTATCTCTTCCAACCTCTGTTTTGTATTGTTAATTGCATTAATCAGGTTGGTTCTCCCAAGTTCATGAGAACATTGGATGGTGATTATTGGTCATACCGTCTAAGAGGGCACACAAAATTAATTATTAACTAATACTATTAACACAGCATTGGGGTAAAGACATTCTTCGTCTTTGGTTTTTATGCCCATCAGTTTGAAAAAGTATGCTTGGCTCCAAGTGACATAAGGTTTGCATCAGATGGTCAGCAGAGCTAATCTATAGGGTGGGCCATTTATATGGATACACCGTTATAACATGGGAATGGTTGGTGATATTAAAGTCCTGTTTGTGTCACATTAGTATATGTGAGGGGGCAAACGCCTCAAGATGGGTGGTGACCATGGTGGCCATTTAGAAGTCGGCCATCTTGGATACAACTTTTGTTTTTTCAATAGTAAGAGGGCCATGTGACACATCAAACTTATTGGTAATGTCACAAGAAAAACAATGGTGTGCTTGGTTTCAACGTAACTTTATTCATTCATGAGTTATTTACAAGTTTCTGACCACTTATAAAATGTGTTCAATGTGCTGCCCATTGTGTTGGATTGTCAATGCAACCCTCTTCTCCCACTCTTCACACACTGATAGCAACACCGCAGGAGAAATGCCAGCACAGGCATCCAGTATCCGTAGTTTCAGGTGCTGCACATCTCGTATCTTCACACCATAGACAATTGCCTTCAGATGACCCCAAAGATAAAAGTCCAAGGGGGTCAGATTGGGAGACCTTGGGGGCCATTCAACTGGCCCACGACCACCAATCCACTTTCCAGGAAACTGTTCATCTAGGAATGCTTGGACCTGGCACCCATAATGTGGTGGTTCACCATCTTGCTGGAAAAACTCAGGGAACGTGCCAGCTTCAGTGCACAAAGAGGGAAACACATCATCATGTAGCAATTTCAAATATCCAGTGGCCTTGAGGTTTATATACCACATCAAACTATCACTTTTGTTGTTCCAACAGTCTTGGAGGGATCCATCCAATGTGGGTTAGTGTCAGACCAATAGCGGTGGTTTTGTTTATTAACTTCACCATTCCCATAAAAGTTTGCCTCATCACTGAACAAAATCATATGCGTGAACTGAGGGTCCTGTTCCAATTTTTGTTTTGCCCATTCTGCAAATTCTGTGCACCGATCTGGGTCATTCTCGTTGAGATGCTGCAGTAGCTGGAGTTTGTAAGGGTGCCATTTGTGAGTAGCTAATATCCGCCGAAGGGATGTTCGACTAATGCCACTCTCCAGTGACATGCGGCGAGTGCTACGCTGTGGGCTCTTGCTGAATGAAGCTAGGACAGCCACTGATGTTTCTTCATTAGTGACAGTTTTCTTGCGTCCACATTTTGGCAAATCCAACACTGAACCAGTTTCACGAAACTTAGCAAGCAGTTTGCTAACTGTAGCATGGGAGATGGGTGGTCTCGTAGGGTGTCTTGCATTGAAATCTACTGCAATGACCCAGTTACTGCGTTCGTCAGATATCAACACAATTTCGATTTTAACCTCTTCGACATGTCAATGGAAACTTGTAAATAACTCATGAAAGAATAAAGTTACGTTGAAACCAAGCACACCATTGTTTTTCTTGTGACATTACCAATAAGTTTGATGTGTCACATGGCCCTCTTACTATTGAAAAAACAAAAGTTGTATCCAAGATGGCCGACTTCTAAATGGCCACCATGGTCACCACCCATCTTGAGGAGTTTGCCCCCTCACATATACTAATGTGCCACAAACAGGACTTTAATATCACCAACCATTCCCATGTTATAACGGTGTATCCATATAAATGGCCCGCCCTGTATAATCCACCAGGTTTCCTGTCTGATTATTTTAGTTCCCTTTCATCTCCAGTCTGCCCTAGTTTCATCTCTGGTTCTTGCCCCCACCATCTCCTGTGGAAATCAGTCTTGTCTCCATATTTGTTTACCTTCTGTCTCACCAGTCATGTTCTCTTGTCGGTCTGTTTGTGTGTCTCAATCTCTGTCTCAGTGTTAGTTTCCTGTTTTATTGTGATACCCCTTGTCTCAGGTGCATTATGTTTAGTTTTGCTTCCTGTGTCTTGTCAGTTAGATTCTGTTTAGCTGTGTTCTCTAGGTGTGTCCTTGCTTTCCTGATTCCCTGCTGTGTACATATTGTCTGGGTATCCCTCCGTTCTTTGTCACATCAACATAATTCATTCCCCGAGGTTATGTGCTCTGTGTTCATGGTGCCTCGACTTGTTTTTAGTCATAGGTCCTGATCCTGGCCATGCTCCTTCATAGTTTTGTATTTTGTTCTTAAGTTGATGAATTTCAGCAATAAAGCTGTGTTGGAGGTCATGTCAGCCTGCACGTGGGACGATCTTTCTGCTTCCACACAACCACCCCGGGACAATTTTATTCTTTGGAGCCTCGCAGAAATAATGCATGAGAAACAGTAAATCAGAGGGTGAACATGAAAACTTCACACAGATAGGCCCCAGCCTATCTAAGCCCAGGACCTTCTTGCCACAAACCAATAAACACACACAAACAGTAAAAAGCAGAAAGTTAAGACATTGCCATCTTAAATGAAAGAACCTGTGAATACTGTCACGGTTCTGGGTCCGTTGGACCCAGTATTTTGAGTTTATTATGTTTTGGTTTAATTTTGCATCATGGATTATTTTCTTGTTCTCTTGTTGTGGTTGTGATGATTATTATTTGAGTTTCATGTTTCTGTTATCCATGTTTTAGGAATTGTGGTTTCATGTATAGTTCAGTTCCAGGTGTCATTTTCTGTCTCTCTGTGTTGAGTCCGTGTCTCTGAGTTGTGATTCATGTTTCCTGTTTTATTGTGAAAGTCTTTGTCTTATGTTAGTGTGTGCAGCTTTGTTCCCCATGTCTCGTTAGCCCTGATCTCTCCCAGCTGTGTCTCCCTCCTGTTGCCGAGTCCCCCGTTACTACCCTGTGTATATAAGCCCTGTGTTTTCCCATGCTCGGTGTTGTGTCGTACCCTCAGATTATGCCTGTGTGTTCCTATTCTCCGGATTCAGTGGTCACTTCATGTTTTGTTTTCGTACCAGCAATAAAGCTGAGGTTTTTGAGTTTCACGTTAGTGTCTGAGTCCTGCGTTTGGATCCTCCTCTCCGCCTGCCCGCACACAGAGCCCTGACAGATACTAAGGAATAGATTTTTGAAGAGTCATCCCATCATGGTTTGTATATCCAATGCGGGCGCAGAGGTACAAATTAGAGAACGGAGAAAAGCCCTTGGTTTTCTAAGGGGTCACTTCTGCTGGCCACAATTTTAATTTTTTGCCTGACCTTTGATTTTCTTTGAAATTTTAGTGTGAGGTTACTTTTACATTTGTTACATTTATGGCATTTGTTAAATAAAGCTTTTAACTTTGTTATTCTCCTGAGCATTTTCTTTTCCTGGGCCCTGTTTCAGGAAGCCGGTTTGGAAAACTCAGAGTGAAAAACGACACTCACGGTTGAGTAACCCCGAACTGTCCAACTCGGAATATTCCGTTTCAGAAAGGCTGATAACAATTAGTTCAGTCAACGCGGAGTTGCTTTAACCCCAAGTGAAGCGCGCGGACGAGGATACATAAAGCCCTGATAAGCAGAGCACAGATTAAGCGAGTCACCATGGAGACGGAGGGAAAGAAGGCGCGGTCAATGTATTTCACAGCGCTTGAGGCCGAAATTCTGATGGCAGCATATGCCGATAACATGCAAATTCCGCGGAAAAAAGTAACACAGCCACAGCTGCAAAAGAAAGGGAGCATGCATGGCAAAACATAGCCGACAGAGTCAATGCGTGAGTGTTAATTTAAACATTGATCGAGGGATTTCCACCCATTTAACACGTTATTTTATCATATGTTATTTTATTTGTTATTTTATACATTTTATTTTGTGATGTGATGTGAGCGCAGGTGCAACCCAACAGGCCCCAAACGTTCCTGGCAGCAAGTAAAAATGAAATATAAAAATATAGTCCAAACAGGTAAGGTGCAATTGTATTATGAGCCATAGTGCTTGGTCTGTTTGTCCGATGTAAATCAATTGCAGTTAGAGGCTACATTAATTTTCTTTCTGTAAGCACTTATTGAAATTATCTGAGCACATTACAAGTACATATTTGCTTACTCTGTATGCTCAAATGTGACCCGTTATAGCCAACAGAAAAAAAGCGGAGGCCCGAAAAACAGGTGGGGGTCCTCCACCACCACCACTCACAGAGGCTGAGCAGTTGGCCCTCAGCCAAAACAGTGGGCGCCCTGTGGCCGAAGGCATCTCTGCGGGGACATCCTCTGAGTCAATAACCCCGCAAGACACAAGTGCCTACATAAGGGGTAAATTCAAAATAATACATGATGTGCATACATCCTTTCTTCACAGTCACCTTTGCAGTGCGACACATTCATTTGATAAACTCTTTACCATAATGAATTATTTTGTAGTGAAGTTATTTTCCGACTGATTTTGCCTTCCCTCAGTCTTGGTTGTCTTTGAGAGCATAATGACAATGAAGTGTAAGGTGCTTGGTATGTTTGTTAATTGCCATTTGGTCCCTTGTAAGTTATAAGTGACCTGTATAAACCTCATATTCTATCAGTTGATGGTGGTGGTGTACTGCATCTGGTGCAGCCTCCTGTTGAGCCAGACCAACATGCAGTTGTGAGTAATACTCCACAGATTATATGAGTGTACAGTAGAACAGCAATGTTGTTTATTTCTTTACTACAGGAAAATAATGAAGAAACATTGACAGCTGTTACAGAGGAGGAAGCAACAGAGACACTTTACACTTTGTGTACAGGAAACACAGGCGACCAATAAAGCCAGTTGAACAAAAAATCTGTTTATTCTTCTTCCAACATGTTGAGGTGATGGGTCAAAAGAAATGATTGTGACATATGGTGTCTCTGACTGCTCTTCCATCTTGTATGTCCGTGGGAGGGTCAGGATGTTCATGGTTTGGATCACTGCTGATGTTTGGTTCAGAAGGACAGTGTTCTCCTCTAATTGTGGCAATGTTGTGAAGAATCACACATGCCACAATAATGTCACATGCCCTTTCTGGGGTGACCCTGAGTCCTTGCAGGCACTGGAACCGGGCCTTAAGCATTCCGATAGTCATTTCAACTCTGGCTCTTGTCCTGCAATTAGCCAGATTATATCGCTGCTGTGGGCCCGGTTCAGGGTCAGGGTAAGGGGTAAGCAAATAGGGTAAACATGGATACCCCCTATCACCAAGCAAGTAGCCAGTGAACTCTCCTAAGACAGAAGGATACACTTCAGTTCAAATGTCCCTGAAGCAATTGGTCTTTATATATTTTAAAGTATTCTCAACTCACCATGTCCAAATTTTGTGCTCAGTGTACATTCACGGAATATTTGTGAGTCATGGACAGAGCCTGGCCACTTGGCTTCCACATTTGTGATAATGTTGGCAGCATCACATATGATCTTCACAGTGCAGAGAACACAAATTAGCATCCATTACTATAATGAAATAATTTGTTAGTTTGACATGCTACAGGGAACTATGTACCTGTACATTAATGCTGTGGAAAGACTTCCTGTTCACATAGTCTCCTTCATTTACTGAAGGAGCAATGACTGGAATGTGAGTGCCATCTGTACAGCCAATCACGCCTGGGAACCCTGAAAATAAATGTGCAATTTAAGTAGTAGTCCAAGTATCACCACATCATACATTAAGTTTTGGTCATCCTGATACCTGCAATTTTGTGGCATCCCTCTTTGATAAATCTTGTGGGTCTATGACCGGGGAACACCACAAACCAGTACAGGAGACGTTTCAGTGCAACTGTAACATTCCTGACTGCCCGACAGACGGTAGCCTTGGAAACGTGCTCAGCGTCACCAATATTATACAGAAAGCTCCCGTTTGCAAGAAACCGAAGTGCAATACAAATAATATGCAATGAACTGAGAGCATGTCCGCGATGTGTCACATGCGTAATATATGGCCTGAGGATGTTATCAAAATAACTTATAGATTGTGCTGAGAAACGGTAACGTTCGCACAGAAAATCATCAGGAAATGATAAAATGTCCAAACGCGCTCTGATCACTCTCTCCCGGCGGAGAGCTCTGCGGAGAATTTGGGCTTCACGATCTACTGGCTCTTCAAGGAAGGGACACGCCATGTCCGACACTTCCTACTGTCAGGTTTCCGACAAAGGGGCGGAGACAGTCAGGGTTAGTTGTAGTAAACCTGCTAGGGGGCAGGTTAGCTTCACGGAGTGTGTCGTCATAGTGACTCACTCAGGCTGCAGCTGAACTCGCTTTGTGAAACCGAAAACCCAGAGTTTTCGTTAACTCAGGGTATACTTACTCAGTTTTTCCACTAAACCGGCTTCCTGAAACAGGGCCCTGTTCTTTGAATTTTTTTGTTGTTGCTGTTAAAATAGCCATTTATTTTCTTAACTGTTTATTCAGTTAAAATGGTGCAGGATACTAGGTTCAGGTCATCAGTATATCACAGCGACAAGACACAGAGACAGGCAACCTTTTACACTTGCAACCATGCTGTTATATCTGTTGTGTAGTTCATGAGCACATACTGAGAAGGTTGACTGTACATTTAAAGCACCTGTAACACCTGTTAAGATGTAAAGTTGTAACACCCTCCCATCAAATTTGACCAATGTAAAAGTTTTATGTCTGAAAAATGTTGCGCATTTGACTAGACTGACCCAAGATTCCATGATTTTATCTACAAAGAGGATTTCAACACACAAAATAAATTGTATTAATTTTAACACAATTGCGTGTGTGTTTTATTCAACATTCGTACACCCTTGATGTTACTGTTGGCGAGGAGGAGAGAAACCAACTTAAAAAAGTAAAACATTCCTAAAAGTAAAAGTAAAATATTCCTCGTCAAAAGTGACACAAGAGGTGTTACTTCATTTCACTGTATAAACATTTTAAGTGGTTTCAAAACAAACGTTCTTAGTAACTTTCACCCAAAGTAGTATCTGATAAACAGTATACTATGGATCACCTCATTATTTCTTATTGTCAAATTAATCCAGAAATTAATTTGAATTAGAACTTGACTTCTAGGTGTATAAGCTCTGATCAATGAGACATACAGGTCATAAATAACAAACAGAAGTTCAAAAACAGCCAGTTTCACTGATCTGTAGTGCTTTATTGCCTAAATATAGAACAGTGTATCAATTATTTAATGGTAAATGGCCTGCATTTGTATAGCGCTTTAATTAGTCCCTAAGGACCCCAACGCGCTTTACACTACATTCAGTCATTCACCCATTCATGAGTGGCTGACCTGCTCTGCCACCTGAGCTACAGCCACCATATTTTATCACCAATGTGGCTATTGTTGTTTGATTGATTGATTGATACTACTTTATTTATCCTGAGGGAAATTGTTTTAAAGGCTGCCAGACGATCTGGCACCATCATAAGCACCCCTTCCGGCCATACATAGAGTACACAAACATAACATTGGGAAGACAGGTCAGAGAGGTACGAAAAAACAATGGAAATACACAATACTTGAGGAAAGAGGAGGAGAAAAAAAGAAGTCCTCCCAGACTGAGCTCCTAGGGGAGAGCAGTTTGAGAACAGAAAAAAAACACCTCAGCACAGAAAGCACATAAATCTTCAAATTCAAATTCAAATTTTATTTGTCACATACACAGTCATACACAGTACAATATGCAGTGAAATGCTTACACAACTGCTCGTGACCTAAAGAAAAAAGAAAAGGCTATGAATAAGATAGGAAATGAATATGAAAATTAAAAAGGGTAAATTTAACTAGGAAGGAATAAAATAAAATAAAATATAAAAATTAAAGTTAAAAATGAAATAACTGTACAACACAAATTAGAATGAAGGGTAAATTTATCTGGAAAAGAATAAGATAAAATATATAAATTAAAGTTGAAAATAAAATAACTGTATAGAAATATATAAGAATGTAAGAAGAAATAAATATATATATAAATATATTTCTTATAAATATATATATATACACAATAACAGCAGCTGTACAAGTATTAAATGGAAATGAAGAAATATAATGTCCAGTGTTGTGCAATCCACATTTGTAAGTGTCTTGTGCAGTGCAAATATGCTTAAAGTGATTTAAGTGATGAAGTGAAAACAATGTCCAGAATGTTCAGTGTGTGTGTAAGAACCATATGTGTGGGTCAGTACTGTGTGGTGGTGTGATTGAGAGACCGTATCGCCTGCGGGAAGAAGCTCCTCCTCAGTCTCTCTGTGTTGGTCTTCAGGGAGCGGAATCGCTTTCCTGACCTCAACAGAGAGAACAGTCCGTTGTTGGGATGGCTGAGGTCCTTCACGATCTTTTTGTTTGTTTGTTGGTCTGTTTGTTACCCATCTAGTGTCCACAGTTTTCAAGATCTCATTTTCAAATTTTGTGTGGTGATTGTCAAGGGCGGAAATTTGGCATGGACGGAAGGGACATGTCCCCACCAATATCCAGCGATTATTGAATTGTCCCCACCAATAATTTGATCTCTTCGAGTAAAGAAAGACAAACCCGATAGAAAGAAAAAAGAAAAACGATCTGTCTCATTCACCCAGCGGTGCAGAAAGAGTTAAATTACGTCCTCTAGTGGAGTTCTACCTCATGTGACAAATATGGCCAATGTGATTGGCTGTGCCTTTCAGGGAGCTCTGTTTAGTTTTAGCAGCGGCAAACCTGCGCTGCGAGGACCTGCAAGGAGGAGAGGACGATGGCAGCAAAAAGGAAGAACCTGGATATAAGAAAGTCGTTTTCAAAGAAACCTGTAAGTCACTTAAAGTCAAGTTCATTCATAAAATGTGTCCGTCATGTTACAGGCCATGCTAGGCCATACATGCCAACACTCCTGATTTTTCCGGGAGAATCCCCAATTTCAGTGCCCCTCCCGAAAATCTCCCAGAGCCACCATTCGCCCCAATTTCCCCCGATTTCCCACCTGGTCAACAAAATTGAAAAGCCATATCCCAGACTGGCCCAGCCATTTCCAGTTTCCAACAATGGCTACTATTACTACAGCTACTTAGTTTTAATATTACTCTTATTACTCTTTCTGGGTCGCAAAATAAACTTTTAACGTATTTTCAAGCGAGAATGTAGCTGTGTAAACTTCAAATATCTGAGCCGACGAGAACAGCAAACTCCTGGCACATCGTTTTCAAACCCCCGCGGTCTTTCGCTAAAGTTACTTAAATAACTTAAACATGTTATTGTTTGGCCTTTTTCAGCGTTTTATTTGTTCGTGAGTAAATGGGTTTGGCTGAGATTAAAGTTATTAGATTAGATTAAATAAAACTTTATTAATCCCTCGGGAGGGTTTGTCCAGCGGTTTTCACACAGCTGAATAAACGTCAAACAGAAAACTGATTAAACAGAAGTGTGAGATGGTCGAGAATTTACGCCAGTGTCCTGTTATATTTTAGATAGCAAGGAGCAGACGGCAGAGGGTCACTCCACTGAGAGAGCTCGTGACGTAATTCTGAAGGCTGGATCATCGCAGTCGCTCACTTCCGGCCCACCCGGCTTTCGGAGGACCCGGCCCACTTAGACCGCGAAGGCTGGGTCCTCAGGTGGACGCAGCTTCTGAATTTGGACACCCCAGGCCTGTTTCCGGCCGGACAATAATAACGGTGACATTTTACTTATTTTATCCGATAAATAAACATTGTAAGATTAAAATTTTTGTACATATATATATATATATATATATATATATACATATGTATATGTATACGACTCCCACCCCCCAACCCCCAACAGCCCTTTTGAATTTTGAGGTCTCAATGTTGGCAAGTATGTGCTAGGCTTGGCCCACATCAGTCTAAAATTGTATGTAACCATGTAACGTGACGCCATATCCACCAGGAGAGACTGGACAGTATAGATGTAAAACAAATATGCCAGCAGTTCATCTCAGCTAACGAGAGGAGAAGGCATGTGTTTGGATCCTTCACATAGTGGACATTGAGTTGTTGTGTGGGGCACCAGTAGTCCATGTCTTTTGCTGTAACAGTAGTTCATGTTTAGAATAAAAAGTCCCAGCTCACTGACTTGATAGGGGCAATAGTGTGCCTAAAATGTTGCATAATTTTGCTAATCTTTTACTTTGTGGTGATCTTAGATGAGTAGTTTTGTATAAGTAACTGAACTAATGTTGTTAAGTCCTTAAAGTCATATTCTTTTATTGTCATGACTGTATTTGAAGCTAGTTTTATTTTTGTATGATACCTAATTTATATGGAATATGGCTGAAGTAAACTAAAGTCTAAAATACTTAGTCATTTGTTTAAAAGTAATTTAACATTATGTAATTCACATATAAAATTATGAATTGTAATTTTAAATGGTTTAAAAGCATGCTGAATAGGAGATGTAGGCAAGTGTATTTCTCCTCATTTTATTAAGAAGCAAAGACAAAAAGAAAAAAAAAAAGAAACAGGGCAGGGTTCAGTGGTTGAATCATCCGTCCCCACCAATGCCAAAACCAAATCTACGCCCTTGGTGATTGTTATCAGTATATAGCAACTCAAGCTGATTTAATTTAGGTAAAAAAATTGGATGAAGGTCAAGGTAACACCAAATCTTAAAATCGTTAACATTTTATATAACCCACGATGATCTGTAAAAACACAACAATTTTTATGTATCGTCCTTAAAATACAAAATAATATTACAGGCTTTTCGTGGACATGAGTAAGTATGTTGCCTAAACATATGACATTGACCTTCATTGACCCAAGGTCAAAGTTGACCTCGAAAAAAAATGTCAAGAAACCATATGAAGTATTATATAAAACACTTTTCATTTTTTCATTTTGACACCCTACAACGTCAAAGCGGTGCCATAAATTGTTGCAAAGTCACAAACTGCAAGAATATATCTTAAAATCTCAAGTTTTTTATAGTCTTTAGATGCCTATGTTGTCAACTAATTCTGCTCCAATCATATACATTCCTGTAAATTGATGGCAGAATTCTAGCAGTAGCATGCTGTTTTTCCAAATTACGGTAGAATAATGTTAATTAATAATGTTAAGTCTAATGTTATTCTGTTGAATGATGACTGTTAAAAAACAAACAAACAAAATACAATTTCTTTTAGGGTACACTTTGTTTTGGCAATTGCAATTTTAGCAATCAGTGTTCATCCTCTGAATTTAAAGCATGTAAAGGGTAAAAAGATTCACACTTGAAAATGTAAATTGTGGTTTTGCATAGTATAAAGTCAATTTAGACCCGACTGTTATATATCATTTGTCATACAGTTTACTTATGACACATGACTTAGTAAATGAAATATGTCTTGGGCCATAGTCAGGTTAGGATTTTATGGTGGAAAGTTAAATATTGATTTTTACTGATTGGACACTTAAGCATTGTCTAATGCAAATGCCATGTAGGACCACATTTTTGTCTTTCATCTGTGAATAGTTGTAAACTCATGCTAGGGTTAGCATCTGAACTAGACCCCTGAGCCCACAATTCGCTTTATGGGGGTACTATATACACCCAATGCATGAAGTTATGTGTTACTTATGAGCCACTTGACCTTGCTCAAGTCACTTCAAAATAGTATTAGCTATGGGCCTCTGTGCCTTGCCAATGTGACAATGAGCTCCCTTAAATAAAGTAAAGATTAACAACATTTACAGAGTGGGACATATTACCCACTCTTAAAATGTTGAATCACATTTGCATCAGATCATTTAGCTGCCTTGATCAGTTAAGAGCCTGTCAGTTTCTTCTCATTACTATGTGTAAGTAATATGAGTTGATATTAAAATATGTAATATGCAATAGTGAAACAGTGGTATTGTTCATTTTTCTCTGAGTAGTTATACCTGTGATTTTAGAATATTTTTCCAAACATTTCTGCTTGCACGTAGATAAAAATCTTCAACACTATTAACCAGTGATGGGAATAATGGTGTTACAAGTAACGGTGTTGTTAACGGCGTTACTTTTTTCAGTAACGAGTAATCTAACTAATTACTATTTCTATTGTTTCAACGCCGTTACCGTTACTAACAAGAAAATGCAATGCGGTCATTTATATAAGTTTATAAATATGTAAACTTATACAAATATAACTTTTTCTACCCTAGAGGGCTAAACATTTTTTTCAAGGTAACTCAATAGTTACTTTTCAAATAATTAGTTACTTTTAGAATCTTGTAACTCAGTTACTTTTTTTGAAGAAGTAACTAGTAACTTTAATTAATTACTTTTTCAAAGTAACTTGCCTGCTAGTAACACTGCTATTAACAAAGAGTGTACTTTCTGTTTTTTCACATAATCATCTTACAGATAACAACATAGTAACATTATCTACAGCTACTTTCAGTATCATTGATATTTATTTTGAGTCTTTTTCTCCAGCTGACTTCAGTAATTATTTATTATATAATTGTATATAATATATAATTATAAGTAATTATATATTATTTTAGACCCCATTCCCACAAGACTCCTCGAGGAAGTCCTACCATTAATTACTGCTTCAGTCTTAAATATGATCAACCTGTCTCTAATAATTGGCTATGTACCACAGACCTTCAAGCTGGCAGTAGGTAAACTCTTGACCTAGCGGTCTTAGCTAATTATAGGCCAACCTTCCTTTCATCTCAAAAGTTTTTGAAAGAGTAGTTGTAAAACAGCTAACAGATCATCTACAGAGGAATGGCTTATATAATGTCACAGTTCTGGGTCAGTTTCCACCCAGTATTTTGAGTCTATTATGTTTTGGTTTAATTTTGCATCAGGGATTGTTTTCTTGTTCTCTTGTTGTGTTAATGATGATGATTATGATGGTTATTATTAGAGTTTCATGTTTCTGTTTGTGTTTAGGATTTGTTCTTCGGTTGTGTCTGCTTAGTATATGTCTAGTCCCATGTGTCATTTTCTGTCTGTCAATGTAGAGTCTGCATCTTAGTGTGATGGTTTCTTGTTCCTGTTTTATTGTGAAGGTCTGCGTCTCATGTGAGTGTGTTCAGTTTTACCTCTCGTCTCGTTAATGACTCCAAGCTGTGTCTCCCACCTGTGTGTAATCTCCCTGTGATTCTCTGAGTGTATTTAAGTCGTGTCTTCTGTGTTTGTAGTTGCTGGTCCGTCTGTGTATCCACCATGTCTCACCCGTGTGGTCTCCCTACTGTCCATCTCCTCTGCTCGTTCTCATTCTTGTCCAGGTTTGTGCTCTGTAGTTTAGTTGTTTCCAGTCTAGTTTAGTTCGTGCTCCATTTGCTGTTTGTCCATATTTATTTCGTGTTCAATAAACCACCTTCACTTCTCCACTACTGCCTGCGATTGGATCCTCATTTATTATTTTCACACGGCTCTCCTCACCCGCCGTGACATATAAGGAGTTTCTCTCAGGTTTTAGAGCTCATCACAGCACAGAAACAGCTTTAGTGAAGGTTGCACATTATCTTCTTATGGCCTCTGACAGTGGACTCATCTCTGTGCTTGTCCTGCCAGATCTCAGTACAGCATTCAATAGCCTACTGTTGACCGTAATATTAGCGCGATGAGCACATGCTGTAGGTATTACAGGTACTGGAGTCATTTTTTCTTACCAGGATATGTTCTTCTAGGCTGGACTACTGTAATTCATTATTATCAGGGTGTCTTTCTTTTTCATTCACATTTCTCACTCACTATGTGTTAATAGACCTCTATGCATTGATTCTTACTTGTTATTAATCTCTGTCTCTCTTCCACAGCATGTGGTCATGGCAGATGACTGCCCCTCCCTGAGCCTGTTTCTGCTGGAGGTTTCTTCCTGTTAAAATGGAGTTTTAAGGGTCTATCTTATGATATAAGGTTTGAACAAGTAATAAAAGGCTTTTATGTAAGTGGGTTAGCGCCATTAAAAATACATCAATGCATCTATGACTCCTGAATAGTCAATGCAACACTTTAAAAATCAAGGCTACAAGTCCACAATTTAATCATACCTTGATAGCTCAATTTAAAATACATTATGGTAGTGGAAGACTGTTTGATTTACTTTTCTGTGGTTTTAAAATCTCCAGTTATTTTTTAGTTATTATTTATCAGGAGTTTAACTTCATAAGACCAAGACCTCGTCCGCTATACATTAATTGGTGGTGTGCTAGCCAAACATTACTCGTTTCCCCAACAAATTATATATAGATTTGTACAAAATCTGTGCATTTGTGGTAAATATTATTAGGCACCCAGTCAATGTTTTAGTTGCGTATTATCACTCATTGTACTCATGCTTCCTTGAATTATAACTCGACCTTGATTAAGAAATGCCACAGCATAGGCAGGCCTTCCTCTGTCCTTCCTTTTGTTTGCCTTTAATGACTTAATGATGAGACTGCATTGGAATTTCTGTACTCCCATAGGGAAAGAATACATGTTGATGTTGGAGTCCTTTTAACCTTTTGTCCCACTGACTAACAGCTCTACAGCATCAATCAATTATACAGTTGGTACAATTTTTTTTTTTTTTAATGTAAGATGTGAAATGGATTTTGAACATATTGGTGCTGGTTTAACTCACTGGGCCTAAGGCTAATGTGTCCCTAAAAGCTGCCAATTTTTTCTGTAATATGTTTGGTATTTTCCCTCTTGTATAAAATCCATCTCATGTAAATACTGTAACATTTTCCATTGGAAAATCTGGGACTAACTGGAATGTAACAAAATGAGCATGAGTGCCAAAATTAAACATAAAAGGCGCCAGGGTAGAGTCATACCATTGGCTTGGAGCCTTCCTGAATTCTCTTCTACACAGTCACTTACTTGCACCAATAACAATAACCAGAAAAACACCCCCAAACAAACAGAATACAACAAGAGAGAGCAATTTTCATCTTATTCTTTTTAAAAAAAATTTATTTTAGTAATTACTTCATGTCTGTTTGTTCTTGCAAGGCATGCTTTTTTTAAACCCAGCAACAACTATCTTTATATTTTGAATTCTAATTTAAAAACCTTTCCATAAGTGACCCTGAATGCACAAAAATGAAAATATTTAAACCGTTATGCTGTTGTAGCTACTGCACATTTTGTACATCTACTGAGGACTGTTGGCTTCCTCCGACAGTTAAAACATGTGCATGTTAGGTAATTGGTGATGCACATTTTGTACCTCGAGTCTTAATTATTATTGATAATTAATACTGATAACAGTAAAGTTTAGTGATGAGGATTTTTTTTATGATATATTAGTGAATAATTATTGAATAAGCGGAAGAACATGAGTGGATGGCTGTTTGTTTTTGTCAAGGTCCTGGGTCGGTGACCCATTGTTTAATATTTTGAATTATTATATCTTTGAGTTCATTTATTATTTCTAGTCTCTCAGTTTGTTCCTGTGTTATGTGTTCCTGTTTATCCTGTTATCCTGTTTATCTTTGCCAACCTGTGTCCTACGTTAATCCATTTTGTTTTGCTTCCTCCCTGTCTCGTCAAGTCTATTATGTTCATCTGTGTCTCCCTCCTGTTGTGCATTTCCTTACCTTGTGTGTGTGTGTATATATAGTGTGTGCTTTCCTCTGTGCCTTGTCAGATTGTCCATTTGTCATCCCCGATGCTTCATCTGCGTACCTCTGCTCTTCATCACGTGCGTATCCTCTCTTGTTCATCATCCACTGCTGTACTTCTTGTGTTTCTCTGGGTTTCAGGTTTCTATAATGTGCTTTCTGTTTATCTCATATGCTTATGTTTAGCTGTCCCCAATTTAAGTTTTTGTTAGTTTTTTTTCTCAATTCCCTTCAACTACACATTCCAAACATTGCCTGTGACAGTTTTCATGTCTTAGGTGAAATGGGAGATGGTCTTATTTGATAATAGATGTATTTGTTCACAAACAAGTATTGTAAAACCTAAAAAAATCCCCTTCTTTGCTCTCTGAAACACTAATGAAGGATTAATCCTCCATTAATGTCATTTGTTGTTAAGAAGTCAACGTAAACAACATGGACAACATGCAACACCTTAAATGAGAGATTTAGGAACAAAGTTTTGATGAAACACGTCCTCCCCATGAACTAAAAAATACAATAAACTTTGACTTGTCAGTATTATAATGACTCTAACTTAAACAATCCACTGAGTCCACTCAAGTACCTGAAACAAGGGGAATACAGCATGTTCTGTCAGACAGCTGTTACCTGGGGACAAGAGGCCAAAGATTTACAAGAGCATTAATACAGTTATAGCGGGTGAGCACATCTCTGTCATTCAGAGAGGCGACAAATCCAGTGTTAGATTTTTAAGCTCACATACTTTGAAATCTATATTTCAGGGGATTTTTGGCACAAGAGTCACAACTTTGAAAAAGTAGCATATTTCTGTATTCATTTCATCTCCAGCTGGAACTATCTTTTGATCCATGAATAATCGCAAGACCAACCTTAAGACCATCAATTCAATAAGATAAAACACAACATGCTGTTATATTTATTTATTCAAAGCTTTATCCTTAAAAGAACAGTACCTCCTACAATTTCACTCAAACATGCAAAATGTAAAATTGTGTGCCTTCAACGTTTCCAGGGTTTCTCTGGGTTAAAGGTGTGTCTTATATATTGTGAAGAAACATACAGTGAAATACATGCCAAACATATTCCAAATAAAAGAAATGTAGCTTAAACCAAGGAGAACAAAAATTTGTAGTTACAAGTAAACAAACACAAGACATTTAAATGTGACCTCTGGGTGGTCTTTTGGGTCCTTAAAGCATATTTCATGATAAATGGCAAGTTGAGTACATCTAGTAGCTTAATCAATAAAAATAAAACAATGCCATTAATAGAACATGTATACATTCAGTTATATGGGTTAATGATGTGCAAACAGTCACCATTTATAATTTAGTTTAGTGCAAGAATCAGAAAATAAAAGCATAAAAATAATAATCCCCAATTTTTAAAAAGATAAACTATATTAGCTAATAGCTGCTTTGAGCACAGAGCTGCATGCTATTCTTGTGTGCTACCTGCTATAATGACTGCTAAGGTGTCAGCTACTGCTGATCACAGACTCGCACAAGCTTTGATATACTGTTTGCTTCTTTAGCTTCATGGGGTGGCTGTAGCTCAGGTGGCAGAGCAGGTCAGCCACTAATCAGAAGGTCGGTGGTTCGATCCCAGACTGCCTCCTGGCTGCATGCCAAATATCCTTGGGCAAGATACTAACCCCATGTTTGCCTACTGGTGGTGGTCAGAGGGACTAGAAAAGTGCTATACAAATACAGACCATTTACAGGCCATTTAGCTTTTTCTTTTTGTTTCAGACTTTGGCAGTTGGTGATCATATTTCATTATTGCATATATTACAGATTTAGATTTCAACAACACTGTGTACCAATTGGCTGTGTTACACTCAGTAATTACTTTAAGTTGTGTGACTGACTACAATATGAAGTTCAGTAAATATTACACTTTGAAGTACATTGTTCTTACTTAATGTACTCTAATACTGTAATGTTTTCGGAGATGCCTGTTACCAATTGGCTAATCCACCACCTTTTATTGTTTATACCGTTTTAAAAAAACAAACAAACATAAAAATGAAAAATCGCCATCGGCCCACCAGGCAAATGCCCGGTATGCCCAATGGCCAGTCCAGCTATGCGGTCAGCTGGTGGCTATCAGGAATCTCCAAAAACATTAGAGCACTTTTGTAAATATGTGATGTCTTGATGAATCGAGCAGATATTTGAAGTTTACACAGCACCATTCTCGCATGAAAATATCTTAAAAGTTTATTTTGTGACCCAGAAAGAGTAATATTTCAAACTCCGCCACTCTGTGTTCCTCCGCCACAGCCTCGTTTGAGTTTTGGACGAAATGGATTCTGGGATATTGCATTTCGACATTTCAAGCTGATTGGAGACCAAAACAGCCAATCAGATTTCGTTGCATCCAAGTCTGTGATTGGCTGGTTTTGTGGCACAAATATAACGGTGTACAGAAAGAGTTGAATGTGCACGGGCAGAAATGTTGAGAGCACAAGCAACACATTGAGAGCAAGCGCAAATGCAAAAACTGAGCGAGAGGGGCTGCTATAATAGCAAACACTGAAATGCATTTTTTGCATGCAGCAATTAAATTTTTTCACTCAAGTTTAGCTTTTCTCCACTCAAAATAAATTTCTCCTCAAAATGCAACACTTGCACCTGCATTTTTTTTTAACGTGCGCTCAGAATAGTGGCACAAAAATAACCCCATATTTTTGGGTCATCTTACACCAAAGAGGAACATGGTTTGGCTGAATACAGGCAGAGTAAAGTAAAAAGTGAAGCAATATTTGAAAAACAATGTATAATATATTGATAACAATGTATAACTAATATCACTAATAACTGATACTGCTGTTTTGGAAACACAATGTGATTTTCTTAATGAAATAAGTATGCAGTGTGGGTGTGATATAAAAAGTAATGCATTGTATACTTACATCACATTTGTCTGTATTGCAGTAATATTGTGCATCATAGTCTCTAAATAAGGTAAATGGTTGCCTGCTACTGGCAAATTAGCTTTGTTTTTCTTTTTACTCAAGTTACATAATCTGTATAATAGAAAATTTTAAAAGAAACAAACAAAAAACCTCCAACTGTTATTTGTGCAACAATAACTTATCTCACCTTGTAGAAAAAAAAGTGACTGGCCTAAAATTTTTGGCAGTGCAACACTGCTGCAAATGCAAACTCAAACCTATTCAAAAATCTGAAAAGGTAAAATAAAGATCAGTAAAGCTCATGAAGATCCGTGGGATCCAGAGCAATGTTCAAGGTGAGTGCATGCTAATCCAAGCAAACAGGTCATATTTTGAGCCTGAATGAGTAAGAAAAGCAATGATGAACTGAAAAGATCTCTTTGGGTTGGTTTTCACCAACTTTGCTGCTGGTATTGCTGGTAAAACGTCAGGTTTAATTTTTTTATGATGATGAGTACCTTTACGGTTGATTGTTTTAGAGGTAACAGACCGTTATGTGACAACGCATCTCTGTAATAGCTGTTGTGAAAAAATGTAAATCAGTGTGTGAGTAAGAAGTAATATGTATCCATCAGTGACTGGTGATCTAAGCTGAACACTTAGAAAAAATGAAGTGGAGTGACTGAAGAACAGTGTCATGGTTGGAATCGGTGAAAACATTAACTTTGTTAAAGAAGTAGGTCTTCCCAGGAATCAGTTTGGGTGAGCTGCAGTGATCATCTGTTTTCAAGATATAAGGGAAAGGCAACGCTTTCACTTTGGCCTTCTTTCCACGGATCTTCAGCACGCTCTTGAACACAATGCTATGCAGAGAGACACTTTCCACTGTCCCGATGCGCACTAAACAGAGACGCACACAAATACATTGCATTACAAACCCCCATAAATTCCTAAACAGCATTTGCTACAATGTTTTGTTTTTTAAATTTACATATAGACTGATGTCCTACTTTTTTTGCAAAGATCAGTTTTGTTCATATTATTCACTGATTGAAGTCTGGATTCTGTAAAAGAACATTATAGACACAGAACAGGTGAAATACATGATCTAAGCTGTGCTATTAAGTTCAAATGACACAAAATTTAGTTCTACTTTGTGAGAGGACTTTTAAGTAGAGATGACAGACCATTATTCATCTTTCTCCGATCCTGTCCTGGTTCATGGATTGATCTCAGCCGCTCAGCACAGCATGACCACAGGGTGGTGTTGAAGTAGAGGTGACCACAGCATCTGAATCCCGTCTTAGCAGAGTATAGCACTTCTCTGTCCTCACTTGAGCAGCAAATGTCCTGGATTTAAAAAGACAGTGTTCTTTATATACATAATTATACAATTATACATAAACATAATTGTTTGGAGTTTTTGAGGAATGTGTTAGTTAATGTCAAGTTCACCCAGTAATGTTGCTACATAAGCTAAAATCAGCTTTGTTTGTCTGTGTAGATTCACAATTCAGTCCATGTTAGTCTTAAGTGACTTCAATAACAGCAAATATGTGCAAATCTAGCAGTGTCATTATGGTAATTAAAGCCAAAGTGTGAATCTCTTATGAGACACTACCCCACCATGCAATCATGTGAGTTATTAAGATCACATGGTTCAAGGTGTGCTTCAAGTGTGGTTTGAAACACCAGGGAAGGGATTTCAAGACTGTCTGATAGTTGGTGTCATAGACCACCACCTCTATTCAGTGATCGTCATTGGACTGCTTTGCTCCTCTCTTAAACCAACTGTTTTTCTGGTGGGATTTTCAAATGAGTGTCTGTTCTCCTTTAGTTATAAATGTACAGCTGAGTCTTATCCTGATGACTTGGCTCTCCTGTGTTGTACCATGCATCTGGGGGATTTTTAGGTTTCTCCTATGTAACAATCTGAGCACTGTAATGCACAGCACATTTTTTAGCTTTTGTTTGGATGTTTTATCCCTAAACTATGGAGGAAATTCTTGTGAGGGAAGGAAGTCTGGTTGGCATAAAGACTATCACTGGTTTAAAGCCAACCAACGGCAGTGGAGTTGAAAGCAGTTTGGAGTGGGCCAATGAGCGAAGTCAATTTTTTTTTTTTACGTGTGACTCAATAACTCCTTTTCCATTAGTACCTATTCGGATCAACTCTCTACGAATCGAAACAACTTGACTCGGATTGACTGGTTTTCCATTACAACCCACTAGTTCCTTATTTGTGTGCTTGTTGTCATAGCAACATATCTGTGCATTGCACATTGCAATTGATATGCGACACGAATGCTCCAACAGGTGGACTTAGGTGAACTTCGAAGCAGACTATGGATTTTCGCAAACGAGATACTCTCATGACTCATTAAGTGTTGCTACCTACCACCCAATTCGTGGCAACCAGTCTGACGACGTCATATTTTAGTACCTGTTTGGATTGCTTGGAATCTGGGCTGAGCAGCTACTAAAAAAGCACCTGGACCCAATGGAAAATCCTGGAAACTGTGACAAACCATGCCAAGTCAATTAAAGTAGGTACTAATGGTAAAGGGGCTTATGGGTCCAGCTCACTGACACCATGAAACTTCTTGTTTGAAAGCTTTGGTTTATTATGGTCCATGTGTACTAGGAACATCTGCAGACAATGTACTGACTCATCATATACCCAGATGGGAGACATCAAGCGGACTTCAAAGATGTGTAAGAGGAATGACCACTATTAGGTCTCCAGGTATCCATGTCCATCTTTGTAACATATTATAATCAAGGCTTAAACCTGCAACAGCAACCACCCTTTCATCTCTCCCTCTCCTTCCTCACAGCAGCCAAGCCTCCTGTGAAAGTATTTTGCACATTTCCTCCCCCAAAGTGTCCTTGGATCATTGTCCACATGTCACAACATAGGAAAGACAGTACATCAGAACAAGACTCAGCGGTGCATTGGCACGCGCCTTCAAGGATGTTAATAGTTACATTTTTAGCTAAGAAGATAGATGGGTTGAGGACTGCATGGGAGCACATTTGCACTGGTTGGAAGCCCCTCTCCATATTTTGCATACCTCCTCCCACAGAGTGTGCTTGGATCATTGCATGTTGTAGGAGAGACAATAAAGTTGAATTCTATTCTATTCCATTCTCTTCTACTCTAAGATCTTATGACCTAATAAGGTGTAAGACATGATTACATAAACAAAGAGTAGATCTTGAGATAGCATCAGTAATATTAACTCTACCTGTTGCTTTTGCAGAAGGGATCCGCAACACTGTGCGTCCTGTCCATGCTCATCTAACAGTGTCAGATTGTACAGTGTTCCTGCACAGCACTTCATCTGTGGGTCTTTAATGTTGTAGGCTTTAATCCCACAGCAGTGAATATTTTCCAATCTGGAATGTCTGGGTGGAAAACAGAGGTAACCGTTATGATTCAATAAGGACAGTGATAAAGATGTATGCCAAAAAGATTCTGAATTAGATGACTCTTGTCTTATGTATTAACTGGATCTCACTCTGGAAGATACCTTCTTAACTTCTTCAACAGAGTGTTGGCAGGAAAAAAAAGATTTTCATCTATACTTAACTCAGATGAAAATACTGAAAATTTATAATGAATTATAATTTTATCTCCAACAATATTGATACCAAAAGTGCTGTCTGTGCCTCCTCCAGTGAACGTGCAACTTCAGACAGCACTGCTAAAGATAGGCTTACATAGATGCTCCCCTCATTAGCAGCTGAACATAAACTGTTGATAATGTTCACATCATGGAACATCAATTTATTTTGTGACATCAGTAATGCTTCCGTTTCATAAACATTAACATGCTATGGAGTTATCATATTAATGTCAGCCATTTAACTCTTAGCAGTTACCCTGCAGCTACATTAGCTGCTTGCTTAGTTATAATTAAGGTAGTGGCTGCTGGCTATGGCTATGTGTAATGCTGCCGCTGTTAGTAAGTAAAAGTAAAATGTACTTATTAAGCAATTTTACAGATGAAAATCAATTTATAATAAAACACAAAAAACAGACATAACAATGTAACAATCTAATGGATAATAGAATAAAACATAAAACCAGAAAATAACATAAAGGTGTTGTCACTTTGACAGCTACTCCAACTGGAAATAAGCTTGATTAGAGCAGCCAAGACTCAACCAGTTCATCTTGTAAAGAGCAAACTATAAAAAGAAAAAAACTGAAATCTTAATGCTATTTGCTGCTGAGTAGGGCGATAATTTAAATAATAACCTCTAAAAAGAAAGCCAAAGAACATAATTATGAAAAGACATGCACACATGAACATAGCCCTTAACAATAAACTTTAACTAAAACAGGGCCAAACCCAGTCAGAGACTACACAGACTGAGACAGAAATTCTCTGGCACAGTAGCTCAGTGCATTTTAAAGTCACCACACTGAAAACAAAGTGGGGATAGGGTTTGTGCACAGCTGGAGCATTTGCGTATCGCAGACACATATACATTCCATGAAAAGTAATTTTCCCATGCCACTCCTTTCTGAGTTTTCCTCCACCCTCTCTCAGAAAACATTAAATTAAGTGGTTCCCTTTAGCACAGCTGTCCTGAGAGACAAAATGCAATCCAGCGATACATACCAACTAAATTTAAAAAAAGAAAGAAGTTTGTTTCACCAGATTTCATCAGCAATACAATACAACTCGAAACAGATTTCTTCTTTCAGCTGATCCCTTTAGAAGTTCCCACACTGGATATTCCTTACCATCCTCTTTTTTTTTGCACCAAATCTTTGCATGTCCTCTTTAGTACATACATAAATCTTCATGTGAGAGTAATGTCTTTCTCTTGCCTGGCAGTTCCAGATTTAACATTCTTTGTCCAGTATATCGACAATCCCCCCTATGCACATGCCTAAACAGCCTCACCTCTCTAACTTTGTCTCAAAAATGCTTGACTTGAGCTGTCCCTCAGGACACACACACACACACACACACACACACACACACACACACACACACACACACACACACACACACACACACACTCACCTGTGTCCGTTACAGCAGATCTCAGCATCAGGCTGGTAAATTTCTGTCCCACAGCAGTGTTGTCCCGGGCTGCCATGAAACTGAGAGCAACATATGGTCCCTTTAGCTGGGTCATAAGGAATACCCGTCTCTGAACATTCCTCTCCATCATTTCTGTTCTCATACAAGGTGTTATTACAACAGAGAACTCCACGTTGTGCTGAGCCAAACGGTGTGTCCCCACAGCACTTGAAGAATCAGAAATAAAACAGTAATGTGTGCAGCAATGCAGAAACATCCTATATATCAGATAGAAAACACCCTGAGTAACCATGTAAAAGGAGCGGGGTGGAGCTCCGAGCTTTCTCATCAAAGTGGTACAAAAACAGCTCTTTTTTTTCACTGGGATCACTGGGTTCGACTGCCGTTAACTCTACATTGTATTGTTCTTTGCAGCAATTGAATCCTGCTCAAATTTACCTTTAATTCTGGACCTGTGCTATCCAGAATGCTTTCTAATCAATTATCTTATTAAAAATCTTGCCAGAATGGACTTATTATATTCTTCCTTTTTCTGTAAGCAAAAGAAAAAGAGCTGAAAGCTGAAAACAGTGCTTATAGCTCATAGCCTTCACTGGAAACAATTAGATTTTTCTAGAGATTAAGCATTTTGACTTGCATTAATAGAAAAAAGTCAGCCAGCTGGGCAGGCCTGGGAAAAGCAAACAATGTATTGAGTGCATTACTTGATTGATCCAAGGCTTCTGCACAGATGAACAGCCATCACAGCAGACTTGGTTTCCCACCTTGGAATTGCTTTGACCTAAGGAGGGGTGTGAGGGTGGAAAGGGTAGATGGGAACATTTGGGGATGAATTATCTATGGAAAAGATGACTCAGAGGATTTGCGGTCTTTTGTTCTGTTTTTAAATTTGTTTTTGCCAAAATAACATAATAAACACATCCATCTTTGCCATTCTTGTGCACTGCATGTAGGAATTCAGTATAAATGAATCTGAAACCAAACCCAGCAAGAAACCACTGTGACTTCCCATCCCTAGTTTACACTATACACCCTTTGGATGGGTACCAGAAATTTTGACTGGGCCTTGTAAGTTAATGTTGGAATGCTACTGCTTCTATTTAAGTGGCTACATGCACATTTATAAATTAAGAAAACAGTATATGCCATATTATTGTTTTTACTGTGGTTTGTGAGGCCCAGTAAAGCCTATAGTAATAAAGACTATAAAACAATCAAATAAATCACATAAATGCTGTTATTTGGATGATTACTGTCACATAGATGACAAGGAAAGAGAAAGACTCTTGGATGAGGAATAATGACTCTCATAAACAGAAAAAGAAAGAGGTGCACTACACAGTAAATTCATTAACTTATCTCGATATAAAAAAAAAACACCTGTGCTATCAAGAAGAAAACAAATAAAGCTGAATTTTTCAGCTCTAACTCCCATCTTGACTATTGATCTATAAGATTTTCTGAGATAATGTATTTGGACCATTAAGTGACTTCAGCCTTATTCACTCTGGTGGTAGGAATGTATTTTTTTTTTTTTTTAAACAGTTTTTTCAAACATTACATTTGCTACTAAAAAGTTGAGTAAGCACAATTTTTTGACAGAACTAATTTTTAAGTTTTTAAAATGCAAGACCCATTTAGCTTTAGGTCTAAAACAGATTTCAAAGATTTAACTTTGTAAAATGCCTTCTCATCTGGTTTGTAACATTTTTTTTTCTTTTCTCCTGAATGCAACTTTTGTTTTAAATGAAGTGAGGAATGTCTTTCATTGACATGACACCCACTCCATCCTGCCTAACATCTGTTTTCCAGGACATAACTCCAAGTCTCCAGCCTCTTTTCCTCACTCTCTCACTACAGAGCACATATTTCACAGCACTGCCTGAACTCAGGCTGACCTGTTGTCCTGTCTATAACCATGGCCAGCAAGAAGGAGCTAAGAGCGGATCCCTGCTTTTTTTGGCACGAAGCAATAACTGCAGCTCACTGATCATCACCTCTCCTCTTAACCTCTTTTCCACAGCTAGATGATATAGCTCATCAACTTTATCCTTCTGTAGTTGCTATTTAATGGTTGTGGTTTACCTTTGTTCTTGAAAATTAGTGCCTATCCACTTCTTATCCTTTCCTCAGGCCTCCAATCACTCTCTAGGATCATACTGTCAGTCTGTTTAAAAAAAAACGCTGCCCTCTACCCTAGACACCTCCATACAACTAAAGGAGTTATGGCTCTGGGATGGTGGCCCAGTGTTCTGTGTTTTGTATTATTCTTGTTAATCTTTGATTTCCTCATGATTTATCATTGCTAGTCTCTCAGTTTCTGTGTTTCTAGTTCCTTAAGTCTCCCTGTCTCACCACGTCTAATTAGGTTCAGCTGTGTCTCCTATCTGTTGTGCATTT
This sequence comes from Diplotaxodon limnothrissa, assembly GCF_057381915.1. Taxonomy (NCBI): domain Eukaryota; kingdom Metazoa; phylum Chordata; class Actinopteri; order Cichliformes; family Cichlidae; genus Diplotaxodon; species Diplotaxodon limnothrissa. The sequence goes on from NC_140609.1 coordinate 24,955,033, forward strand.
CCCTCATTACCTTGTGTGTATATTTAGGGTGTGCTTCCTTCAGTTCCTTTTCAGACTATCTGCTTGTCATCCTTTGTTTTACCTGAGCTCCCCTTCTTCATCCTCTTCATAGCTATCTTCACTTCCTCCTTACCAGTCTGCATTCCCTGGTTCACTAACTGCCCTCCATTCATCTTTATCTCTCATTTTCCATTTTAATCCTTAATACACTACTACCATTTAATCATTAGTAATTATTAAACTCTGGCTTTCTCTCTTCTCTATCCCCTCACCCCAACCAGTTGTGGCGGATGGGTGCCTCCCATGAGTCTGGCTCTGCTACAGAGCTCTTCCTGGTAAAAGTACCACTGTTGCCAAGTGCTTGCTTATAGGATAATGTGTAATTGTTTGGGGTTCTTTCTAATATTATAGGTTCTTTACCTTGCAATATAGCAACCTGATAACCCCAACCGATTGGACAGGCAAACCGCGAGTGGACATGGTGGACCCAACGTCACATTTTGCCATGATGGTGGGTTAAACATAACATGCCTTGAAACAAAGGTTGATATGAATTGATGCTATATAGAACACTGAACTGAATTGATGACCAAACCATTTTTCTGGTCATTGTAGACTGGTGGCAGTGACCACATCAAGAACCTGGAAAGACTCATCCTTGATCAGCTCCATATATGAACCTCTTTCAATTCGCTTACCAGCCCCGTCTTGGAGCTGATAACGCCGTCATCTACCTGCTCAACCATGTCTATGCCCATCTGAATCAGCCAGCAAGGACTGTGAAGGTCATGTTTTTTTTTTACTTCCTCAGTGCATTCAGTACCATCAGGCTGACCATCCTGTGTGAGAAGCTGACAGCAATGCAGGTAGATGCCTCTCTTGTGTCCTGGATTGCTGATTACCTGGCTGAAGGTTCATGTGTGTCTTCAAAACTGTGTCTGACGAGATGATCAACAACACTGGGGCTATTCACCCTCTACACCACTGATGGGAGACACTGCACAGAGACCTTTAGAAGTTTTCTGATGAGTCTCCGGTGGTTGAATGCATCAGTGAAGGTGATACATTGACGTAGAGTACCAGGTACTCGACCACACATGGACTCCTTTGTTATGTGGTGCAAGCAGAATTATCTGGAGCTCAACATTACAAAGACCAATGAATTGATTGTGGACTTTAGGAGGATTATGAAACCTGTGACCCCTGTTTCAATCCAGGGACTCCATGTGGACATAGTATGTATAAATACGTTAGAGTACACATTGACAATAAACTAGACTGGGCTAAACACCACTGCACTCTTCAGGAAGAGACAGAGGTGGCTGAAGTCTGTTAATAATTGCTGAACAATGCTCAGGATTTTTTATTGTTCTGGTTACTAGTTAATGACTTGGATCAACTGTGACCACATCATTTCCTCGAGCCGTCATAAAGTATTGTGTAGCCTTTTTCCACCAACTAGAATTTTGCAAAGATACAAAATGCCAACTGAAATTCAGTTGAATATCAAATGTAATTTCTAAGATGTGCATGAAATTGTATTAGACAAGTTCTGACCTTCAAGCACAGCTGACTCCTCTGAACAGCAAGATGAATTCTTCAATTGTACTTCAGCACTTTCCTTTTTCCAACAGCAGCACTCGGTCTTTGTGTTGAACTGGTCATGATAACAGCACTGGTGATCTGTAGAGTTCCTTTCAAGGATCTTCTTATCATTAATTGGACCACAACACAGCTGCTTTTCCACATCATATGTCTCTGTGGAAAAAGAACCAGATACTAGAAAATGAAATGCATATAGTGTACTTTATGCATAATTAAGTTAATGTTAAACTTTTTTAAGGAAACGGGTTTTATATGTTCCTCATACAACAGATCATTTAAATACTTTTTTTTATAGTGAAATACTTGTATTTTGATTAGCTCTGCTTACCTTTATCACAACATCTGTGTTGTGGTGAAGATTTGGCAACAACAGTTGACTGACAACATAAATGCTTATGTATGTTGAAGGTTGTATTTCCACATAAAGGAGCTGTAGAGTCAAAGACCAGGTCAAAATACACACATCATTCATAGTAACCAGTATAAATTTCCTTTAGAAGAAGAACAATAGGAGGCAGAGCCTTCAGCTTTCAGGACCCTCATATGTGGGGGACAGATTTGGGAGACAGACACCCTCCCTGCTTTCAAAGATTAGGTTGAAAACTTCGTTTTTGATAAAGCATATAGTTAGGGCTGGATCAGTTGACCTTGAATCTTGCCTTGAGTAGTTCTTCTTCAGTCACATTTTCCACTACAGGGAGTGCAGAATTATTAGGCAAATGAGTATTTTGTCCACATCATCCTCTTCATGCATGTTGTCTTACTCCAAGCTGTATAGGCTCGAAAGCCTACTACCAATTAAGCATATTAGGTGATGTGCATCTCTGTAATGAGAAGGGGTGTGGTCTAATGACATCAACACCCTATATCAGGTGTGCATAATTATTAGGCAACGTCCTTTCCTTTGGCAAAATGGGTCAAAAGAAGGACTTGACAGGCTCAGAAAAGTCAAAAATAGTGAGATATCTTGGGGATGCAGCAGTCTCAAAATTGCAAAGCTTCTGAAGCGTGATCATCGAACAATCAAGCGTTTCATTCAAAATAGTCAACAGGGTCGCAAGAAGCGTGTGGAAAAACCAAGGCGCAAAATAACTGCCCATGAACTGAGAAAAGTCAAGCGTGCAGCTGCCAAGATGCCACTTGCCACCAGTTTGGCCATATTTCAGAGCTGCAACATCACTGGAGTGCCCAAAAGCACAAGGTGTGCAATACTCAGAGACATGGCCAAGGTAAGAAAGGCTGAAAGACGACCACCACTGAAGAAGACACACAAGCTGAAACGTCAAGACTGGGCCAAGAAATATCTCAAGACTGGTTTTTCTAAGGTTTTATGGACTGATGAAATGAGAGTGAGTCTTGATGGGCCAGATGGATGGGCCCGTGGCTGGATCGGTAAAGGGCAGAGAGCTCCAGTCCGACTCAGACGCCAGCAAGGTGGAGGTGGAGTACTGGTTTGGGCTGGTATCATCAAAGATGAGCTTGTGGGGCCTTTTCGGGTTCAGGATGGAGTCAAGCTCAACTCCCAGTCCTACTGCCAGTTTCTGGAAGACACCTTCTTCAAGCAGTGGTACAGGAAGAAGTCTGAATCCTTCAAGAAAAACATGATTTTCATGCAGGACAATGCTCCATCACACACGTCCAAGTACTCCACAGCGTGGCTGGCAAGAAAGGGTATAAAAGAAGAAAAACTAATGACATGGCCTCCTTGTTCACCTGATCTGAACCCCATTGAGAACCTGTGGTCCATCATCAAATGTGAGATTTACAAGGAAGGAAAACAGTACACCTCTCTGAACAGTGTCTGAGAGGCTGTGGTTGCTGCTGCACGCAATGTTGATGGTGAACAGATCAAAACACTGACAGAATCCATGGATGGCAGGCTTTTGAGTGTCCTTGCAAAGAAAGGTGGCTATATTGGTCGCTGATTTGTTTTTGTTTTGTTTTTGAATGTCAGAAATGTATTTGTGAATGTGGAGATGTTATATTGGTTTCACTAGTAAAAATAAATAATTGAAATGGGTATATATTTGTTTTTTGTTAAGTTGCCTAATAATTATGCACAGTAATAGTCACCTGCACACACAGATATCCCCCTAAAATAGCTAAAACTAAAAACAAACTAAAAACTACTTCCAAAAACATTCAGCTTTGATATTAATGAGTTTTTTGGGTTCACTGAGAACATGGTTGTTGTTCAATAATAAAATTATTCCTCAAAAATACAACTTGCCTAATAATTCTGCATTCCCTGTAATGTATTTATATTCTACTCTGCTTTCGTTATTATTAACGGCTCTTTTCCACATCATGTTGTTACGATTCGGTGTTGTCAGTGTTTTGTTTTAGACGTGACGGTTGTGTTTCCTGCTTTACTTTGAAAGTCTGTCTTATTTCAGTGTGTTCAATTTACGCTTCCTTGTCTCGTCAGTTCTGATTTGCCCCAGCTGTTTCCCCCTCCTGTTGTCCATTCCCTGATTGCTCCCTCTATGTATTTAAGCCCTGTGTTTCAGTTTGTCATGTTTGCGATCTCCCCCCCCCCCCCCGGTTGTAAATAGTTTGGTGGTTTGATGTAAATAAATGTCTTATTTTGCTTTGATGTAAGTAGTTGTTGATACTTTCGTTTTGGGACTTTTTTTGTGGAGACCCGTAGTAGTTTGTTTGTTTTGTTTTTTTTCCTTATTTTTATTTTTCGTGTGTTGCACGCCGGTTGCCTAGGCCGGGGTGTAACAATGTGTTTTGTCCTGTCTTCCTCTCCTCACCCCATATGGTCACGCCAGATGGCCACCCTTCCCTGAACCTGGCTCTTATGGACGTTTCTTCCTGTTAAAGCAAAGTTTTTAATTCCCAGTGTTGCCAAAGCACTTGCTCATAGGGGGTTATATGACTGTTAGGGTTCTCTCTGTTTTCTTTTAATTATTTTAGGGTTTCACCTAACAATTTAAGCACCTTGAGGAAACTGTTGTTGTGATTTAGTGCTAAATAAATAAAACCTAATTTAAAATTAAATCGAATGAGTCCGAATAGAATAAAACACAGACCCTCTAAAAATTTGGTTAAAAACTTTTCTTTTTAAATGAAGCATATAATTAGGGCTGGATCAGGTGACCTGAATTCTTTTGTTGTGCTGTTATCTGCCTCTTAAGTCTGATGTCATTAGCCATTTCCTTGTCCATCCATCCATCCATTTTCATCCGCTTTGTCCGGGGCCGGGTCGCGGGGGCAGCAGCCTAAGCAAAGAGGCCCAGACCTCCCTCTCCCCAGCCACCTCCTCCAGCTTATCCGGGGGAATACCAAGGCGTTCCCAGGCCAGCCGAGAGATATAATCTCTCCAGCGTGTCCTGGGTCTGCCCCGGGGCCTCCTCCCGGTGGGACATGCCTGGAACACCTCACCCAGGAGGCGCCCAGGGGGCATCCTTGTCAGATGCCCGAACCACCTCAGCTGGCTCCTTTCGATGTGGAGCAGCAGCGGCTCTACTCTGAGCCCCTCCCGGATGGCCGAACTTCTCACCCTATCTCTAAGGGAGAGGCCAGCCACCCTTCGGAGGAAGCTCATTTCTGCCGCTTGTATCCGCGATCTCGTTCTTTCGGTCACTACCCACAGCTCGTGGCCATAGGTGAGGGTAGGGACGTAGATCGACCGGTAAATTGAGAGCTTCGCTTTTACACTCAGCTCCCTCTTCACCACGACGGACCGGTGCAGCATCCGCATTACTGCAGCTGCAGCCCCAATCCGTCTGTCGATCTCCGGCTCCCTTCTCCCATCACTCGCGAACAAGACCCCGAGATACTTGAACTCCTCCACTTGGGGCAGGAACTCATCCCCGACCCGGAGTGGGCACTCCACCCTTTTCCGGCTGAGAACCATGGCCTCAGATTTGGAGGTGCTGATCCTCATTCCCGCTGCTTCACACTCGGCTGCGAACCGCTCCAGTGCGAGCTGGAGGCCCTCACCCGATGAAGCCAACAGAACCACATCATCAGCAAAAATCAGAGATGAGATTCTGAGGCCACCAAAGAGAAAGCCCTCCGCCACTTGGCTGTGCCTAGAAATCCTGTCCATAAAAATTATGAACAGAACCGGTGACAAAGGGCAGCCCTTGCGGAGCCCATCACCCACTGGGAACGAGTCCGACTTATTGCCGGCAATGCGAACCAAGCTCTTACAACGGTTGTATAGGGATCGAATGGCCCTTAGCAATGGGCCAGACACCCCATACTCCCGCAACACCTCCCACAAGACACCCCGAGGGACACGGTCGAATGCCTTCTCCAAGTCCACAAAACACATGTAGACTGGTTGAGCAAACTCCCATGCACCCTCAAGTATCCTCGAGAGGATAAAGAGCTGGTCCAGTGTTCCGCGACCAGGACGAAAACCGCATTGTTCCTCCCGTATCCGAGGTTCGACTACCGGACGAACTCTCCTTTCCAGCACCCTGGCATAGACTTTCCCAGGGAGGCTGAGGAGTGTGATCCCCCTGTAGTTGGAACACACCCTCCGGTCCCCCTTCTTAAAGATGGGGACCACCACCCCGGTCTGCCAGTCCACGGGTACTGCCCCTGATCTCCACGCAACATTGCAGAGGCGTGTCAACCAGGACAGCCCTACAACGTCCAGAGCCTTCAGGAACTCGGGGCGGACCTCATCAACACCAGGGGCTCTGCCACCAAGGAGTTGTTTAACTGCCTCAGTGACCTCGCCCCCGGAAATTGGCGGGTCATTCCCCTCATCCCCAGACTCTGCTTCCTCCTCGGAAGACGTGTCAGTGGGATTAAGGAGGTCCTCGAAGTATTCCTTCCACCGTCTGACAATTTTCTCAGTCGACGTCAGCAGCGCTCCGCCAGCACTATACACAGTGCAGGTAGAGCACCGCTTTCCCCTCCTGAGACGCCTGACGGTTTGCCAGAATCTCTTCGAGGCAGTCCGAAAGTCTTTTTCCATGGCCTCTCCGAACTCCTCCCACACCCGAGTTTTTGCTTCAGCCACTGCCCGAGCCGCATTCCGCTTGGCCTGTCGATATGTCGGCTGCCTCCGGAGTCCCACAGGCTAACCAAGCCCGATAGGACTCCTTCTTCAGCCTGGTGGCTCCCTTCACCTCTGGTGTCCACCATTTGGTTCGGGGATTACCACCACGGCAGGCACCAACCACCTTGCGGCCGCAGCTCAATGCAGCAGCTTCGGCAATGGAGACGCTGAACATGGTCCATTCGGACTCAATGTCCCCAGTCTCCCTCGGAATGCTGTTGAAGCTCTGCCGGAGGTGTGCGTTGAAGATCTCGCGGACTGGGGCCTCTGCTAGACGTTCCCAGCACACCCTCACTACGCGTTTAGGTGCACCAGGTCTGTCCAGCGTCCTCCCCCGCCACCTTGATCGATCAGTTGACAGCTCAGCCCCTCTCTTTACTTGAGTGTCCAGAACATATGGTCGCAGGTCTGGTGATACGATTACAAAATCGATCATCGACCTACGGCCTAGAGCGTCCTGGTGCCACGTGCACTTATGGACACTCTTATGTTCGAACAAGGTGTTTGTTATGGCCAAACTGTGATTAGCACAGAAGTCCAATAACAAAGCACCGCTCGGGTTCAGATCAGGGAGGCCGTTCCTCCCAATCACGCTCCTCCAGGTCTCGCTGTCGTTACCCACGTGAGCATTGAAGTTTCCCAGCAGGACAACAGAGCCTCCAGGTGGAGCACCCCCCCCCCCCCACCCCCCAGGGACTCTAAGAAGGCTGGGTACTCCAAACTGCCACTCGGCGCATAAGCGCAGATGACAGTCGGGGAACAAACCCTCTCATCCACCCGGAAAAACCCCAACGTACTGGCAGCAAGCCGAGGGGATATTAGAATACCCACCCCAGCCCGCCGCCTCTCACCAGGGGCAACTCCAGACTGAGACAGAGTCCAGCCCCTCTCCAGGAGACTGGTTCCAGAGCCCAAGCCATGCGTAGAGGTGAGCCCGACTATATCTAGCCGGTACCTGTCAACCTCACGCACTAACTCAGGCTCCTTCCCCACCAGAGAGGTGACATTCCATGTCCCTATTGCCAGTCTTGGCAGCCGGGGGTCAGTCCGCCAGGGCCTCCGCTCCTGGCCGCCACCCGGCACACAATGCACCCGACCCCTATGGCGCCTCCTGCGGGTGGTGGGCCTGCGGGAGGATGAGCCCATGTCTCCTCTTCGGACTGTGCCCGGCCGGGCCCCGTGGACTAAGGCCCGGCCACCAGACGCTCGCCCTCGGGCACCCTCCCCGGGCCTGGCTCCAGGGCGGGGCCCCGGTAACCCTATCCCGGGCAGGGTAAACTGTTCCCTCGATGTTCTTTTCATAAGGGTCTTCTGAATCGCTCTTTGTCTGGTCCCTCACCCAGGACCAATTTGCCATGGGAGACCCTACCAGGGGGCAAAAGCCCCCAGACAACATAGCCCCTGGGATCCCTGGGACACACAAACCCCTCCACCACGATAAGGTAGCGATTCAAGGAGGAGCTAAAGTCTTTCATCTTTAATAAAATGATCATAGAGCATAGAAATGTGCTATATAAATAAAATTTTACTTACTTACTTACTTACATTTGTAGGGTTACTGAAGTTTGGCTAACTGGTATGTAATGATGTACTACGTGACCGCTAGCGACACAGCTATGTTAGCATAATATAAACAAGCTAACTTTTTTTCCACTCGATAAAGGTTAACATGAGTTTTCTCGGTGGTCAGGAACAAATGTAATGTCGCATGGCAGGATGCTGTAAAAGGACCAAACTTCAGCCAGGAGAACAACTGACATAATCCATCCACAATACAAGGTTAGTCATTCATACACTGCTGCATGGGCTGGGCTGTAGTTACATCCTAAGGTTTTAAAAACTGAGCTTAAATAAATGATTAGCGGTAATAAAAGCCGAGGGAGGTCAACAGTGATCACTGACTGTTTTAGGAGCTTTTTGAGATTAAATAGAAGAAAATACAAAACATTAAACATGTTAACAACACAAAAGCCATATTAAACGCAGACTACTTTAGGCCCTGTTGAAATCTCCCAATTCTTTGAATCTTTGGGCTGAAGGAAGGACAATACTCGGTGTATAAATGCTCAATCAACAATCATTTATTTCCATACAATTCAACACAAAGAGCATTTGAACCATCATGATGGGGAGACATGCCTGAAGAGGGTCACAGCAAGTCTCAAAATGGTGACGGGTTTCTCAGCCTTTTATAGCTCCTAGCGGCCCCCACCTAGTCGTAAAAGACCAAACATTAACATTCTTTCTCTCTTACGGCGCCTAAGTTATGACCTCGGCAGTTGTTTCTCTGCTTTCTGTAAGGTGGGGGTGTGGAATGTGGTCTGTCTATCTCCCCTGTCTTAGACACAGAGTCTCCTGCTTGCAACCTTCTCTTCATGATTCAACAATTAAGCATGTAATACATTCCCAGCAGATCAAGGATACAGAGTGATGCACACTTATCTAATAAACTAATAAGTGAATATGTTCTTTTAACTCAAAAGTATAACGAGAACTAAACTACATACAGATCACACACTCTATATTAAAGGGTATAATATGATCTACAGCAGTATCATACTTCAACTACTTTGATTACATATATAAGGTAACATATGATAACAGAATAATATCACAGCCCGGAAGTAGGATTCCGACTGGATCACTTAACGACTGGATAGTTAGGACTGGATCTGTATCAGGTCACCCTGAATCCTCCCTTAATTATGCTGCAATAAGTTTAGGCTGCAGGGGGATTGCCACGATGCATTGAGTGTTTATTCTACACCTCTCTGCATTTAATCATTACTTATTCATCTCCGGCTCTCTCGCCCAACTAGTCACAGCAGATGGCCGCCCCTCCCTGAGCCTGGTTCTGCTAGAAGTTTCTTCCTGTTGAAAGGGAGTTTTTCCTTCCCACTCTCACCAAAGCGCTTGCTTATAGGGGTCATATGACTACTAGGGTTTTCTGTTTTCTTTGTATTAATGACTGAATGTAGTGTAAAGCGCTTTGGGGTCCTTAGGGACTAGTAAAGTGCTATACAAATGCAGGCCATTTACCATTTTACCATATTGAAGGAACTGAACTGAATTGAATAATTCAATATCAGCTTGGACTTGGGTGTACAACAGTCCTCAAATGCATTGCATTGGTGATGCCACGATCCTGAGCTCTGTTTTTGTCAGTCATATTTCTGAAGTTATTTGTCTTGTCTAAACAATTGGCCTTGTTCGTTCTTCTTACTTGTTTTTAGCTGCAATTACCATTTAGATGTGAACATTTCAAGCCAAAAACACAGAGTAAAATAATATTATATCTTTTCAGTTTGTACAGTTAAAAAAAAACCCAAACAACAAATGTTCTGTTTTGTGCTATTCTAGCTTTGCTTTAGTTCACCTTTGAGGTTTAATAATCTCCTACCTAATGCTTTCATGTCGCCTAGTTCTTATTATTTGTGATCTTTTTCTACTGGGAGAGTAACACAAGGGGTGGAGCCCAGGGCTTTAAACTTATCAGTTTGTTGGGAGCATTACTGATGCAGTGGCTTCATGTTCACTGCAGATATCATGGATAGTTAGGTACTCTGGTATCCGTCACAGTCCATGTACTGAAGATTTCACTTGGCGGTAAATTCCTTGTTGTTATGGTGCAGTTGTATAGAGCAGTATAGAGCAGTTGTCAGCCACCTCCTGTACATGGATGACATCAAGCTGTATGCCAAGAGTGAACGAGACATCGATTCACTGATCCACACTACCAGGCTATACAGCAATGACATTGGAATGTCGTTCGGACTGGAGAAGTGTAGTCGGATGGTATCAAAGAGAGGGAAGGTAGTCAGAACTGACGGGATTGAACTACCAGAAGGCAACATTGCAGACATAGAGGACAGTTACAAGTACCTGGGGATCCCGCAGGCAAATGGGAACCATGAAGAGGCCGCTAGAAAGGCTGCAACCACCAAGTACCTGCAGAGGGTCAGGCAAGTCCTGAGGAGTCAGCTGAATGGTAAGAACAAGATCCGGGCCATCAACACGTACGCCCTGCCCGTGATCAGGTACCCTGCTGGGGTAATAGGCTGGCCAAAGGAGGAGATAGAAGCCACTGACATAAAGACAAGAAAGCTCCTTACCATGCATGGAGGGTTTCACCCCAAGTCCAGCACCCTGAGGCTGTACGCTAAGCGGAAGGAAGGGGGCCGGGGACTGGTGAGTGTCAGCACCACAGTCCAGGATGAGACAAGGAACATCCAAGAATACATTGGGAAGATGGCCCCAACTGACCGAGTGCTCAGTGAATACCTCAGGCAGCAGAAACCCAAGAAAGAGGAGGGAGACGTGGAACCACCATGGAAGGACAGGCCCCTGCACGGTATGTACCACCGGCAGATAGAGGAGGTGGCTGATATCCAGAAATCCTACCAGTGGCTGGACAAAGCTGGACTGAAAGACAGCACAGAGGCACTAATCATGGCAGCACAAGAACAAGCTCTGAGTACAAGATCCATAGAGGCTGGGGTCTATCACACCAGGCAAGACCCCAGGTGCAGGCTGTGTAAAGATGCCCCAGAGACAATCCAGCACATAACAGCAGGGTGCAAGATGCTAGCAGGCAAGGCATACATGGAACGCCATAACCAAGTGGCCGGCATAGTGTACAGGAACATCTGTGCCGAGTATAACCTGGAAGTCCCGAGGTCAAAATGGGAGATGCCCCCAAGGGTGGTGGAGAATGACCGAGCTAAGATCCTGTGGGACTTCCAGATACAATCGGAGCACTAGGTGCGGTGACTCCCAAGCTAGGCGAGTGGCTCCAGCAGATCCCGGGAATAACATCGGAGATCTCTGTCCAGAAGAGCGCAGTCCTGGGAACAGCTAAGATACTGCGCAGGACCCTCAAGCTCCCAGGCCTCTGGTAGAGGACCCGAGCTTGAAGGATAAACCGCCCGCAGGGGCGTGCTGGGTGTTTTTATATATATATATTGTACATTTGTACCTTTCAAGGACTCTTCTGTTTTTGGAGTGTACTTTTTATGTATCTGTATTATATTATACTCTGGCCAAAAAATGCACTCAGTTTACTTTTTACTCACTATGAGCATCATTCATTATTCTCCGCCAGTAATCAAGGTTAGGATATGTATTTTTTTTATTCCAATCCATTCTTCTTTTGCAGCATTTAAATAACCTTTATCAGATTTGATGGTTTTGTTACAGACTTTTCAAAAAAGTGTTTTACTTTTCTTTCACAAATGTGGGGATTAAATTGTGTTAAAATGTACAAAACAGTGATGTCATGTTTTGTGATGAGAACCCAGGCACAGAGAGACTTGATGAATTTAAGAATCTTATGATTTAATAAAGAAATTTGCAGACTTGCACAGAGATGGTAAAATTATGATGACTGATAACGGAGACGAAGACAACAGACGACGAGGACAGGGAGGAACAGGGGTTTAAAGTCATGCCAAACTTTTACCAGCATGTCTCGTGTCCAACGAGAGGGGATCGGATTTTGGATCACTGCTACACGCCATACAAGCAGGGCTACAAAGCTGTCTCACACCCGGCTTTTGGGAAGTCTGACCACAACGCCATCTTCCTCATTCCCCAGTATAAACAAAGCATACGGAGGGAAGACGTGACCAAGAGGGAAGTAAAACGGTGGACTGCCCAATCAGAAGCTACGCTACAGGACGCACTCAACGACGTAGACTGGGACATGTCCAGAGCATGCGCAGTCGACATCAACGAGTTTACGGAAGTAGCAGTATGCTTCGTCAATATGCTAGCGGAGGAGATTATCCCCACTGCGAGAGTCACCACATTCCCAAACCAGAAACCGTGGATGGACAGATCGATCCGCACTGCAGTAAACGCCAGGACCGCCTCCTACAACGCGGGTCTCGCCACTGGCGATATGAGCGCCTACAAAGCGGCCTCATACGGCGTGCGGCGCGCGGTGAGAGATGCCAAACGCCGGTACCGGGAACGTGTGGAGTCCCGCTTCCACCAGGGCGACACACGGAGTATGTGGCACGGACTACGCACCATTACGGACTACAAAGCCAGGGACACTGCGCCGATCAACGCCGACTCTGCATTCACCAACGAGCTGAATCGGTTCTACGCCTGTTTCGAGGTTAGCCAGGTGGCTAATGCTATCTACCGCCTGACTACCGAGGACAGTGACGTCATCAGCGAGAGACCGGTGACCAGCATCGCGGAGCATGACGTCCGAGCGGCACTGAGGAGAGTGAACACAAGGAAAGCGGCGGGGCCAGACGGCATGACCGGCCGTCTGCTGCGCTGCTGTGCTGACCAGCTAGCAGGTGTGTTCACTTACATCTTCAACGAGTCCCTGGCGAAGTCTGTGGTCCCCACATGCTTCAAAAGATCCACCATCATCCCTGTGCCCAAGAACAGCAAACCCTCATCCCTGAACGATTACCGGCCAGTTGCACTGACCTCGGTAGTAATGAAGGTGTTTGAGAGGCTGCTGAAGAACATCATCTCCTCCTCCATCCCAGACACCACAGAGCCGCTGCAGTTCGCCTACAGATCCAACAGATCCACAGAGGATGCCATCGCCCACGTCCTACACACCACTCTCAGCCACGTGGACAAGAAACAGGGTAACTATGTGCGAATGCTGTTTGTTGATTACAGTTCAGCGTTTAACACAATAGTGCCCTGCAGACTGTTCACAAAGCTGAGGGATCTGGGACTTAACAGCCGTCTGTGTGCATGGGTGTTGGACTTCCTCACTGGCAGAACTCAGGTGGTGAGGGTGGGCAGGTGCTTCTCCAACAGCATCACCATCAACACAGGAGCACCTCAGGGATGTGTCCTCTCGCCACTGCTCTACTCCCTCTACACTTCAGACTGTGTGGCCACCCATGGCTCCAACACCATTGTGAAGTTTGCTGACGACACAGTGGTGTTGGGTGCCATCTCCAACAACGATGAGGCGGCCTACATGGATGAAGAATCTGGCATCGTGGTGCCAGGACAACCACCTCCAGCTGAACGTCAGCAAGACCAAGGAGCTGGTGGTGGACTTCAGAAGGGGTCAGCACAGAGACTACAAGCCCATTATCATCAATGGAGCTCCAGTGGAGAGGGTGCAGTCCTTCAAGTATCTTGGTGTCCACATCTCCTCAGACCTGACATGGGCTGCCCACATTCAGGTCCAGACCAAAAAGGCTAGGCAGCGCCTGTATCACCTACGACAACTGAGGAAGTTCAGGGTCTCTCCAAAGATCCTCAGGATTTTCTATACAGGCGCTGTGGAGAGCATCCTCACACAGAACATGACATCGTGGTTTGGGAACAGCTGTGTGAAGGACCAAAAAGCTCTCCAGAGAGTGATCCGTACAGCAGAACGCTGCTGCAGGATTGCTCTCCCCCCGCTTCAGGACACCTACACCAGGAGATGCCGGACTAGAGCAGCGCAGATACTGAAGGACCCGTCCCATCCTGGCAACAAACTGTTCCAACTTCTGCAATCTGGTAGAAGGTTCCGCATCTTCCGGGCAAGGACAGAGAGACTCAAGAGGAGCTTCTATCCCCAAGCCATCCGTGCCCTAAACACACACACCCGCCCTCTCACATCATCTATAATTGACTGAGACAGGACTCTCTTCCAGACACTCTAAACCAAGGCACAATGTACATTTCAATTCCTTTAATTTTAAATATGTTTATATTGTCTATCCTGTAAAATAGTCAGATGTCTATTCATATTAATGTACAGAATTCACCTGCTTGCTGCTACTACTGCACATTCACCCAGTGTATATACTATATGTATCTATATATATATATATAATGTTCTTATATATAGAAAGCGGAACCGGCTGTTCAAACCCCCACAAGGCTGCCCGCTGGATTCGAAGCGATGGGACGAGGTGCGACCTCTCACAACGAACGTAATATGGTCAACACCTTGGAGACGCTTACAGCTGCTGTGAAGGCTCAAAACAACACCATTGAGCGTATGAGGGGAAACATCAGAGAGAGGCCTGCTCAAAATGAGACCCTTGAGCGACAGTTGGAAAACATCGCGGAACGGATCACTGCAGTTGTGAGGTCTCAGAATCAAAAGACTGACAACACCACGGAACAGAAGTTTGATACCATCATGGGGAGGCTCGCAGCTCTTCAACGGGAGATCGAGAGACCAGCCTCGGAGTGCTAGAATTCGAGCTGCTCACAAAGGAGAAATCAACAATATTCAACATTTGGACACCACGGCCCCAGCTGCAGGCCCAAGGCTGGAGCCCACCAAAACAACTCCCTGATAACGACTGTGTGATGACTATTCTTCCCGCCCCATGAAGGACACCTGGATTGGCTGGAGGACTGTTTACTTAGCCTGATAGGCCGAAGGACACTGTCTCAGCTAAACTATGGACACGCACACACACACACTTACACTGATAAGCACTCACTCATCCCCCTCCCTTTCCAACGCCTTCGATGCTTGTGCCCTACCGGGGATGATAGCAGTCAACTGGACCAGCACAGATGCTGCAGGACCGGATGCGCTGTCTACGCCGGCTCTCTCTTACCCTTTACCCGCCCCTGTTGCTTGTCTCGTGTTTCTATGGTGTATTGATAGTCATGTGCTTTTGTGCTGAGGTGTTTTTTCTTTTATCAAACTGTTCTCCCACTAGGAGCTCAGTCTGAGTGGAGTTTTTTTTTCTCCTCCTCTTATCTCATGTAGTGTATTTTCGTTGTTTTTTTCCTATCAGCCTACCTTCTGACATGTCTGCCCAATGTGATGTTTGTGTAAAGTTGGTCAGAAGGTTCCTTTGTGAGTGCGCATGCGCCATTAGCGTGCTGCCTGCTGTAACCCCTAATTTCCCTCGGGATGAATAAAGTATTCTGATTCTGATTCTGATTCTTCCTCTACACCCCCCCCCCCCCCCATTTTTGCACATGTCGAGGAGCGTGTCAGGCTACATTTCACTGTGTGTTACACTTGTATAACTATGCATGTGACAAATAAAGATCCTTGAACCTTGAACCTTAAATGTACCAAGGAGACAGTCAGAGGGAACTCGGGACAACTGGAGGCATTTAGGAATGCAGGGAGTGACAGAGACAGGGAAGAAGTCTCATCTTGACGAGTAAAGTTTCTTGCCTGGCTGGTCAGCTTTCTCGGTGGTCAGCACCCCCAAAGCTCTGATCCTAGAATCGCCCCTGATAACAGATATGATTCAATGCAGAGAGGTCTATTAACACATAGTGAGTCAGAAAGTTGACTGGAATGGAAAATATCAATGCATCATCGGAATCCCCAGCAACCTACGTCTACTGTAGCATAACTAAGAGAGGATTCGGGGTCACCTGGTCCAGTCCTAACTATATGCTTTAGCAAAAAGGAAAGTTTTAAGCTTAATCTTAAAAGTAGAGATAGTGTCTGTTTCCCGAATCCAAACTGGAAGCTGGTTCCACAGAAGAGGGGCCTGAAAACTGAAGGCTCTCCCTCCCATTCTACTTTTAAATACTCTAGGAACAACAAGTAAGCCTGCAGAGCGAGAGCAAAGTGCTCTAATAGGGTGATATGGTACTACAAGGTCATTAAGATAAGATGGGACCTGATTATTTAAGACCTTGTATGTGAGGAGCAGGATTTTGAATTCAATTCTGGATTTAACAGGAAGCCAGTGAAGGGAAGCCAAAACAGGAGAAATATGCTCTCTCTTTCTAGTCCCTGTCAGTCTTGCTGCAGCATTTTGGATTAACTGAAGGATTTTCAGGGGGTTGTTAGGACATCCTGATAATAATGAATTGCAGTTGTCCAGCCTGGAAGTAATAAATGCATGAACTAGTTTTTCAGCGTCACTCTGAGACAGGATATTTCTAATTTTAGAGATGTTGCGTAAATGGAAACAAAATCTATTCGGACCAGCATCTACCACCATCAAGTTGACAGGCTGGTGGAGGGGCTGAATAACACAAGTTCATTCAGGAATGGAATTGGGATCTTCGGTTAGACTGTCTGGGTTTCGCAGTGCAGGAGATGCCCCAGGCCTCCACTTGATTTTCTTCTCTTTGAGTTACTGTTCAACAGCCTTCAGTTTATCCAAAATGCTGCAGCAAGAGTACTGACAGGGACTAGAATGAGCATAACTCTCTTTTATTTTGTTCTCTTCATTAGCTTCCTATTAAATCCAGAATCAAATTTAAAATCCTTCTCATCACATTTTCTCATCAGATTTAAATAATAAGGCCCTATCTTATCTTGCTGACCTTATAGTATCTTATCATCCCATTAGAGCACTTTACTCTTAGACTGTGAGCTTACTTGTGGTTCCTACAGTATTTAAAAGTAGAATGTGAGGCAGAGCCTCACAGTGGTGTTATACAGTGCTATTGTCCCATCAGCCAGCCACCAAGAAGACCAAAATTACAACATTCAGGAGAAATTACGTAAAAAAAAAACCCCCAAAAAACATGTGTTAAAACAGCGAAGTGTTGAGTCACTGCAGCCCCTATCTGTACTTGAAATACTTTCTTTTTTAATCAGTTATGGTTTTGTTCCTTGTTTTTGTTTTTTTAATGTCCTATTTATGGTAAGTCCTGTTACCATAGGGATGAGAATGCTTTTGTTTGTTTGTTTTTCATTTCAATCATTGCAGTGATTGTGGAAATGTGTCTGTTGTCAGTTCTTTGGGTCTTGGGTTCAGCTTGTGTGAAATTTGTAGGAAGTTGTCAGACCAGTTCCTTTCCTATTATTTAAGCTGCTCAGTGAACTGACTGGATATTGCCATACTTCTGCTTTTTGTTTGTTTGTTTGTTTTTTCTATGGTTACATTTTTTTAAATTTCTATTTCCACTACTGGATGGAGCCACAGAATTCATGGGACAAAAATTGTTCCAGTCAAGACCCGACTTACTGTGAGTAGTCAAAACACGTACATGAACTATTACGTTGGTATTAGTGCTTGTAGAGTAGGTGCGCAATAACCATAACCATTTCGACCAAGAAATTATATTGATCTCTCAGTCCACAAGTGTGTCAGCCCACTGAACTTGTCCAGCCCCTGAATGTAACATTGTCCAACAGAGCTCAAGACACCACCGTGTCTAATTGCTTTGTATTCTTATAAAGATATACTTTTTAGCTTACAAAATACATTAGTCTTATTAATGCCGGACCCTATAATCTGAAAAAAAAGTTTTTCTAGATGATTAGTGATCATTTTGGAGAAATGGACCGACTTTCTCATTTTATTTGCAGCACCACTGCTGTGTTATGCTGTTTTTTTTGTATTAATTACATATATTTTATCCTCTGATAATGTCTTTAATACTGTCTCTTAGTGTAGGTGATGCTCAACTGATCCATTTTCTGCAAAAGAAGAGTCATTTGATGAATCAAGTAATCATTTTGAACATACAAGGAGCCTATAGCAGAATTAACATTAACAAGGCAAGGCAAGTTTATTTATATAGCACAATTCAACAACAAGATGATTCAAAGTGCTTTACAGAGACATTAAAAAACAAAAACAAATAAAAAGCATGATTTAAAATTGATTAAAAAAAACAAAAAACAAAAAAACAGTAGATAAAATCAGAACAGTAGATAAAATCAGTAGTTAAAATATAAGTTTTGAAATTTAAGCTTAAAAGTGGATTTGGTGCTTTATTCAAATGCAGCTGAGAACAGGTGAGTCTTCAACCTGGATTTAAATAAACTGACTGTTTCAGCTGATCTGAGGCTTTCTGGGAGTTTGTTCCAGATATATGGACCATAAAAGCTGAATGCAGCTTCTCTGTGTCTGGTTCTGACTCTGGGAACTGATAAAAGACCGGATCCAGATGACCTGAGGGATCTGGAAGGTTCATACCGGGTCAGGAGGTCATTGATGTATTTTGGTCCTAAACCATTCAGAGCTTTATAGACCAGCATCAAAACTTTAAAGTCTATCCTCTGGCGGACAGGCAACCAGTGTAAAGACCTCAGAGCTGGACTGATGTGATCCACTTTTTTGGTCTTAGTGAGGACTCGAGCAGCAGAGTTCTGAATGAGCTGTAGTTGTCTGACTGACTTTTTAGGTAGACCTGCAAAGATGCTGTTACAGTAATCAAGCCTACTAAAGATGAATGCATGGACTAGTTTTTCCAGGTCCTGTTGAGACATCAGATCTTTTATCCTTGATATATTCTTGAGGTGATAGTAAGCTGCACTGTTCCAAAAAATAGTAATGTCAAATTATTTTACTGTGTATTTTACAGTTGTGTACTCTTTTTCTAGAATATCATTACATTTACATAAGTAACACTGTGATCTGACACGTCAAATGTAAAATAACATAACATCACTGTAAATGTAATAAAACACAATTTACTTGTTTTTTTAAATATATTTTTTGTACATATGCATATTTAGATTGTAAAAATACATCCAGAAATGTCTCCCATCATGCCTTAGGACATGTGCTGCTGTTTAGATGTTCTTGTTCTATTGTTTATGGTTACGTTACTTTTAACTGTTATCTTGAATGTTGTGTTTACGCCGTGGTGCAGAGTCACTGACAGTTGTTGTTTTGTAGAGAGAGTGCTGTACCATGAGTGACTTCTATTGTGCTGTTGTTGAACCTTGAGGCACATTGTAGCACCCGCAAGTGTTTTAATAAAGTGCTCCCCCTACCAGCTTGGGGTTAAATAACAAGCTCAATCTCTCTCTGTGAGCTTCTTTGTTAAGATTTCTCTGCATGCCACAATGTAAGACATTGCACGGACACGCTGTGCTAATTATATATTTTGAAAAAGAAATGAAGAGGTAGGAATTGCAATTAATATAAATAACATGATGCTAAGCATCGGCCAATGAATGTGAACTAACAACAACAAGCTTGCGGGTATGGCTGCGACAGTAGGAAAAACCCTAATATGAAGGTATTTTACTGTGCATTTTACAGTAATGTTCTGTTCTTCTAGAATATCATTAAAGTTACGTAAATAGACTTTGACTTCACATTTTGAATGTAAATTAACGTTAAATCACTGTAATGTAATACAACATAATTTTCATGATTATTAAATGTATCTGTCTGTACATATGCATATTTAGATTGTTAAAATACATTCACAAATATATCATGATTTCACAAATATCTGTCCGTTATTTGAAAGATTGAACTGTTGAATTCAAATGTAATGCTATGGAAAAGTATATAACATGATCCCATTTAAGCTTGTGTTACATCACATAAGTATTATTATCATTGCTATTTAGGGCAATCGTGGCTCAAGAGTTGGCAGTTTGCCTTGTGATCAGAAGATTGCCGGTTTGCGCCCCGGCTCGGACACTCTCCGTCGTTGTGTCCGTGGTCAAGACTCTTCACCTACCGCCTACTAGTGATGGTGCGATATGGAAGCCTTGCCTCTGTCAGTCTGTCCCAGGGCATGCAATCAATTATTATTTAAACCAACTGTTAACTGTATATTTCTGTACATTTACGTATTATGATTCATATTTCCACATTCAGTGACCTTGTTTATAGGTAATTTCATTGTTTGATCACGTAAAAATGTTCCTAATTTAAT
Organism: Diplotaxodon limnothrissa; assembly: GCF_057381915.1. NCBI lineage: Eukaryota > Metazoa > Chordata > Actinopteri > Cichliformes > Cichlidae > Diplotaxodon > Diplotaxodon limnothrissa. The sequence continues at coordinate 24,975,209 of NC_140609.1, forward strand.
GTCTAAAAGCACTTGGAAAAGGCAGAATCCCATGTCAAATTAGCGCAACAAACTCTATTTTCATTACTGAAAATAACCGTATTTTTATGGGACAGTTATTTTCTGTTATTTTACGGTCGTATTTTGGCGCCCCAGCTGCCGGAATATTACCGTTTTTGTAAGATGTTTTTTTTTCCTATTTATAGATGATTTCATTGTTTAATCACATTAACATGTTCCTAATTTAATGTTTAGCGGCACTTGAAAAAGGCGAGATCCCATGTCAAATTAGCCCAACTAATTGTATTTTCATTACTGGAAATAACCATATTTTTATGGGGAGTTATTTTCTGTTATTTTACAGTCGTATTTTGGCGCCCCAGCTGCCGGAATATTACCGTTGTTTTAGGATGTTTTTTTTAACAGTGTGATTTTGTTATTGTCTTAATGTGTTTTTCTAAGTTTAGGTCTGCATCCATCACTACACCCAAATTTCTCGCCTGGTTTGTGGTTTTTAGGTGTATAGATGGAAGTTCTCTGGTGACCTGTAATCGTTTTTCTTTGGCACCAAAGACTATTACTTCAGTTTTGTTTTTGTTTAGCTGGAGAAAATTGTGGCACAACCAGTCATTAATTTCCTCAATGCATTTACCCAGAGCCTGTACAGGGCCTCGGTCTCCTGGTGACATTGTGATATATATTGACGAGCTCATTGACTGAACCTCTGGACAGGTCAGGTGTTAATGGGAAGACCTGGTTAAAGCCTTAGATCATAGGAAACCCCCAGGGCCAGACTTAATAGAGCCCTATTTTCTGAAAATAGCAGCATTACATTGCACAACCTCTTACGATCCTTTTTAATCTTTCAATCCAAAATAAAGAAATACTTGTTTGGAAGTCTGCTTTTGTTACGCCAATATTAAAAGGAGGCGACCCGGCCATTCTGACTAATTACAGGCCAATATCAAACTTGTGTGTCTTGGCAAAAGTCCTTGAGTCTCTCGTCAGTGAGCAATTAAAAGAGTTCTTGTACTCTAATGAAGTTCTCTCAAAAATGCAATCTGGGTTTAGAAAACAGCATAGTGCTGTTACGGCTGCCACAAAAGTGATAAATGACATACTTGTCAAAAGCTTTCAACACTGTGGATCACGCCATTGTGAAGCATAGGCTTCTTTCTTTGGGACTGTCTAGACATGCTATCTCCTGGTTCACTAACTATTTGAGTGACAGGACTCAATGCATTAAATGTGAAAAGCTGTGCTCAGAACTTTTGAATATTCACACTGGGGTGCCACAGGGTTCAATTTTAGGACCTCTGTTGTTCATCATGTATATAAATGATTTGGGACAAAATGTGTCAAATGCTAGTATGCATTTTTATGCTGATGACACAGTTATTTATTCCTTTGGCTCAAACCTTGAAAAGGCAATAGAATCTTTGCAGAAAGCTTTTGATGTGGTTCAGCACACACTTCTGGAGCTGAAATTGGTTCTTAATGCTGAAAAGACAAAGCTAATGTTGTTTTCAAACATGAAGAGATTTCCTCAAACTGTCCCTTTGGTGTCCACTCTTGAGGGAAACCTCATAGAAGTGGTGCATACGTATAAATATCTTGGCTTTTTAATTGATGATTCTCTGACCTTTAAATCTCACATAGACAATCTTGTGACAAAACTCAAACTAAAATTAGGATTTTTCTTTCGAAACAAATTTTTCTTTTCTTTTGAGACAAAAAAGCGTCTTGTAAATGCCACATTTTTATCTGTTTTAGATTATGGTGATCTGCTGTACATGAATGCTTCCGCCCAGTGTCTTCATAAGATTGACTCAGTATATCATGCCTCTTTACGGTTTATTACAAACTGTAGGGCTTTGACCCATTGTTGTGATCTGTATGCTCGAGTGGGATGGCCTTCGTTGTCCTCCAGGAGGTCTGATCACTGGTGCATCTTTATTTACAAGGCCCTGCTTGGACAAATGCCCACCTATATTTGCGATCTGCTCACATGGAGGAGTACTGTTTCTTATAGCCTGCGTTCAAGCGATCTTCTTCTGCTCAATGTTCCATTTGCCAGAACTGAACTGGGAAAGAGGGCTTTTACTTATGCTGCCCCTTTTACATGGAACATGATGCAAAAAGACTGGAAGATAGCAGATCTTATTTCATTAAATGCTTTTAAGTCCAAATTGAGAGAGCCAGAGAAAAATGTTTATAAAATGTAATTGTTACTTATAACATGTATGTAACATTGTAATTTTAACATGTTGTCGCCTCTTGGCCAGGACTCCCTTGAAAAAGAGGTTTTTAATCTCAATGGGACTTTTCCTGGTAAAATAAAGGTTAATAATAATAAATTTGTTAATTATGTACTTTTATAACAATATGAATTGACTGAAATTACTGACATGACAGAAGCCTGTGTATAAATGACGCCTGCGCTGAAAATGTTAAGCAAGAGGTGCATGGCTGAGAATATACTACATAGAAATAATTTGGAGCATAAAAATAACATAACAGGAGGGAATGTTAGAGTTAAATTGTTAAATGTTTGTCATTTTTATGTTTACCATTTGTACAGTGTTTTAACTCTGATGAAAGAAATTCCACTGTCCTTCCCCCCAGATTCTCGAGGTTCTGGTGGGGGGCTGTAATGTTTTATTGCAGATACATCCTATCTGGAAGATCTGCTTCTTTTGATGTAAGCTTCCTGCGTTTACGACCCTTTGGTCAACAGGAGGTCTGACAAAATGTTACTAAAATGTGGGTCTATACTCTTAAGTCAACAAGTGCTTACTTGCTCTCGAAGGCATAAACAAGAAAGAGGATTGCAGCGGATAACTACAGGAACACTTCAGCACATGTGAATCTGCTTATCCCAACTAACATGACTGACTTCCTGTTCTGGGTCAAAGTGCATGTCATATTAACAACAATTTACAAGGCCCAGTAGGGGGCACTAAATTCAAGGCAGAACAATAGTTGTATGAAATTTGAAAACCCTGATGTTTAGTACTTATATAAGATTATAAATGGTGACCTTCAGAACATGACTGAGATGTTTTGATTGGTAATATGCCATTTTTGTCGCAGCAGAACTGAACTCCGTGGGAAAAGTAATAAAGACACTCGCTCTTAAATTTCAAAGAATGCAATTCATTGGGATTATTAAGTTAGAGACTTTAGAGCACTCATTTTTGATTCTGTGCTCTTTAAAATTCCTTTTTATCTTAATTTAAAGTGACTTTGCACATCTGAGACTTATTGATACAAAAAGAAATACATCTGTCAAACAGTTTTTCATATTGTCCGAGTATAAAACTTGATAATTCTGTTAGCTGGGTAACTTTATGTCCCTGCTTGATTTTGCCTGCTGTAATGCATTTGTTAGTAGATTTCAAGAATAACAGCCATTTCTTGTAATGTGTAATGGTTGTTTTACAGGAAATGCCTTTTATCTGTTTATTGAATATTGTTTATTATGTATACTTCTATACATGTATAAAGTGTATTCATTTTCATCAAAACGGTTCCTTTTTCCTATCAGCTTTTTTAAATGTCCAGCTCCACCTACTTATGCCACAACCCTTGGTCTTGCTGATAACAGGTTTAACTTTAACATGTGAGTCACAGCATATTTCACTGAGTCGACTGTAGGCCTCCTTTCCACAGCAAGCCAGCACATGTTGTTATTGAGTAACCAAAGCAAAGGGACCCTTGAACACCTTGATATGAATGCTATTGCTTGTTACCTCAGAAACACAACACTGACAGAGACTGTATAAACACTGAAACACTGAGTAAAGAAATTTTAAGCAAGCCACATGACTCTCATTTGTAGTTTTAATATCTTAAGGAATTAGCAAACGATAGAGAAGCAACATGGAATATGGAAGCCTGTTTCAGCCACTAAAAAATAAATAGATAAATAAATAAATTATTAAACAAATAAATTATATATATACATACAGTACACAAATACATATATATATATATATATATATATATATATATATATATATATATATATATATATATATATATATATATATATATATATATATATATATATTGTTGTGTAAAGTTATTTTTACTTCCAGTAGTGTTAACATACTACACAGGTCATGAACAAGATAAATGTAAATGCTGTAATTTGATTATTTTAATTAACCATGTAACTTGGATGGATTCAGTGCTGGCGTGACCACAGTGCACACGTCTACTGTTGCTCACAGTGCTCCAAGGGTCCGCTCAGGGAGTTTGCGTGTTCGCTCAGACACATGAAACATTACAGGGAACATTGATTGTACCATGCATAGGTGAATTGCAAGTTGTCAGAATTTGTGGACTGAACCTTGTCTGACAGATCCAATCATTGTGAACTCTGCAAGCTGTCAGATGGTTTTAAGTGCAAAATCAGTGGTCCAGTGGCTCTCGTTTCGCAGTGTATCATTTTAGTGCATTTTAATGGGACTCAGACTTAGTGGTTCTTTTACTACACGTTGGAGCCCTAATCTGAAAAAAAGAGTCAGTTCTCAGGTATTCTGAATACTACTGAATCGTAATATTTTGCTTTACAACAGTAAACAGTTGCACAAGCATATGAACTTGTCCTTCGAGCTGTAGTATCTCTACATACACCTGAGGCCCTTTGGAAACACCTCAGCACTTCTCACCTGCCTTGAGGGATTGTTACCCTGGCAACTACAACTGCTCCAAGCTGCATTACAACATCTCTTCCAGCGTTGTAACACTATGGACCAACTGTGAGAGTTCTTTAAGTTGTTAGATTTTAATCTGTTGGTTAATGTTTCTCCTATTCTCTCCCTCTTCCTCCCCCTCAGGGTGCCTCAGCTCTCTTTGACATGATAGAGTACTATGAGTCGGCCACACATCTCAACATCTCCTTCAACAAGCACATTGGCACACGAGGATGGCAGGCCGCAGCTCACATGATGCGAAAGGTGAGAGATCATCCTCCCATACACCAACAACTACAGTGTGCAAAGGTCATGGTGTTGAGCAGAGTTGAACTCTTAACCCTTGAAAGACCAGGAGGGTTGTTTCTGCCCATACAGCTACCCTTCAGGAAAAAGTGGTCATCAGGCTCTTAGTAATGCAAACTGCAATAGTAGGAGCTAACCTGGCACCAAGGCTGGACTGGGACAAAAAATCGGCCCGGGCATTTTGACTAGAGACCGGCCCACCAGGATAAAGATTGAAAATGTGACGTCATTCAGGGGTAAAACCGCAAAGGATTCTGGGAACTTGTGGCAAGAGGTACTAGCGCACGCAGGCTTTCAATTGAACTCAGTTACACAGCGATAAAAAGAAACACAAAAAATGGCAAGAAGCTGTTGTATTATTAACTGCAATGGCCGGTCGCATGACAGCCACGATAAGCCGGTAAAGAGATCGTTTTTTTTTTTTTTTATCGGATTACGTTGTTGAAGAGAAATTTTTTAAGCCATGTTTCCGAAGTAAGAGCCGACGGATGGTCTGGATATACCAAATATAACGTCTCAGAACACTCCAGCTCACAGGTTAGTCTGCTCCAAGCATTCCCACAAAGGTCAGAGTTTTGTAGTAGTTAATACGTCATTTTTCATAACATAATTGATGATATAGGTTACAAGCAAGTCTGGCGCTGAACAGAAATTGTCGTGCTATGCTCCTTTATTTATTGTGCATAAATAGTAAATTGTCCTGACACAATATTGCGTTTCGCTTCTGTTATTACCATGGTACATTGACAAAAACATATACTTTTATTCACAGGATAAAACAGTTGTTTTGTATCACTAATTGTCCAGTGCGATTACAGCATACAGTGTTATTGTCACTGCTACATTTCTGTAATGCTACCAGAAATTATTTCCACTACTAATTAATTACCGTTGAGCTCAAAGGTTATATTAATAAACTGTTAAAGAATGTGTATTTATGACGACGATTTGTGAGACTGGTAAACTTACCTTTGTTCGTACGATGGTCTTTCGTTCTACACGGTGCGTTTCAAGGTCCTGTACCCATCCGTCAACTGTACCTGGGCTTGTTGCAGTGACCTGAAGTTACTAAACTTCATGAGTGTATGCACTCACTCCAAGAACCATATAATTATAAATATGAGCGTGGTGAAAGTTGGGCAGCACGCTAACGTCTTTTGTCTACTCTGTGTGCTCGTAAGGGTCTGACCCTTTCACTCCTTTGATTTTTTCCTCGTATCTTTTCTTTGTCTTTTCGTCGAGTCTGTCTTTGTACGGACCGGCATTGTTTTTCCTTTTGTTTTGTACATTCCTTTTTTGTGCGGCAAAGAAAAAACAAGAAGGTATTGGAACCGGAGAATGAACGTTTTGCGGTGCTGCAAATGCTTGCATTTGATGCGGTACTTGGATTGTTTTGCCACTAATTCCCGGCATGCAATGCGCGAAAATCACGTGATTGCTAAACAAGGGAGCGGGTGCATTCGGCCTCCTCGGCTGTAATTGGTCCAGCCCAGAGTCGATCATGACCAATTGGCCAATCCAACACCTTTCATTATATATACCCTTCCTAAAAAAAAATAAAAAAAATAAAAAATCCATCGGCCCATAAAAACAAAAAATCGCCAGCGGCCCACCGGGCAAATGCCCGGTATGCCCGATGGCCAGTCCAGCTATGCCTGGCACAATAACAACTAGTAAACAAATTAATTAAATAAATGAAAACGACTGTCACTAAATAAAAAAAAAATAAAGTCAGTTAAACATTCATCATTCTAAACTAACACATGATTTAAAAAAGAGAGATTATAAAAGTAAGCACACTAAATGAAGTGCATTGGGACATAGTGTCAAAGCAGTGTGTGAAAAATGAAGGACATTCTTGGTATTTAGTAAAAGAAATTGGGGTAAGTATCAGTTAGGGTCTGCAAAGCGAGGCTTGTTTTGCGGCCACATGACCTGGGAATCTTGCAGTTATTGAGTTGTTTGTCAACTCGTCTTTATACCAAAGTACCAAGGAGTCAAATGTGAGGCCATCTGTCTGACAGCTGAAGCGTGTCTGATATTGTGTCATGCAACAGGATCTCAAGCACAGCAGCAGGTCTACAACAGAAATGCTGAAAAAGAAAAGAATCAAGGTGAATGTCAACCCTGAATGAAACGCTGTCACTGGTCCTTAAAAGAGCTGTACATGAATAAATCCTTGCAAATCTCAATGAACTGAATAGAACAGAGTGTGCCAGAATTTCTTCAAAATGATGTGAGCAACTCCTTAGCGTGATGCTAACGAGGCTTTTGCAAGCTATTGAATCATTGTTTCTCTCCTTCTATATTTTTTTGGGGGTTTTTTCTTAAATAAATAATGACATTGTATATGTCATCTTTTGTTATTCATCTGAGTATGTGTGTGTATATATATATATATATACACGCTGTACGCTAAGCGGAAGGAAGGGGGCCGGGGACTGGTGAGTGTCAGCACCACAGTCCAGGATGAGACAACGAACATCCAAGAATACATTAGGAAGATGGCCCCAACTGACCGAGTGCTCAGTGAATACCTCAGGCAGCAGAAACCCAAGAAAGAGGAGGGAGACGAGGAACCATCATGGAAGGACAGGCCCCTGCACGGTATGTACCACCGGCAGATAGAGGAGGTGGCTGATATCCAGAAATCCTACCAGTGGCTGGACAAAGCTGGACTGAAAGACAGCACAGAGGCACTAATCATGGCAGCACAAGAACAAGCTCTGAGCACAAGATCCATAGAGGCTGGGGTCTATCACACCAGGCAAGACCCCAGGTGCAGGCTGTGTAAAGATGCCCCAGAGACAATCCAGCACATAACAGCAGGGTGCAAGATGCTAGCAGGCAAGGCATACATGGAACGCCATAACCAAGTGGCCGGCATAGTGTACAGGAACATCTGTGCCGAGTATAACCTGGAAGTCCCGAGGTCAAAATGGGAGATGCCCCCAAGGGTGGTGGAGAATGACCGAGCTAAGATCCTGTGGGACTTCCAGATACAGACGGACAAAATGGTGGTGGCTAACCAACCGGACATAGTGGTGGTAGACAAACAGAAGAAGACGGCCGTAGTGATCGATGTAGCGGTTCCGAATGACAGCAATATCAGGAAGAAGGAACACGAGAAGCTGGAGAAATACCAAGGGCTCAGAGAAGAGCTCGAGAGGATGTGGAGGGTGAAGGTAACGGTGGTCCCCGTGGTAATCGGAGCACTAGGTGCGGTGACTCCCAAGCTAGGCGAGTGGCTCCAGCAGATCCCGGGAACAACATCGGAGATCTCTGTCCAGAAGAGCGCAGTCCTGGGAACAGCTAAGATACTGCGCAGGACCCTCAAGCTCCGAGGCCTCTGGTAGAGGACCCGAGCTTGAAGGATAAACCGCCCGCAGGGGCGTGCTGGGTGTAAAAAAAGTATTTATTTATTTATTTTTTTTAATAGTCCCACTAGGACCAGTTTTCTGTTATGTGCTGATTTAGAAAACCTTAAAATCAAGAGGATGTGCTTTTGTTTTGCACATGAAAAAAAACAAGTAGTAAAACAATAGTTGAACTGTGACAGAAGATGATGGAATGACTGAAAGAAAGAAGATCACTGAGGACAATATACACAAGTGATTGAAAAATGTAAAAAGGCTTTGTTTTTAGTGAGAAAGTTCTTCAGGCTGAAGCTCAAACTGTTGCTTACTTGTGTTGTGTTAGTCATTGCTTTGTGTCTAGGGGGAAAAGACCAAGATTCTGTATTGTTTCTTATCTCTGACCTTTCATCGTCAGTGCTGCTGCAAACACATTTTTCTGCTCTTGCTCTTGACGAAGGCGGTCGCACTTTTCTCCTCTCCTCCTCCTCCTCTCCCTTAGCTTCCCTGCTTAGCCTCTTATGTCCCTGTCTAGTCTCGTGTTTTTTGTATTACTTTTCCCTGGAACATTCTCTCACAGTCTGTTCTCTAAAACCTAAAAGAGGAATTATGGATTGGATCAACTGGTCCCTAAATGCAATTGACACCCCTTTCTCAACGAGAAGTTTGGGCTTGGGTGAGCCTGAGTGCTGAAGATATCTACCTATTCGGAACCATGGTAACAGGGTTCTGGCTGATCGGAGCTGGCTTGGCCCTGACTTATCAGAGAATTAAGAAAGCGGAACCGGCTGTTCAAACCCCCACAAGGCTGCCCGCTGGGATTGGAACGATGGGAGAGGCGTGAGTTTCTCAAAATGGGCTCATTGAAAGCAGCATGGTTAAGACCTTGGAGACGCTTACAGCTGCCGTGAATACTCAGAATAACACCTCTGTACGTATATTGGTTTACATCAAGGAGAGGCCTGCTCAAAATAACACCTTTGAGTGAAAGTTGGATTACATCGTAGAACAGCTCACTGCAGTCGTGAGTTCTCAGAATCGGCTATCTGAGCAAAAGAATGACAACACCACAGAACGGAAGTTTGATACCATCATGGGGAAGCTCGTGGTTCTCCAAGGGGAGATTGAGAGACCAGTGTCGGAGTGTTAAAGAACAGCTTTGAAATTCTCATGAGTTGTTGCAAAAGAAAAATTACCATGGCACAACACAGAAGTGCTACCTCGTCAGGCCAGGACTCTGCAGTCTATTTACACCTACAGGCCAGTGGACACTCTCTCAATGATGAGGATGTACACATCCTGGACAGGGAAGAACGCTGGTTTGAACGCGGAGTCAAGGAGGCCATTTACATAAAAAGCGAAAGACCATCTCTGAATCGAGGAGGGGGCCTAAGGGTACATCTTTTGCCATCTTACAATGCTGTGATTGCAGCCATTCCCCAACTCTCTGTGAATGGTACTCATGGCCATTGATCAGTGGTTGTTGATCCATAGTCATGAGAATCTGCATAATTAAGATTAAGGAACTGACCTCCCAGCCCATTGTTCCTTCAGTGTGCTGGTTTCAGTCATTATGCAAATGTACTTTTTATAAGATCGGGGAAACCTGCAGTCAGCTGAGGCTGAAGAAGTCACTTGGATGAGTGACGAAACGTTTCTCCTACTGAAAACGCTACAACCAGATGAACAGAATCAACTTTTGGAGTTAGTAACATAAATACAAATTACAGCATGTTTTTTTTCTCCATTTGTGGGAGCATTACCTTAATTTGTGTTATGCTTATATAATAACAACAGTCTTGAATTTTGAAATCAACACACAAACTGATTTTTTTTGTCAGCTGGAAGAGTTGGGATTAAATCATTTTCAGTGCCTCAATTATGCTTTGCTTTTTATTAATAACAACAACAATCTTTATTTATAGAGCACATTAAAAGCCAGGGGCATGCCAAAGTGCTTTACATGAAACAATAAAACAATAAAATGATTTACACTAAAACATCAGAATCATATAGGTGTGGGATTATGTTCACAGGTAAAAACCACTAATAGGAACAGTCAATAGCACACAGCTGTAGCAAAGAGAACTGTACCATCATACACAGTGATAGAGGACATAGGCAACGCAACAATAAAATAATAAAATAATTAAGACTATAACGTCAGAGTCATATAAGTGTGAGATTATGTTCACAGGTAAAAAAAAACCACTAATAAGAATAAACTATAGCACAGAGCTATAGCAGAGTAAAGCTGTAAAGCTGAACCATCAAACACAGTGATGGAAAACATTGACAGCACAGAACAACGCAAAACAACCAGACACATTAGAACATTAGAACAACACACTAGAAGCAAGGCGAGAATTTAACTGGTAGAAAAAGCAAGTTCAAACAGATATGTTTTAAGCCGTGATTTAAAAGATTGAATAGAATCAGACGCCCGGATGCCAATCGGGAGACTGTTCCACAGCTCAGGTGCAGCTAGAGCGAACGCTCGATCACCTCTAGACTTCAAGCGAGATCTGGGCTGAACCAACAATGACTGTGAGGAAGATCTTAAGGCCCTCGTAGGAAGATATGAATTTAAGAGTTCCTTAAGATAACTTGGCCCTGTGTTATTAGTAATTTTAAAAGTAAACAACAGAATTTTAAATTGAATACGAAATTTCACAGGCAACCAGTGCAGATCAGCAAGGACGGGAGTGATGTGAGCAAACTTCCTAGTTTTAGTTAGAATGCGTGCAGCGGCATTCTGGACTGTCTGTAATCTATGTAAAAGGGTAGAGTGGAGACCATAATAAAGTGAATTACAGTAATCTAGTCGTGACGTAACAAAGGCATGGATAAGCTTTTCCAAGTCATTGTGCGGGATGTAATGTTTGGCCCTGGAAATAAGGCGAAGTTGGTAGAAACTAGATCTGACGACAGCAGATACTTGTTTGTCAAGTTTAAATGAGCTGTCAAGTAGCACACCCAGATTCCTAACAGTGTCAGGGAAGGAACTAGTGAGAAAACCAAAAGCATCATGAAGTTTGGCACGAAGAGCGTCACTGCCAAAGATCATAATTTCAGTTTTCTTATCGTTAAGGATAAGAAAATTTGCCAGAAGCCATTGCTTGACCTCACACATGCACTCTCGAAAGTTACTCACGGACATAGCTAGATCATCATTCAGCTCAAAATAGATCTGGATGTCATCGGCATAATAGTGAAAGGCAATGTGGTATTTCTCCAAAATGACACTTAAAGGAAGCATATACAGTGAGAACAGGGTAGGGCCTAGCACAGATCCCTGGGGAACACCACAGCAAACAGGTACAGCGGAGGAGGAGGAGGTAGCCAAGTGAACCGAAGAGAGCCGATCGGAGAGGTAAGATTTAAACCAATCCAAGGCAGTGCCCTTGATGCCTACAGTGTGCTCTAGTCTCGCCAATAGTATGTTATGGTCAACCATGTCAAATGCCGATGAAAGATCCAATAGCACTAGGACAGAGGGGCGTCCATTGTCAGCCATTAGTAAAAGGTCGTTAAAAACTCGAAGCAGTGCTGATTCAGTGCTATGGTGTTGTTTAAAGGCCGATTGATATTTATCATTAATGTTATTCTCATCCAGGTAGGTCTGAAGTTGAAGCAGAACTACCTTCTCAAGAATTTTAGCCACAAAGGGAAGTTTGGAAATCGGCCTATAATTGGCATAATCATGCCAATTAAGTGCTATAAAGTTATATAGTGTAGCATTAAGTGGACACAGCCCTGAAAATAAAGACATGAGACTATGCTTGCCTGGGAAAATATAGATAAGAGGGAACCAATTTCTGTGGAGTTACTGGAATGCTGTTGTTTAGACTATAATGAGAGATCTTCTGTAATAAAACTGTCAGGGGTTCGTCACCATTTTGAGATCCGCGGCAACGTGTCTTGCAGGACGCATCTCCCTTCTAGAAGTATTGTAAAAGAGAAATAAAGTGTTAAATGGTCTACTGAGCAGTGTTTTGTCTTCCATCGGATGCTTCTGAGGAATCAAAAGAACTCAGTAAAGTGATGATATTAACTCATTCACTGCCATTGACGTCTATAGCCGTCAATTGCAGTGAATGAGTCAATGGGTTTAACTCATTCACTGCCAATGGCTGGCAGTGAATGAGTTAACAAACGGGGAAAAAAATCGGTAAATTTCTCGATATCTTTGCATGCACGGTAATATTAATTAGCAGATAATTTTTTCACTCTGGGTTTTGCTACCAGTCTATGTGCTTCACTGCTGTAACACCTCTGCTGCGACACTGGTGGATATTGTTCTTTCGATAATATTCCGACTTACTCAAGACCCACTGTCACAGCCATGTCGATATCAGCACAGGTGGATGTATTTCAGTGTGGACAATGTACAGTGACATCTGTGGATAAGTAACACCTTAACACCATGTTAACTGAAGGAAAAGGTACATTTAAACATATATTATATGGTTTGATAATTGTGTTTTCAAATTGAAGTTATTTAAAAAATAAACTCATTAAATATTCTTTACAAAACAAACAAACAGAATCAAGTTTTAAGAGAAAAGGAATCTTTTATTTTCTATACATGTGCCTCATGTCAGAGCTGCTCAGGGAATATTTACACCATTGGAGGTTTTTCCCTTAATTCCTGAACTTCCTTATGCAAGGCTGTTAAATGCAAAGAGGAATAATCCATAAGTGAAATAGGATAAATAAGTATTAAACCAACATGGCTTAGTTTCTTCTGTCACTTTCACCTTTGCGCTCTTCTCGGTTGCATTCAGAAACAAGGATGTGGGGATTCAAACTCTCCACCAGATCCAGAGAAGCTTCACAGTTCAACCTAATAATTTTTTCCAGTTACACAAATGGTTCAAGATATCACTTCTTCTCTATGACGTGTGGCTCCAACAGTTTCTTCATGTGCAGCTCCTCCACCAGCTTATCCACACAGACCTTAAACAGAGGTTCAGGTTCCTGAAGGACAAGAATATAAAGACAACTAAACATGTTGGTCTCATGTGTAGGCCTTTCTTTTAATTTATTACTGCAACATAGATGAATAACTTAAAAATGTCAAAAAATGCTTCAAATGTAGCTTAAGAGAGATTTATCAAAAGATGTATCTCATGACCTTTAAATGTTACAGCTCATTTTAATATAAAACAAAGAATAACATTGTCAGCTTTCATCTCACATGGTCCTGGAAGCAACACTGTGGTTTTAATAGGAAAAACTAAGGGTTCAAATCCATCAGTAAAGAGGCCTGTGGATAAATAGGAAACAGTCTTCCTCCTGCAGGGTTTCCCTTTTCTCACAACCTTTTTCTGTAAAAGGTTCCCCCCCTTCGCTTCCCCCCCTTCCTGACACCATGACACCCCCCTCCTCCAATCCCTCTCTCAGCAGCAAGACATCTCCCCCCCTCCCCTCCTCCCAAACATCTCCCAGTGTCACAGTGGATCAGGTCAGGAGGCAACTGAGGAAGCTTCGCCCCAGAAAGGCAGCAGGCCCAGACAAGGTGTGTCCTAGGATGCTAAAGGCGTGTGCTGCTGAACTTGGGGAGCCGCTACAACGAGTCTTCAACCTCAGTCTGCGACTGGGGAGAGTGCCCACCCTATGGAAGACATCCTGCATCGTCCCGGTCCCCAAAAAGAACCGGCCCAATGAGCTGAATGACTTCCGACCGGTGGCACTGACGTCACATCTTATGAAGACTCTAGAGCGGCTCTTCCTCAACTTCCTCCGACCACAGGTACAACATGCCCAGGACCCACTACAGTTTGCATACAAGGCGGGTGTCGGAGTGGAGGATGCCATCCTGTACCTCCTACACAGAGCCCACTCACACCTGGATGGGGGAAAAGGCACGGTCAGGATCCTGTTTCTTGACTTTTCCAGTGCCTTTAATACCATCCGGCCCTGTATGCTTCAGGAAAAACTGAACAGGATGGAGGTGGACCCCTGCCTGGTGGCTTGGATCTCCGACTACCTCACCGACAGACCACAGTACGTCAGGCTGAAGGACATCACGTCTGACACTGTGGTCAGCAGCACAGGAGCACCACAGGGAACTGTGCTGTCCCCTCTTCTCTTCACCCTGTACACCTCTGACTTCTGCTACAACTCTGAATTATGCCACATTCAGAAGTTTGCAGATGACACGGCCATCATGGGGTGTATCTGGGATGATCAGGAAGAGGAGTACAGAAGTCTGGTGAGGAACTTTGTCGCATGGAGTCACACAAACCACCTGCAACTCAACACCTCAAAGACTAAGGAACTGGTTGTGGACTTCGGGAGGTCCAGAGAAGGTCCACTGCCGGTTCAGATAGAGGGGGAGGAGGTGGAGGTGGTCAACAAGTACAAGTACCTCGGGCTGTGGGTGGACAATAAACTGGACTGGTCATGCAACACAGAGCACCTGTATAAAAAAGCCCAAAGCCGACTGTACTTCCTCAGGAGGCTGAGGTCTTTTAACATCTGCAGGAAGCTCCTGAGGATGTTTTACCAGTCGGTGGTTGCTGGAGTACTTTTCTATGCTGTGGTGTGCTGGGGGAGCAGCACAGCAAAGAGGGACTCATCCAGGCTGGAGAAACTGATCAGGAGGGCTAGCTCTGTGGTCGGCATGAAGCTGGACACTCTGGTGACAGTGGCAGAGAAAAGGACATTAAAGAAACTGATGGACATTATGAACAATGCTGGGCATCCTCTGCACACGGCCATAAACAATCAGAAGAGTCTGTTCAGTGACAGGTTGCTTCTCCCCAAGACAAGAACTAACAGACTTAAAAACTCCTTTGTCCCACACGCCATCAAACTGTTTAACTCCTCTCTGGAGGGGAGAGGGAGGGGAAACAGGAGGACAAAGGAGGGGGGAACAACTAAGCTGTAGTGCCTCTTCACCTCACTGTACAATACCTTGTGCAATACTTTTTGTAAATAGTCAACAGTGCAATAGACTCAATACTTGAAATGTGCAATTCACTTGTATTTTTATTTTTTATTCCTATTTATTCTATTTATCCCCTTTGTATATTTTATTTATATTTGTCTCTGTATTTATATATGTGTGTGTGTGTGTGTGTGTGTGTGTATATATATATATATATATATATATATATATATAACAATTCTGTAACTGTAACTTCGGTCGTTGCTGTGCTTTTTGGAAGTCGAATTTCCCAGAGGAACCCACCCGAGGGATTAATAAAGTTCTATCTTATCTTATCTTATCTCTTAATGTCACATACCGACACATAACTCACTCTAGACACACCAACTTAAAACTTAAATGACTCATTACTTTGTGCTCCAGCTGCCGCTGTTTCTCCACAGCCTCCTCCAGACTTAGACCAGCCCACTCTACCACTTCTTCTGGGATCTCAAACTGCTGCTCACAGAGAAAAAAGTGGGAGTATTATTTATTTATTTTTTCCTTTGATGACTTTACTCACCGGGTCCTATGTTGACTCAGACATATTGGACATACCTTGTATTTCTCGTAAACTTTTTCTCGTTTAATGGGGTCATTAGGGTAAAGCTCTGTGTTTTTGCGTGCTAAACGAAGCAGCATTGCCCTCTTCAGGTCCATCCCCAGTTTGGAGTTGAGGTCCTCCTTTGGTGTCTACAACCAGTCATTAGTTAGAGACACATGGAAAACACAATAAGAAAAAGTTCGTGTTGAACCGGAGTAGTTTTCTCTTACTTTGAGGATATAATAGTCGAAGCCGTAAGCAGCATCGATGAGGTCCAGAGTGCGAGCTGTGACTGGGATGGTGAACATGTGGTCAAGGATCTCGCTGTAAAGTTCTCTCTTGAACACTTGTGGTTTCCAAGTTTTCCTCAGACGAGTGGACATCTAAACAAAGACAGTTTAGACAACTTTTAAACTATTTCAAAACACACACACGAAAAAATACATTTGAGTAAGTAAAACGAGCACTTTTTAAATTTTCTCAGGTTAAATAATAAATATATCACATAATATCACATGAGGTGGTTCACCACAAGTATTCTCATTGGCAATAGTCAAATATATCACTGAAAATAATCAGCTGCTTCTCCAATGAGTCTGTCATTATCAAATGACCTGTAGCTCCACTCTATTAAACTACTACTGCAAGACAGCAGCAGTCAGAGTTCATCCCACAGCTCGTGGAGAAAAACAAACTCCTCACAGACTTGCTCTTAAAGAAGAAATAGTGGTTCTGATCAAGACAAAAGCCTCGTGTGACCTGAAAGAGGAGCTGGCACATAAATCTGTCTCGGTATGATTCAAATAAGGAATTATTATCGTCATTATTATTATCATTATTTGTAAGGAGATGTTTCCTCTTTTGGTTCAGGTGGCGTTCTACTACAGAACTATGGTGAAGAGGCGCCTCACCTATTTTTCACATCATCTCTCACCTGTCAAACAGAGATATATGTGCAGGTGGAGGAGGTGGTTTGTAGGCTCACACGGGCCTGTGAGCGATTTAGTGATTTCCTTTTGAGGCAGAATTTTGAACTTTTTTCAGTTGTTTACACTTTCCCCAACCTTGCTTGGATCTGCTGGTTGTTGTATTTGTGGTGCTCCAAACCCATGTTGCCAACAAGGAAGCTGCAGAGTGTCCTCTATTGGACAAACTACAAAACATCAGCACTCATAATATAGCTGAAGGACATTTCTCCCATCATCTTTACTTTTCTGACTTTCATTTATCAGCTGTTATAAATCCTGATACTGATCATGTAGAATTTTTCTCTCAGATTAATAGATATAAACGCTGAACTTTCACAGCCAATAATACAGCAGGTGATGTTCTTCTTTAGCAATACAGCGCTTTGCCATTTTTACTAAGCAGCAGTAAAGCTTTTCATTTTCACCCAATTCATATTTTCAAGATCACTTTACTTTTGTGAATGGTTCTCTGTAAAGACACAATGGCTTGATGCAAATCAAATGGAGCAAACTCAGGAATACAACTTCTAATGCTCTGTTCTTCAGAAGCTGCCCCCTGCTTTCATACAAGCATTTTATATAATATAATATTCTTATAGGAAATTATCAAAAGAGGAAATCAAAAGAACACAACAGCAGCACGAAAAAGACAAAAAAAAACCTATTCTTCTACAGACTAACTTTGTCATTGTTGGCATATCTGTAGCCCGATATCCAGCCCTCTCCTCCCCACAGGCCGTCCTGGGACTCTGGAGGGTAGTAGATTGGGACTGGGACATCCTGCACCCGTTCCTTCAGCCCCGTGTTGGGGTTGGCTCGGTACTGGACTCCTAGAGGCCTCCAGTGGACAGGTGTGGGTTCCTTCTGTTCAAGTGACTTGAGGTAGTGCTTCGGGAGACGAGCATAGATGCCCTGTTTCATTTTAAGGGCCTCCCACACTTTAGGGGAGTACTTCAGAAGAGGCATTTTTGCTTTTGACAGTCAAATCTGCAACACAGAGGGATGAAAGAACAAAACTTAGTGTTGCTTGTATTGACCAATCAAAAAAATCAGTGTTCCAGTGTTTGCAGGTGTTACAGCTTTAATACATACAGAAAATATTCTGGTGCAGAAATAAAAGAGGAAAAACTTCCTGATTTTTCTGTGACAGGTTGCATTCTTAAAACAATGAAGCGAGAACTGCGATGAAGACTCAGAAAGTATTTTTTTTCAGTTCCCAGAAATGCCTTATGTAATTACAAGCTGAACATTTTTCTGAATCGTTTATTTCTTTTGATAAATAACTACTGGGATACAGAAACAGAATAAGTTTGATGATATTAGCTGATCGTTAACCAATGCAGGCCAACAACACAGGTACACACCGGCTTATTTAATGAAACAAGCCCTCCATAAAGTGTCTGTACCAGCACCATTAAAAGGTCTCACCGCGTAATTAGAAAAAGCAACGTCGTCAAACAACAATGGAGATTTTAATCCACGTTTTCTCAACATCAAGCCAGCAAGGGCACCGTGAATCCTCCGCTACTGGCCGCAACTTCCGCGAAGAGCAAACAGCGTCACATATGATTGGCCGAGAGAAGACGTCACTCTGTCGCTTTTTCCGGGCAAACCGGATGTGCACCCACGGGCAGAAAATAAAAATGTACTTTAGACCAGAACAAACGAAAGACGCGTTCTTGTAAAATACTCAACATATATATAAACGTGTTATGTTTGTGTTTCTTTCATCTTTTTGCATCAAAAGCTTCCTTTAAGAATCTAAGCGCTGTGTTTTGTTCATTATTCGGTAGAAGTATTCTTAAAATCCTTCATTACTTATAAGCAGCATTACACTTAATAAATGTACAAGAAATCTGTTTTTTAAACCCTAACGTCAAGGTGTTTTTGTCTTTTAGTCAGTTAATCAGACTTCATTGCACACTTAGCGTGCAGATAAATAGAATGAATTACTGGAGGGAGAAGCTTAAAGAAGAAAAGAAATCCTTAAAGAGAACCTAAATCAGTAGTAGAAGAGATTCAACAAGAGACGATAATCTCTCCATAGCAGGGATTGTAGTTCATTGAACTCTGCAGGAAGTTTACTTAAAAAGAAATAAAAATATATAAACAATCTTTTTCTTTTTTTTTACATATATGTGTTTTAACAGTTGCAGATGTGTCTATCTGTCACAAGACGGAGTGGAGACGGTGTACAGGTAGGGCTTTGTTTGTGAAACCCTTCTGTTTAAAGTGCTCATGGTTTGGAGGACCATTACCATCTCCTGCATTGAAGAGTTCAGATATTATTTTGATACTGATATATAAGAGTCCGTAAACGTGAACTTTTATTTTGGAGAGCAATGACGAAGGTTGACAGGAAGTGGCACAATGCGTTTTTAAGTGTTTATACAACACAAATCATTAATCGCTCAATTAATCATCATTTCAAAACTGTTCTTCGCCGTTACGCCCGAAAGGTGGAATTGAACCACTCTGCCGCTAAGCAGCTACAGGTTTGAAGCCTGCACCCCGGACCACCGAGGCTCATCCGGGCACTTACTGACATCCTCTTCACGCGTATAAATACCCCATACCTTTAATACTCATCTGACTCACGGTGCTACATACAGTGACTGTTTTAAGCGTGCTTTAATCAAAGATAGGTCACAA
This sequence comes from Diplotaxodon limnothrissa, assembly GCF_057381915.1. Classification (NCBI taxonomy): domain Eukaryota; kingdom Metazoa; phylum Chordata; class Actinopteri; order Cichliformes; family Cichlidae; genus Diplotaxodon; species Diplotaxodon limnothrissa. The sequence continues at coordinate 24,994,645 of NC_140609.1, forward strand.
AAACGACCGTCTACTGTAAGACAGATAATCTAATCTTTCTTGTGCGAATAAATCACTGAAGAAAAGACATGTAATCAAGTCTGCGCTGTTATGCAAAGCAGACGTGCTTTGATTGGCTGTCTGAAAATATAAAGGAGGAGACACACGGATTTCTCAAAGGTAAGCTGCATCATCACCGCTACAACAGAATCCAAACAGCCGACCGCTGATTATGGCTGTATTGCCTTTGGGTGTGTTGTGCTGAATAGAAATATTATTATATAGCATTCAAATTATAAATAAAAGACTAAAAATGAGAAATGCATAAAGCCTATTGATCAGATGATGTAAAGCGGTTTTAACAGCTGTAAACGGTTTCTAGAGGCATCTCAGGCACATCTCACACATAGCTGAACTCACCTCCTGCTCTTCTCTTCTTGCTTCATGGGACTTTGACTTAAACACAAGATATTTTTCAAGATCACAAAGATGTTTAGCAGGGATAAGAAGGACTCACATGGTTTACACTTACAGGAAATTTACCCATAAATGTTTGTTATTGTATTTTAGATTAACTCCAACTTTTCCACACAGTATCAAACTCGTGTAATGTTGCAAATATAGCATTTCACGATGAGTTATAGCTGTAGCCAAATTTTAATCGTAGAATGATATTTGGAGTGAACAATCTGGAGCAGTGAATCATTTTTATTACTTCTTACTCCTGTTTTTAAAAAAAACAGAACATATTAGAATGAAGATTTGTTTTATTGTACAACTTGGAAACACTAACAGAGTTTTCAGGCACAAGTATGGCGACATAGGGGATTACAAAAAAAATCGAAACCATTTTACTACACACTGCATAAAATTTCTTGGAGTAGCACCACAAAACTCGAGACTGATATTGAGCTTATTCGGGTCATTTTATTTCCTCACATTTCACCATCTTCCCCTCTCCGTCATGAAATGAATGTGATGATTAATTTCTTTCCTCCGTGGTTATTCTTTGGTTATTGTCAGAGAAAAGTGTTCTCAATGATCAAAGTCTGAGGCTCTTCCTTTGTTTCTCCACTCGGTGGCGCCAGGAGGCTCTGGATCGCCTCCTCTGGAGGAGAACAGCACATACTCCTGGCACAGGCCTTTCCGCAGGAAAGACTGCACGCCAGGGGAGGTGGTGGTGAGGGGTCCTCTCTGTGGATAACAGGAGAAGCTCCGTCCTCGCTGCCTAACGAGGTGGAATCAAACTCTGGTTGAACAGTGCAGCAGCTCACACCTGCACTTCGCAGCACTTTAGTGACTCCAGACATCATTTCAGCACACCTGCATACATGTGAAATGAACCTGCATCAATAAAATGTCGCATTTTGAATTTAGACAGATCATATTTATGATAGCCACTCAGCAGTGACAGTTAAAGTGAGACTGGTGGTCACATTTTGACCACCATGTTATTATTCTTTGACTCTATTAGAGTAACCTTGCATTATGCAAAGTTAGAAAAGGATCCTTATTTAACATAGAATGGAAATTGAATGCTAGAATAAAAACGTTTAGTTAGATATGTGCACAACAGCTCCTCTTTAAGTACATTCCCAACTAAATACTCAGTGCTGACTGTCAGAACACCACCGAAGAACAGAAACCTATTCGTCTCACCTGTGTGCTGGAAATCCCGTGTAGCAGTGCAGATGAACAGAGGCCACAATGAGGGATTCAGTTAACTGCCAGACGTGGAGGTCGTGCACAGCCTGCACTCCAGGCAAGCATGCAATCCTCCGCCCAAGATCAGTAACGCAAATATGTGGTGGTGTGGCCTGTTGTAGCAGCAGCCCATACCTGTACAACTACAGAGGGAAGCAAGAGTGAAAACAGAGGCCTGTACTACGAAACACACTTTGGAAGTGCCAGAAAGTGATTGGCAGCATTTGAAGTGTTGTCAGAGAATATGGAAAAGGGAAATAGCTGCAAACCTATAATATTATTATATATATCATATATAACCTTATTGTAAATCCTGTGGACTGCCCTCTATCAAAATATATATACATACATGTATATATATTCATACATATACATGGATATGGCACATAAAGAAAATGGATACAAATGTCAATAATAGACATTCAGTCAGACTTTTGCACAGAGAACCAGGATGGTCTAAAGTTTGTTTTTGTTTATTTGTGTTTGTTTTTTCACAAAAAAAGCACCTAAAGTGGAGTTTTTTCTGATGAAAAGCAGTAAAGAAAAATCAGTAAAAATGAAAATCAATAAAGACTCTTAGATACAAATGTAGTTTTTTTCCCCTGTTGGCTGCAACCAATTTTATTGTTCTATAAACCAGAATATCTGACTCTCAAACAGAGCAACTATTTGCGTCTGCTGACCTTATATCGAATTTATTAAGCCTACATTTGAATTATGTTTTTATATCTATTCCTGACTTGCTTGCAGACATTTAAACCACCAATTTAATGTGAAAAACTGTATTTTACACATTAATTTATTCAAATACTTGATTTTAATCCACCAGAATCTCTTGTCCATAACTGCATTATTTCCTTCCTGACTTCAAATTGGCTAAAACTTACTAATGCACTAAGTCTATACCTGTCTTACTTACCAAAGTGCTTAAAGCACAAGCATATTCTAACTGTACTTTTAATAATAAACTACTGTACACTGCTTTTCCTCTCACACACTCTCATAGTGTGGATTTACAGTTGTGTTGTTTTCAGTCCGCATTACGTGTTTAACCTCTTCATAGTTTTCCTGCAATATAATTTTATTTGTAAAATCAGTTGCTCTGCTGCCAGTTAACTAAGTAGATTATAGAAAGATACTCTGCTTGAGATGAACTCATCTGTCATGCCAGCTCTGTTCTAGGATGCCCTCTGGACCCAGTGGAGGTGGTGAGTGACAGGAGAATGGCGGCTAAGCTGTCATCCCTGTTGGACAACGTCTCCCACCCCATGCAGCAGACTGTGACAGCACTGAGCAGCTCCTTCAGTGGGAGACTGCGGCACCCACGGTGTGGGACGGAGAGATTTCGCAGGTCTTTCCTCCCCACTGCTGTCAGACTCCACAACAAAGACTTTAACTGAACAAACACACACATCCACACATGTGCAATAACACTAAGTGCAATAATCTTTTCTGGCATCGTTGTATTTTTACTCAGTTGTATATAGCATTCGTATTCTATTTTTATCTTATTGTATATTTTTATTCTGTTTTATTCTACTGTATATAGTATATTATTGTATTCTATTCTGTACAGCTGTGTACTGTATTTATTCTTATTGTATTCTAATTTTTGCGTCATAACTTTTGCACTGTCCACTTCCTGCTGTGACAAAACAAATTTCCCACGTGTGGGACTAATAAAGGTTATCTTATCTTATCTTATCTTATCTTATCTATTCTGGATGCAGACTAGAGGCCTGTCTCCAGACCTTTCAAATGATTACAACTTTAAGTGTGTAGTTTAGCATGACATAAACACACAGAGCGTGACCTGCGGTGCAGAGGTGGCAATCAGCGTAATGACAGCCAGCAGAGAGAGGCCAGGATCCAGGTAAACCAGGAGGCAGCAGGCACCAGAGCTGTCGATGACCTCCGGGAGGATCAGTAGCATCACCAGACTGTTGATCAGGCCCAGAAGAGACGTAAAAACTCCCTGAGTGACAAAGATCAATGACAGGAGTCTGATGGGCCAGCGGTTGGTTGGAACCGGATTCTCAGTATGAGGTAATGACTTGCAGACGTCAGAGGTTTTAGACGCATTTTGACTCTCTGAAATAAGAGAAAAGAGCAAAACACATGCTTTGAAACTGTTGTTTGGGCTAAAACACAGGAACCTGAACAGAAAAAAAGTGGACAGTCTACAGAGCTGAAGTGTTACCATGATGTCCCGTGCAGGTGTTGTGTTCAGGATTCTCTGTGAAATCACTCTGACCCTTACAAGCCTTCGAATCTTCAGCACTGCTCGCTACTTTAAATCCAGGCGGGTGAACTTCTGGCTGTTGTTGCTGACTTTGGGCGTCAGTGTCAGGGATGCTGGAGGTTACCGGATTGCAGAGGACGAGCGCCTTGCTGTGGAGCATATCGTGCATAGCAGACTCAACTTTTGATACACTCGTGTCTTCGAATTCCTCTTGGCCCATGGATTGCTCCTCAGCCAGGACTGTGGGAGTGGAACACAGGAATGAAAAGCAAACATGGACACCATTTGATCTTCCTTACAGCTGAATATACACTGCATAGCTACATTAGAGTACATAGCTAATAATCCATTCCCAACGTCTACATGCACTTGGCCTAATCTAGCCATTAAAAAAAAGCTTTCTACTCTTCTATAAATTGATAATTATTTTTGAAAATCAACTATTGTGGCAGCCTTACCAAGATGTTACAAATACAACTAATTCTAGCAACCAAGGGTGCACCAATATATCTCTTTATCTGCTGAAGTAAAGTGAAATGTGTTGTAATCTACTGTGTCATTTGTAAGCAGCCACATTTAGTGTGAATGGGAACTTAGCCATGTCCAACCCCTTATTTCTTCATCATTTTAAGCCAATACATGCTGGCTGTAGCTTTATGTTTATTATACCGTCTAATCATTTCATTCCTCTTGTGTGATTCTCATTCTAGAAGTCTACTGAAGTATCTTTGCATGATTCACAGATCAAAATAATCTTTATTCCTCTTATATTGAAACTTGGCAGCAGCTCAGTTCATCTTCTGCATGAAACAAGCTGTTTTAGCTCTTTAATGCTTTAATACCTTTAAATCAGCAGCAAGTGGGCAGGGCGTCTGTGCTTGCAGCAGAGTACAGATATTAATATGTATGTGAGTGTAAAATATATAAGAAAAGAATATAAGAAAAAACAAGAGTGACTAAAAAAACAGATCTCAGGTCTGCGGTTTGAAGCTGTAAATCTGCAGGATTGGATCAATGCTTACCATCCCTGATGGTACAATGAGCCGAAGAGTTGTGTGCAGGTAAATAAATTAGCCCTTTACCTTCTTTCATTATTTTTTTGTGTGTTACCTTTTTGGTTAACTAGTAGGTGAGATCCAGTCTCTTCCTCGCCCACCCCGGTCTTCTTATGTCGCAGAAGATCACAGCTCAGCCCGAACACAAGCATCTTATAGAGCGTGCTGACTACTCCAACCACCACAAGCAGCTGGGGTTGATGCACTGGGTGTGGCTTCAGGAAAAAGTGGATAATTTCCATGGAGTATGAAATACATAAGGAGACCAGTAGGAGGGTAGAAATGAAAACCCTCACAACCTGAACCCTGCTGTTGTGGTAAGACAGACCGCAGTTTAGAGCTGCAGGGGAAATCTTTGGGGAGAAGGGCTGATGAGGGTTGACCACTGATGGTGTCTCATGGTTAGGCTGAGCAGTGACTGTCTGGCTACCAGCTGGAGGTTCAATGGAGGAAGCATGTGGAGAAGTAGAGGGCTCCAAAGCGGAGAGCGATGTTTTAATTGTGCTTGCAGTCTGAGGAAGAGGAAGAGCCAGGTGCATGAGGATGAAGAGCGTGTGGAAACCATCCACCAGGGTGATGAGAGACTTACACAGCTGACTGATGGCGATCTCGCACATCAGCAGCAGAATGGTCACTCCCAGCATGGACCAGTGTAACACCCGCATTCCTGCAATTAAGAGTACAGAAACATTCAAAACACTCAGAATCTGAGACCCCACTGTTTGCACTGAGGTCTAACATGAAGGGCGACAGTCACATAACACATGAACAGGTGACTATAACCACATGTTCTGGCATAATAATAAATAATAAGTGATGACCATTTATAGCTCAATCTAAGTGGAGATGTTTGTTGAAAAAACAGCATGTTAGCACTAACACCTGATACCAGCTACCAAGCACGGTGGTGGGAGTGTAAGGATTTGGATTTGTTTTGCAGCCACAGGGCCTGTGCACCTTGCAGCCATGCAACATGAACTCTTCTGTATGCAAAAATATCTTACAGTCAAATCTGAGGCCATCTGTCCGACAGCTAAAGCTCGGCTGAAATGGGATCATGCAACGGGACAGTGATCCTAAGCTAAGCAGGAAATCTACAACAGAATGCCAAAAGAGCCAAGGTGTTGTAATGACCAGGTCAAAGTCAGAACCTCATCTGACTGAAAGGCTGTGGTAAGACTTTCAAGGGAGCCCACAAATCTCAGCGAACTGAAGCAAATAATGTGAGAGGATAAAGTCACAGGGATGAGATGTATGTACTTTCTCACAGGCCTAGATAGTCTTTTGAAAAACTTATTTCTTAACAACATGTATGCAAACCATTTATGCATCCAATGGTTGAATGTGTTATTATTTTAAAGTCAAGAAAAAAAGGAGTGAGAGAGTGAAATTCATAAAAAAAATAATAACTTCAATAACTATTGAAATCCATCCATTCACTGATTTTCTCAGCTGCTGATCCAGTTGAGGGCCATGGGAGAGCTGGAGCATATTTTTCAGCTATCATAGAGCAACAGGCAGGTTACACCCTGGAGAGTTCATCATCCACCGCAGGAGCTACAAACGGGTCAAATGTTTCACAAAAATGAACATTTCAGAGTTAAGAGCTGAATTCTATCCCTGAAGTCAGATTAAGTTTTGTCCTTGCCTGAAGAAACAAACTCAAAGAGCTACACTTTGTGTTGTGATGTTGCAAAAGCATCTGTTACACTCAAGGTCAGGATGTCAGCTGCATGAGCCCATACAATTCACACAATTCACCACATGCCTCTGTGCCGTCTGGTGCACTCATGACTTCTCAGCATACGCGCACTGATGATTGAATAAGTAGAACTCTTATACATGAAATGAAGCATTGCACCTTTTGAGGGCTTTTTGTTTGGTACTTTAAAAGTCATTTAAAGCCTTTTATTACTCTCGCGATTAAAATCTTGAGCTAAAGACGACTTTTTTTTTTTTATAATTGCAGCAGTCTTGGTTTCAGAGAAACAACTTTTCAAACAAGAACACGTTTCAATCATGAAACCTACGACCAACTTTCCACAGCATGTCATATATTCTTAAGTTCATTTACCCCAGAAAAGTGGATGTCCCTCAGCCGGCACTAAAAGGTAAGTTGGACTCCTGGATGTGATCCGTGCAGCTGAAGCTGAAAAGTGTCATTCATGGTGCTCACCATCTCTCACTCTCTCTGTCCCACCACACTCCTCCTCTGCTGTAATCACAGTCATGTGAGCAGGGGAGGGTGTGGGTGGGATCATCCCTCGTTGGTGGGAGAAAATACGTTGAAAATACGTTCACACGGCCCACCCACTCTTCAGATACCCTCCAAGCAGATCAAGTGAAGCTTATTTGCACTAATTAAACCCTGATTGTGTTGTCAGGATTATATAATGCCATCATGAGGTGAGACCTTCTCAGCTCTGCCTTAAACTATTTAGGATACTGGCATCCAGTCAATATTATAGCTCCATTACCAATGGACTTGCTGCCTTCAGCTGGCCTGTCTAATTATAGTGGGAATCAGGGTATAACACTCTATTATAATTTGGAATAAACTAAATACTAAACACTCTCTAAGCCCCCTACTGGTAATAAAATGTTCATTCAGATATTCATTCAAGTATTTGCAGTATATGTACTGATTATTTCATCGTCTATTTCTTGAAATATTTATCAAAGGAGGCAGAAATATCATATTTACTGGGATTCGCATATTCTTATATTTATTCTATATATTCATACATACGATCTACAGCACATTTGTGGGGAGAAACGTTCATGCTTCGATGTCAAATCTAAGCTCATGTGAGGCTGTATGTTTGCCAGCTCAGTTTGTCAATGGGCCAAAATTTGATGAGTGAATTCCTAATGCTTTGTTCCACAGGCAGAAGGGTCAACAAAAAGTCAATGTTCAGATCACACATAAGAGTTTTCTCCATAAGAAGGCGAGTACTTTAGTGTATTTGCAGTAATTTAAGTTTAATCAAGAATCGTTTTAAAATCTTTCCTTTTTAAAAAAAAAAATTCCTTAGCCCCTGTGAGCTCGGTGGATGTGCTGCACCCTCTCTGTCCCCCTCTCATGATCCTACTATGACGCTGCAGTCCCATCGGCCCCTGCTCCTTAGTGTCAGCGTGAGGGGGGTTGTTTCAGTCCACTGGACTGTGGATCAACAGGCCAGATAGGGGCTGACACCACAGATAAATCCCTACTGTTTCACCAGCATGCCAGCACATTCCTGAGGCACAGCTAAACCCAAGGAAAGACCCAGCGAGGAAGCATTTGATCACTTGTCGCTGTCCCGAAACAGAAAGAGGGAGCCATAAAGTTTGAAATATGGCCTGTTATACCAATTTCCCCCACCTCTGTTTTTTTTTTATTCTGGGACTGTGAATCAGTGAATCAAAGCTTAAAATCTTTACACTGACCCTGCAGCCCCTCTAGAGGTTTTATCTCTTCCAGCAATCTAAAAATAAAACTCTGACACATATTTGTATATAATTGCTTAAACATCAAAGAGTCATCAAGCAACCCCAAAGGACATGCCGTTCTTTAAAACACCTGTGCCTGTCTGGGTCTAAATGATTAATTATTCATTTCTGGTTGAGTTCATGTTAGTGGTGGGGAAACATGGTTAGGTTGTATTTTTTCTTCTTCACAGAGGGTTGGCATCCTACTTAAGAAAGGATAAGGCACCCTTGTTAACTATCTCACATTAACAGTTAATCGAGATCACATTAGTCATTTTAAATATGCTCAATAGCATTTCTGCACTCTGTGACTTTCTTTTGGCCCTCCTTCTCGGGCCTGTTGCCTGAGAAAATCCAAGGCTGTCCCATAAGTCTTTTGATTTTTCGAGATAGTTGTACATAACTAAATGTGATGGCTAAAAAGACAACAACAAAAAAAGCCACCTTTAGCCTATGTGCAGCAATTACATGCTCACTAAATAAAATAGTCTGGATGGCAACTAAAATGCTTCAGTTGGGAATGTTAAAGGAAATGTTTTAGTATTAGATCCAGTTCAGCTAGTTTTGGTTTAGCTTTAGCTCAAAGCTCACAACAAACTCCATAGATGCCAGCTAAAACAATAAGCTTGTTCAAACATACAGATTCAAGAATTAATACATTTCAGTGGTGAACTTGGTATAATTATCAGATCAAACTGCATCTTATTTATTGATGAAAAATAAATATTTAGGTATCATTGGTATCATAGCCAGTACAATATGTTGTTTTTAGAGGTGTTTAGGTGATATCTGAGAGTTCATTGGATATAATACAAATACTGTGCTAGTATAAACATATATCCATGAAAACTACATCCAGCTTTTTCTGAGGTGGTCTTGACCAAAGAAATTCCTCTCATCTGCCAACTTAGACTAAATAAACAAATCAAATCCTGGATGGATGCCAACAGGAGGAAACCAAAAACGGAGATGCACTCTTGAAATCACACTTCATTTTAATATTGATTAAGAGAACACTGAAAGAAAGGGGAGGCTCACTGATCTGGCCCACTTAATATTAAAGTGAGCCATATGAGGCCCTCGATGTAAAAAGAATTTGACAACAAGACTAAGCACAGTAAGAATCCAAATAACACAGATGAGCTCTGTGTGATAGACAAATTTTGATCAAAGAATTACATAAAGAATTTTAACATCACGACCCTACGATATATAGCTGACACTCAGAAAATTATTCATGCTTTTATTTCCTCTTAGTTCGATTTCGGTAAAGGCCTTGTATGTCAGAAAAAAAGTCATAGCTTCCAAGTGAGCAGCTGCTGTCTCAAGAATTTAGCTCTGTTTAATCCAGCGTCCCTGTGTGCACATGAAAAGCAATTTCCTTTGAATCGTTCTTCACTAGAAGAAAATCTGTGTCCAGTTAATATTTATTAAACCACATACCTGGTCCTGCTCCTTGCTGTGGGCAGTTATCAGCTTTTTCTACTTGAGGAAATTAAACGTCGGTGGAGAGATTCAAGAAAACTTCACACTGATGAACTTTTCAGCCATCTGCCCCGAGGTCCACAATCACATGCCTCGTACCAGCGTGGAGATAAACAAGCCTCAGGTGCTTTTCGAGCCATATGATAAGTCACAAAAGAAGAAAACGCAGGAGGCCAACAGAACATTAGGAATGTTTTATTTCAACGAGAATTTCCCCACGGATGCAACAAAACCAAAACTCTGTGCAGCAACAGTGTCACACAGTTTGTGTCCCGAGATGTAAGAGTCCAGACTGAGAAGAAAATCCTCCAAATCTACACCGAACGTGATTACACTACACTGACTGCAGGGCAGGTTTGGGTGGGTGATTACAGGCACTGATGACAGGAAGGACGTTTTGTGGCATCACAGATAACTGTTGCAATCGGTGAACACAGAAGAAAACTGAAGATTGAATGAATGTAGGCCTGTGGTTCCAAACTTGAGGGCTAACATTAAAATATATTTCTTTTCTTCTTAAATAATCGAGTAGTTTGGTGTCTGGCCTCTGGAAAATGACATAATTAAAAATGAATTAATAATAACAAACCAGCTGAGTGGTCAGAGCATCGCCCCTTACAGCAGTTGAAGTAAAGGAAAGATCACAGTTTCTGTTTACAACTGTAAAAGTTTACAAACATGAAAAACAAAAAAATAGTGATTCAAAATGCAAAGATGAGCCATTTCTGGTACTTTCTTCAGCATTTCAGGATTCATAATGTAACTTTGAAAACAAAAAACAAAGAAACTCTGTGACATTTACTTGAAACTTGCACCACTTTGGGGCCTCTTCTCAATTTTCTCTCATTCTTATATAATTGGGCGGGGTGGATTTGTGTGGTCAAGAATTTGTATAGTAAAACATACAGAGCAGAGCTCCCATCGTTCTCCACACCTTCACTCCAGGACTCCTACTACACCCTAGAGGGATGAGTCGGTTCACACTGGGGAATAGTTTCAGGAGAGGGAAGTGTTTCTCCTGGAATCTCTGTGGTGTTCTAATAATAACGCCATGACTTCTTTTTGTTTTATACTTAATTTCAAAGGCATGAAATAGAAATGACCATAGGACAGGAGGGAGAGAGAAACAAGGATCTTAAGGAACAAAAGAAGGTAGCTAAAACATGCTTTTCTCCTTTTTCTGAAGCCAACTTTAAATTTAAAGGCTGTGAAACCCTGGTGCAGAGAAATGGGACACTTGTTTATTTTCCATCAGCCTGCTATGAAATTTGACTGACGATAAATCCAAACGAGTCCCCTGGTGCCAGTTGGTAAATGCTAGGAAACAGCCTCATTATTCACAAAATGAAACATGCAAATATTTAGCAAAGAATAAAAATAAATGAATAAATGTTGAACAGGTGGACAGAGTATAAAGATTTTCACACTTATTGATGTCTTCATGGAGTTTTTGTAATGCTACTTTTAGCAACTTCCTTATTGACAATCGGTCACCACAGCAGGCAGCACGTTTGATTTGATAGATTTATTTATGTAGGTGCCAGGTGCACTTCTTGACATCACCACAGAGGGATTTGTATCTCCTCCCCAGGATCCTTCTCCATTGTGAAGCGAATGAATAAACCACTGCAGTATTGAGCCACCAGAAATACAACGATAAAGTCAGCTTTCAAAAAACACCTTAATTTCAAATCTTTTCTTACGATTGAGATAATATGTGAAGACCTGAAACTAACAGTATACTCTCATTACATCAGCCAAACATGTCCTATAAAGAGTAAAATGCATGGATGTGTCAGTGCGTTTGGTCACACAGTATTTTAGTCCTGGTCAAGTTCTTAACATGGGGATCTTTGCTCAATAAGTTGCTATGGTCTACTGTAAAATTGTCTTATCTGAAAACAAATAAATTAAGCATCCAAAGCAAAAAGCAGAGGACTGTCTTAAGATCTTTCATTTTTGGAGCGTCTTCAGGTTGGGTATCATTGGTCTAAAGTGACTCAAATGTAGAGATGTCTCATGTATAAGTCCGGTTTCTGTTAGTTGGAGCAAAAGAGGTGTGTGTGTGTGTGTGTGTGTGTGTGTGTGTGTGTGTGTGTGTGTGTGTGTGTGTGTGTTAGTGTTAATCAGAATTTGAGAACAGCCTGACAAGCTTGAAAAGTGTGCATGCAACTTGAAACTATGTGTAAAAAACAAAAACAAAAACCACATTAATGACACAGCATCCGACGTTCAAGTAACATCGTTATCAGTGACAGGCTTTGGTTTAACGTGCCTGCGAGGAGCCGCTCAGCAGTGCAGAAAACAAGCCAAAAAGAACAAAAGAGCAACAGCACATTTCTTTCCTTTCAGAGGAGCCGTAATCATGTCAGTGCTGCTTGCTGCACTTCTTAACACCATTTTAATTGCCGTTACTGCAACATATTGAGCCTGGTCTGTTATTACATTATTTGTAACCCAAAACTTCATCAAATCATTCTTGCTGTCATTCATGCATTCGTGTGCAGCTCCAAGTGGAGTATTTTCCATTGAAACATACATTCAGTCATATTATTAGTTATTACATGCATTTATTTGAGGAACAAATTTTGCCATACATAACTTTGTGATTACCAGCACAGTTTAATTAAGTTAACAAATTATTCTTTAAAAAAAAGAAAAATCTAAAATTAAAGCATTACAAACAGTGGGAGCAAACTATCGTTTGGGTGTAGAAGAGCAGGAAGGTTGAATGCTGCTCCGTCGGCAGGAAAAGAAATCCAACCTGCCGGTATCTGCTTCAGGGAGGAATTATCAAAGTAGAGATACCGTCTAACTGCCCTGCTCTGAAAAACTATGGTCAGGAGTTGGATTTTTACAGACATCAGCACGTGATTCTGCTCAGACTGTGATCTCCTTTGGGCCTGTGGGGAAACAGCCATCACTGCCCCCTTGTGGCCACAGATTCACACAGCAGCGCAGCTTTAAAATATGTTGCCTCTTATGCCCACCGCTTCTTTGTTTTGCTGTTACCGTTTCTAATCATTCAATCTTATTTACCCTTCCTCTCATTTTTATTAGAGCCCCTCCCCCCTCAAAAAACAAAAGAAAAACTAAATATTTCCCCTAGTGTGATATGATATATACATCAAAAACTTTAAAGCAAACCCCTAATCAGAAGAAAGGAAAGGAAAATGGGGGGGGGGTGGGGGTCAAATAAATCAGAGGGCTCATAAAATAAATATAAAGTAATTGATTTCTCAAAACAGCCAAACAAAAAACCTGGACACCTGCCCCCTTAGGAAAAAAATCAAAACAACACTGAATCTGAAGTGGTGAGACTGAAGGCAACATGATGAGGAGCGAGAACATAGGGGAGAGATGGCACGAAGTGCCAGTGGAAGACTGAGGGACCGGAGGAAAAGAGCGGGGAGATGACGACTGAGACCAGGCTGTTTTTCCTTACACTTTCACACAACAAAGATCAATCGAATAAAGCAATCACTGAGCTGCAGAGAATCAAAGGAAAAACTGATTTTTGCCCCGTATCGCCCAGAAATAAATCAACCAAAATCAGACGTATACATTTCTGATATTCACTAAAGTTTTCTTTTCTTTTCAGCGGGGAACAAATCACCGACTCGGTGAACTCTAAAAAGCATTTTTATTGTAGCAGAAGCGAGCGGGAGACGGTTGCAGCTCCTCCGCGTCAGATCTGAAAGGTCTGAGCGGTGGTGGGAACGCCGATTCCTGAGGGGCCAAAGTGAGTACAGGAGGAGAAAACAAACAGGAGAGGTCACTTTGGCAGAAGTCCCTTAGAGTTTAAAGGAGGGAGTGGGAGACACGCACACAGAAAATGTTGACACTTAAACAGACACGTTAACAACTTCAGCTTCTGTGGATATAAAAGCCTTAAAGAGCGACCTACTCCAACCTCAAGTGTTTAAGCCAGCAGGTCTGATGGGCAGGGTCTACCACTGTTCTTTTGTCTTCTGTCACTTCACATCATCTGTTATTGTCTTTGTGTATGTATGTTACAAAAAATCCTTTTAATTACTTTTTTTTTTTTTTAATCATTGTGGAGACCTACAGAAGAGCGCAAGGAGCTGTGAGGAAGGTCCGTCTTTGGTTAGTGTTTCATCCTCTCTCTTTTGTCCCCACACTTCTCTTCATGTAAAGATTGCGGCTGACAAAATGTAGTGACAACAGGTTGAACTTTATTTCTCTCCCCCTCATTTCGCATATTCAATGTGCATGTGTGTTTCAGTGGTTGGGTGTAGTGTGGATGTGGAGGGTCTCCTTATGTCACAACTGAGCTCCACAGGCAAATCTTGCCCTTCAAGTCTTTTCCATTATTTGTTTGTATCTTCCTGTACAGAGCTGCGAGTTTAACACTGGGTCTTCTGTCCTTTATGAGAATGCTGTGTTGGAGGTTATGACAAAAACTTGAAGGGCAACCAGTCACGTAGCAAAGCCAGACAACTTATGCTGTTTTCACCTGTCCCGACAGTCCCTGTGGAAGCAGGAGAGAGGAGATAAACGTTTTAGAAACTGAACTTTGATCCGAACCACGTTTAAATATTTCATTAACCACACCATGAAGCTGTATTCATGTACACACCAGAAAATGGTCCATTTCACAATCATTTGCACTACAGAATATACTCTTTGTGGTTCAGTGGAGGAAATGTGAGCAAGATATACTTGTATATAAATCCACTTGGCCTTCACATATCAGCACAATCCAGCACCCCACACACACACACACTCTTATTACCAGTGAGCTGGCAGGCTAATGTCCGACTACAGAGCTGCCCCTCTGTTACACAAGTGTTTGAAAAGCTGCAGAGCATGTATGAAAACATCTTAACACTTCTCTTTGATACAAGCATTGCAACTAGTATGTATCATTTGTTTCTAGGCTACATGGATGATGACATTTAACACCTATTGTTTGCCCTATATAAGATCTGATTTATGACTGGATGTTATTGGTCATATGAGATTTAAGATTGTGCTGTTTCATTGTCTGATGAAGAGCAGACACTTGTGTTTTGCATCATTAATGTCATTATCTGCACATTTGGTCATTTTATTGCGTTTTAAGTTGTGAGAAATAAACTGTAAACTGAAATATTAAAAGAGCAGAAGCAGAAAACACAAAGTGCCTTTTCTGTCATTTTCGTGCTGTTTTTCTACCAGAAGGAGAATGTGCATAGAACGTGCTACATATTAGCACCAGCTTAACACTTTCCAGAAGCAGGTTCTGTAGCATTTTCTGCAAAGGGTTCTCACGTTATGGTTGGTCTTCATCAGTTGCATACTTTAGAGAATAAGGCTCGAACAAGTACACAAATATTTGTTTTCTAGCCACTAGAGCCGGATGAAGTCTCATGAAGGGCAGCTTTGAAATCCGGCCAATCAGAACTGACTGGGCTCTTTAGGTTTAAAGTAACTGAGGCTGACATGAGGGGCTGTTAGAGGGCAGGCAGAGACTCGTGTTTATTTGCTGATTAGCACAAACAGGAATTATGTTTTTTTTATAAGTTATAATGCAACAAAGTAGTATTGCTTCAAGCACACTCTGCAGCAGATTAATAGTGTGATAAATGCTCTATACCTCACGGTGCATCTCTCCCAGTCTCCAAACTGGCTTCCAGCAGCAGTTCCTCCAGGTCCTGTCCACAGCTGACACTCACTACACGAGTGACACATAAGAGACTTTAAAACAACCTTTCCACAACAACAACAACAACAAAAAAAAAATCTACTGAATGCGACCTGATTTAAAAAACATGACATCAGTGTTCACACATTCTCACCGTGCTCCATCACACAGCTGCCAGGCTTGGGGCTTTCAGTGTCGAGAAGATGGAGGGAGAACTCAGGTTTCAGGCCATTGGGCAGAGCAGCACCGAGCACCTCCCCTTCTAGAGCCTCAGCAAAACTCTCTCCCTCGTCTGCAGAGCTCTCGTCAGCCGATTCCTCCCTTTCAACCGGTGGATTTATTTGAGTGATGGCTTCAGGCCAAGATGAGGTGGGGTTAGGACTTTGTGTTGCATCTCCTGTTTGAGGATTTGACTCCTGTGCTCCACCCTGAGTGAGAGCTGGTGCCTGCAGATCAGTGTGGACAGAGGGGAAAGACTCTGCTTCCTGTTCATGTGCCTCTGGTTGTTGCTTTGGCCTTGGCTCCTCTTGGTTTGGCTGTTCTGTCTCTGCTAAACTGAGTTTTTCATTTTCTGGTAAGCTGACTAATATTTCCTGCTTCTCTTTCTGTAGAAGCGTCTCCTGTGTTTGGTGTGGTAAGCAGGCCTCCTCTGCCGCAGTTACTACATCATTTGGTAGCTGTTGCAGTCCAGATGTTAACAGTTCCTGCTGTGTAGGTAAACTAGTCTGGGGTGGATTCAGTTCCTCTGACTGTTCACGCTCTCGGGGTATCACCTGCCAATCATTTCCTACAGGACCTTTCGCCTCCTCTTCCTTTTTGTTTCCTTCTACACAAAGAGGCTCAGGTTGGGGGCTTTTAGGGCTCTCTGTTACCTGGTCTGATGAGGAATTTAAAGGCGGAGCTGGTGACTGTAGACTTGGATCTGTGTTTTCAGTTGTAGACTGTGGCTCTAGTTTGCAGGTCTGTGGAGTATTTAGTGCTAAAGGACTCTGCTCTGTCATTTTAGAGTCTGTCAAAAGAGCAGGTGAGTTCTCCTTCATTTCCTCCTGTGTCAGTTGGGTTTGTGTAGGTGTCTGAATTGTACACAGGGGTTGTGTCTGCTGTGTTGTGTCTGCAGGAGTCTTTGAGGGCTCTTTAGACTGGCTGGGAACAGCAGGCACACTTAACTGGAGCTGATGCTGTTCAGGGGGGCTCTCCACCCGGGTCACCATGAAAATCTTATGACCCCTCCCAGGGCTTGAGACGGATATGCAACGTCCAGGAGATGGAGGTGTGCCCGGAGGAGCTGTAGATTCTGTGACGGTGACAGAAATTACGCTTGACCCTTTGGACGGTGAGGCTGAGGATGTATGTGAGGCACTGAGTTGAGACTGTGCAACCCCTGGATGGGTATGAGTAGCAGTCTGGTTTGAGAGAGTGGAGGAGTTTGAAGTGGAAGATTTTGTTACCACCTCGCTTTCCTCCTCGTCCTCAGTGTCAGAGTCAGACTCCAGATGAGTCTGGGGAACATCTGAGTCAGAGCTCGCTCCTGACTGCCTGCTTGTCTGCGTTTCATTTCCTGCCGTTTCATCGTCTTTATCCTCTACGTCACCTCTCTCCTCTGATGCTGATTCGTGCTCCTCCTCTTCCTCCTCCTCTTCTTGCTCTTGCTCTGTGGCAATTTCAGCCATAGAGGCAGACTGCTTCATCTTCTGCTCATTATCCTCTTTTTCTTTAGCAAGGATGAAATTCCTCTTACAACCATTCTGGATCTCAGCCAGCAGGGCACGCTGTGTCTCAATAAAGCTCTTTACCTAAGAGACAAAAAAATCAAAAAATACAAAAAACACATTTCTAATATGCAAAACAGTCACTGTAACAGGGCCTTACTTCTTTCATTTGTTTTAGCAAGAAGTATGTTCTTTCACAACACAATCTTTTTTCTTTTTTTTTTAAAGGATGGCATCGTGCTGGCATAACAGATGGAGAAGATCATAAGTACCTCTCCCCAGAAAAAAGACGATTGTACTTTTGTTGGGGATTAACTAACAACTGAGATCTGTTGCCTATTGGGTATTTATCAGAGCAGTGCACATATCATATCATAATATCAGCATGGCTCATCAATTTCTTTTACAGTTTTTGGACAGGAGAAGTATTTGGCACCGTCCAACAAGCCACACTAAGCTATACCTAAACTGTAAATACCTGTATTAGGTTTTGGTCTTCTCACTGGAATTGCTGAAAATGAGTCATTTTATATACACTGAAAACATCACCTCCTCTCCTTATGAAGTTAAGGGGGCTTCGAAATCCAGGGAAAATATTGGCAAAGTACAAAGGCACCTAATTTCAACCCAACAAACACATTTGTACACAGCTGAAATGGGATAATGCTGCAGAAATATTTGGACTATGTTCAACCATCTCCTTCCTGTCCTCTCTACCCTTTACCATTTCTTATTCACATACTCACAGTTTCTTTCTTGGGCTCCCGGTCAAGGTCGAGACGCAGCAGAGAGGTGTTAACCTTCAGGGCAAGAGACAGGGCCATGAGGCCACCTGTTTTAATCTCATTCTCTCGAAGGTCCAGGCGCAGCAGTCTGGGGCTCTCAGCAATGAATTCAGCCACAGCCACAGCTCCTAGAGCACACAACAACAGGAGGCCAGTCAAAAATGCCAAAATCCAACACACACGCACACACCAGAAAAAACTACAGCTGAGGAACAAATACATCATTTCCTACCTTCACAGGACAGCTTGGTGGAAGCAAGGCCCAGCCTGAGCACAGAGCGGTTGGCGATCAGCCCGTCTTTCAGCTTGTGGACTCCTTCGTTACCCACCGAATTATGGCCGAGGTTCAGAGTCTCCAGACTCTGTGTGCATGGCTGAGAGGAACAATATTTAAATTACAAGTGGAAATAATAATGAATAACATAATCACAGTGTTTTGCTGTGTTTTTTAACAGTACAGGAATAAGTACAGAAGTACAGTACAGAATGTCTATTCTTATTTAATACACTTAATGTACAGAATTCACCTGCTTGCTGCATACATGCTACATACATGCACATTCACATAATGTACATAATATATAATGTTCTTCCTCTCTCCCCCCTTTTGCACAAGTTTAGGAGCGTGTCAGGTTACATTTCACAGTGTGTTATACTTGTATAACTACGCATGTGATGAATAAAGAACCTTGAACTTGAATAAGCTTTGTACATCTAGTGTAATTTTAGAAATGTCAAAAAATAAGCAACGTTGTACTTTATGCAGGATTCAATGCCTACATGAAGTGTTTACAGAAAGTCATTCTCTTTAAGTATCATTGAGATTTGTTTTAAAGGTCTCATCCCCAAGTAGGCAGTTTTGATATTACTTACTATTTACTCATCCATTAAGAGTATTTATTAAGATCATTCCTGTTAGCTAGTGCTAAAACGTCAAATGCCCATTTAAATGAGTGAGCACCAAGCCGTGCTGCTTTTACATTTTTGGGCAACATTATCATTTCATAACATTTTAGCAGCCAAGTAAACTGTGGTCAAATCCAGGGCTGTGAATGATTAGCCAAAACAATCAAAGGTTCTTTTTTATCTGTGAGAATTGAAATTTTAGGACATTTTGTTTGAACAAAACAAACAAACAAAAACAAAAACCAACAGACACATTTATTGGAAAAATCTCAGAAATACTGGTTTAAGTAATCGAAAGGCAAAGACCACCACAGGTTATAAAAATAAGTGAATCCCTCTTATAATTATTAACATGTGTGGTTTAAGCATAGTTATCTGCCACATTAGGTTTGATGATAAATTTTTAACCCATTTTACATTATTGCATTTCCTTTTCATGTAGCTTAAAGTAAATCCTGTTTTTATCTAAAAAAGTTTGCTTACAATAACAATTTGTTGAAAAGTTGTATCACAATGCAATCACACTGAACCTAAGAATCAAATAAAACCGATGGCTTTATGTACAAGATACAGGTATGGCTCTATGTAACAAATACAGTAACTGTGATATATACAAATCAGGGCCATTGCACCTCCTGTGGGCCCAAGTTCCAAAATTCCAGGCTTCAGAAAATGTAGCCAGTTGGCCAATGACACCACTGGTGCAAGAAGCTTTAAACAGAGCTGCACACTCTACTGTATGCAATGGAAAACAGCACTTGTCTCCAATAAGATATCCTTATTTTGGACTTATCAAACAGTGTCATGTAATGCAAGTTGCCTTTTTGTCCACATAACAAACACGTCCACTTTAAAGACCATTAACATTGAACCTCAGTTTGATAAAGCATGAAACCTGGATGTTGTCATTCTGATGCTGCCAGTTACGTGGGTCCAGAAGGAAGCGTCTCTATGGCTACGGTAGCTTTTATGTATCACATGATGGGAGCTGGCTATTAAAATGAAATTCAAAAACTACATCATAGGTTAAAAATGACAAACAGTGAAGCGTAACTGCAGCCCTGCCCATAATGAACATAACTACACCAAGTCAACAAAATTAACCAAATCTCATTAATCACCATCAATAAACTGGAAGTAATGAGATCAACAAATGTACTGCAGTGGATTCATGCAGTCATTTATGTTATGTTAGTTTTTTCTTTTTTAATATACCCAATGGTTTGCAACAAGACCTCTGACCACTACATACAAACAGAAAAAAGGCAGTTATCTGTCCTTGACAAGGCTGAAGATGGAATGACTCATCAGAGTCTGTAGTACTAACACAATAAAAAGATGGAAGGAAAGGACACTGAGAGGAACAGATAATGACATTCAATCCCTCAATGACAGATGTGCGACTTCAGCAATGGATTATCTGTAACTAACCACTATGAATTTATTCCAGGTTGAACTGGAAATGGCACGACCAGGACATGAGATCACATTATTCACTTAGTGAAATACGTCAACACAAAATGTCAGGTGTATTAATGACAAGTTTATGCGGAAATGTCCAGTCAAATCAGACGTCATAGCACCTGTTTGCACAGCACACTAACACACCAGCTACACACCTGTCTAAAGTAATTGAACAGCAGTTTCCAAAAGGATATGCAAGTATGAATGCCCATGAGGAAAATAAACAGAGTTCTAAGTCTTATTTGTCCAGACATTAAGGAGTGTGAAACATAGCCTGTGCAACCTGAGGAGAAACTGGAAACCCCCAACCTTGCTACGTCTGCTTCAAGCAGGGTCCTGGATGTGACTCACCATTATTCCAGTAAAGATGACATGCTTTATGGGTAAAATGTATTACAATAATTAAATTACAGTCATAAACATTGACTGAGGTAGAATTAAAATGTGCACATGTGCAGGAAAGTGAGCCCTAGCTGGGGGTGGAATATCCTAGCAGGATATTAAGAAACGAAGAAATAAATAGCAGACTTCTATTCGGATCACTTATCTGACAGAGTTTATAAAAAAATAAATAAATAAATAAAAAAAAAAAATTGCCTTCCAGGTGCTTTTTTCTTTTCTTCTTTTTCTAAGTTTACACACATGGGCTGTTAAAACCTTCAATCAATGTGCCTGACTTCACTGTGACCAAGTGTGTGTATCTGTTTGTGTGTGTATACCAGTGCAGCAGCAAGGTAGCCCATGCCATTATGCGTGAGCTGGTTGTTCCATAGCACCAACGTGACGAGGCCTTTCCTCTGTTCTTTTAGTCCCTCACACACATAGGCCAGACCTGCACAGAAACACACACAGACCGAGTTCTGATGAGCATCTAGAAGATTACTGTAATGTTGATGAAGTGCAGTGGAAAAAACTTTAGCAACTGTAAACTGTAAAGCCCATATTAATATCCCTATGCATTGTCACAACTTCTATTGATATAAAGAAGACACATTTGAGGATTTTTAGGACCCCTTTAATGTCACTTTAAATGAAATCTAAAAGTGAACATGCAACAGAAATACAAAATATATTTCTTCTGCATAAATACATTTGCTTTAGCTTAAAACGAACAGTAAGGAAAATGGTTAAGTAAAAAACAAGCCAAAAAAAAAAACCCCACACCATTTAGCCAGAAAATGAAATCGGCAGCATCAACATGGTATGATTTTTAATTTGAGAAGTAGATAAAAATGAAATGGTTATGAAAAATAATATTCCAGTGTTTCCTCAATCTGTGGGCCAGTGCCAGGACAAAGTAACAGGAATTATTATTAACAGTAAACAGTAATAACAACATATTATTATTATTATCACTACTACTACTATTGTTGTTCCTATCGTTAATATTATAATTCCTTTTTTTTTCTAAAGACAGAAGTGACAACATATCTAATTAGCCTATTGTTACCATTAACCACTAAGATACATGTAATTATTGCCTTGAAGGCCTGAAGTGTTAGTCAGACTACAAGGGAAAAATAGAGTTCATTATGTTATGACTAACGAGTGGTTCAGCTAATATCTGCCCCCTTAAGTTATTATTATAGTAGACTTAATCATCAATCGCTGTATGTACACCAACTGCAACAACAGTGATTCAGTGCTCCCCAAAATACTGCAGTCTTAAAGTATGCAGTAGCATTATGGTGCCTAAATGTGTAGCAGGAGTAAAAATAACATTTTTGCACAGTGCTGTAACTAAAACATTTCAATTAACTGAAGATCCTTAGGCCACCCTGTGTGTGAGACCATGTACTTCTTATAGCTTTCATGGCAAGGTTTTTCCTTAATAAAATCAATCTCGCCAGCCACTAAAGCCATTTTGTCTTATCCGAAAGGACACTCACCAGGATTGTTTCTTTAAGTGGAGTTTCATTTAATTTTCATTTAATCAGGCTAAAATCAGTATATGTATGTTAAAGCTCGCAGCTGCCTTAATATGAAGATACTTCTGTTCAATACCTAATGTTATTTTACTGGTTTGTGTATTAGCTTTCACTTGTTTGCACTGCTTTAATTTTGTATTATTTAGCATTTTGTGTTTGCCTGCTTTTGGTTTTACTGCTCGTTATACAAATTTTTAATATCTGAATATGATCTACTTCTTTTATGTTGCCCCTTTGCTGAGACTGAAGGATTTTTAAAAAAGTTTCAGTGAAACAATATTATGGTACATAGAGCAAACAAATCTAACAACAAATACCACCCCGATGAAACAAAACTGTAAATAAATAAATAAATAATGATGGTACTTGTTACTGTGTCAGAGCACTATTACTGCTTCTTACCAGAGTCCAGGATGTGATTATTACGTAGGTCCAGGATCTGAATGTTGTAGTTAAACTTGAGCAAATTGCCAAGTTGGGCTGAGTCCTGCAGGCCATTGAGCTTGTTGTCAGCAAGGTACAACTCCCGGAGGTTCATATTCATCTTCAGAGCTGTAGCTGTATCAGTGAGATGAAAAACAAAAGAAAAGTGAGGGAAGAAAAGGTGAAGAGGTTAAAGAAAACGGTAAAAGGAATAATAATTTTATGTTTAATCAGATAAAAAGCTTCTCTGAAGGTGAAATAAAGCTCCACTTGCTATTGTACATCCTCTGTCACGCCCTAGTACTTTGGCTGACTTACCCAATAACATGAGTGGTCTGCCAGAGAGGCCAGCGTTCTCCAGATGGAGGACTGCCAGGCTGCCACTGATCCTGAGCGCTCGTGCTACAAAGGGAGCCGAGTGGTCCAGTAGGGGAGTGTTACGGGCATCAAGATACTGCAGAGAGCTCGTCTGAGGGGGAAACACCAACAGAGGTGCAAATTATTGGCTATACAACATAAACATCCCCAAGCCCAAAACAATCCACATTACTGTGATGAAAACAATCACAGCATGCCTCTTGGAATGAAATAAAATCCTAGTGCAAAGGCCAAGCAGGATAAATATGTAAGTGACTGAGTAAAATAGCCAAAACACACAGAAACATGCAAACTTTTAGTGGAACTGCTTTGATTTTAATTGAAGCCAACATAAAGGCAATGAGAAGTAGTGTTGTTATTTATGTAACCCGAGGCAGATCTCAGGGATTGAAGGACATGCACTTGCCGAAGCATTTGTTAATTCGATTCCATTTACTTCATTGAAATGAGTTATGAGTTTTCATTGATAATGTTCAAGCTGTGCAGCATTGCTTCATAAATCAGACGGTCATTGCTCGGAGACAGGGAATGCCTTTTGGTCCAAGCACTGATCAAATGCCAAAGAAGTTTCCCACACATAGTTTTGATTACAGTAAGACCGTTGTACACAGTTACCACATAATCACTGACTGTGATTAAGAATGTGGTGTTTTTCCCTCTAGGATTAAATTAATGACCCAAATGGAAAATAAAAACAAATGAGTAGGCCACAATAATAATAAAGAGTGCAAAGTAATTTGTTACTCTGCAGACAGTTTGCATACAGAACAGATCCACAGAAGATAGCCCTCCACTCTGTGATGAGCCACCTGGAGCAGCAGCAACGCTACATCCGAATGCTCTTAGTGGATTACAGCTCAGCTTTTAATACAATCATTCTGGATATTCTCATCACAAAACTGGTCACTCTTGGCCTCCTCCCTCTCACGTGTGCCTGGATAAAGAACTTTCTCACTAACTGGCCCCAGACTGTAAGACTCGGCCCTCATCTCTCCTCCACTCGCATGCTGGGCACTGGCTCCCACAGGGCTGTGTGCTGAGCCCCCTCCTGTATTGCCTCTGGACCCAGGACTGCAGTTCGACCCACAACAGAAACCTCATCATCAAGTTTGTTGATGACACCACGGCAGTTGGACTCATCTCAAAGGGAGACGAGGCAGCCTACAGAGAGGAAGTCCTGAAGTTGGCAGCATGGTGTTCAGAGAACAACCTGGCAGTGATCACCAAGAAAACCAAAGAGGTCACTGTCGACTTCAGGAGGCACAGCACTGACTTAGCTCCCCTATACATCAAAGGTGAGTGTGGGGGGGGTCCACACCTTATGGTTTTCAGAGTCCTCATCTCCACTGACATCTCCTGAACAGACAACATCACAGCGGCTGTCAAGAAGGCATCAGCTGCACTTCCTGATGGTCCTCGGGAAGTACAAACTGGACTGCAAACTGCTGCTGACCTACCGCTCGTCCATTGAGAGTCTGCTGACATACTGCATCACAGTATGATACGGTAGCTGCACTAAGGTGAATAGAGTGAGGTTTCAGAGTGTAGTCAAGGCAGCACAGAAGATCACAGGATGCCCTCTCCCCTCCCTGATGGACATTTATTTCTCACGCTTCCTCAGCAGAGCAACAAACATCATCAAGGGCAGTTCCCACCCTGGTTTTGACCTGTTCAACCTGGTTCCCTCAGGGAAGCGCTACAGGTGCATAAGCACAAAGACTATCAGACTCAAGAATACTTTCTTCCCAAAACTCCTTCAACTCACACATGCACTGACAACACAGTTCCACCACCCAATCCAAGGACTTCCCTCTATACACAGACTACATAACTACCATTACCAATACTTAATTTTTGTGCAATACCCCAGACTGTAAATATATCACACTATTTTCCCCCCCGATTCGTATATTTTATATTTTTGAATACTGCTCATATGTATACAGTGCTGCAGAACCCCCCTTTCTTTTCCCACATGTCTGCACTGAGTGGGAGATGCTCAGTATCTTATTGTACATGTGCACAGTGACAATAAATTGCATTCTATTCTATCCTATTAGTGCTGTTCACCGCAGTACACCGAGCCAACCTAACACACAAAAATCTCTGCTTTTTCATAAAAGTTTGAATAGTTTGGGAGGTTTTTTTGGGTTATGAGTCACACTTACGACAAAAAACAAACCAACAAACAAACGAAAGAACAGTAACCAGTAACTCCACATAGTTTGCTTTGATTAAACAACAGCTGTTCACATCAATGTGTTTTCTCTCATGTGCTGCTGTCGTCCTTATATATCAGTGTGTTTAGCCGTTAGTGATTTGAATTCTTAATAGTAATAAGTGATGACTGACGTCAAAGGGTGACTTATGTTTGCAGCAGCACTGACGATGAAAGGTCAGAGATAAGAAACAATACAGAATCTTGGTCTTTTCCCCCTAGACACAAAGCAATGACTAACACAACACAAGTAAGCAACAGTTTGAGCTTCAGCCTGAAGAGCTTTCTCACTAAAAACAAAGCCTTTTTACATTTTTCAATCACTTGTGTAAATTGTCTTCAGTGACTTTTCTGAGGACAGATCTTATTTCTTTCAGTCATTCCATCATCTTCTGTCACAGTTCAACTATTGTTTTACTACTTGTTTTTTTCATGTGCAAAACAAAAGCACATCCTCTTGATTTTAAGGTTTTCTAAATCAGCACATAACAGAAAACTGGTCCTAGTGGGACTATTAGAAGGAAAAAAAAAACGCTAAGGAGTTGCTCACATCATTGTAAAGAAATTCTGGCACACTCTGTTCTATTCAGTTCATTGAGATTTGCAAGGATTTATTCATGTACAGCTCTTTTAAGGACCAGTGACAGCGTTTCATTCAGGGTTGACATTCACCTTGATTCTTTTCTTTTTCAGCATTTCTGTTGTAGACCTGCTGCTGTGCTTGAGATCCTGTTGCATGACACAATATCAGACACGCTTCAGCTGTCAGACAGATGGCCTCACATTCGACTCCTTGGTACTTTGGTATAAAGACGAGTTGACAAACAACTCAATAACTGCAAGATTCCCAGGTCATGTGGCCGCAAAACAAGCCTCGCTTTGCAGACCCTAACTGATACTTACCCCAATTTCTTTTACTAAATACCAAGAATGTCCTTCATTTTTCACACACTGCTTTGACACTATGTCCCAATGCACTTCATTTAGTGTGCTTACTTTTATAATCTCTCTTTTTTAAATCATGTGTTATTTTAGAATGATGAATGTTTAACTGACTTTCTTTTTTTAAATTTAGTGACAGTCGTTTTCATTTATTTAACTTTAAATTTGTTTACTAGTTGTTATTGTGCCAGGTTAGCTCCTACTATTGCAGTTTGCATTACTAAGAGCCTGATGACCACTTTTTCCTGAAGGGTAGCTGTATGGGCAGAAACAACCCTCCTGGTCTTTCAAGGGTTAAGAGTTCAACTCTGCTCAACA
The DNA here is from genome assembly GCF_057381915.1 of Diplotaxodon limnothrissa. Lineage (NCBI taxonomy): Eukaryota > Metazoa > Chordata > Actinopteri > Cichliformes > Cichlidae > Diplotaxodon > Diplotaxodon limnothrissa. The sequence continues at coordinate 25,021,299 of NC_140609.1, forward strand.
CCATGACCTTTGCACACTGTAGTTGTTGGTGTATGGGAGGATGATCTCTCACCTTTCGCATCATGTGAGCTGCGGCCTGCCATCCTCGTGTGCCAATGTGCTTGTTGAAGGAGATGTTGAGATGTGTGGCCGACTCATAGTACTCTATCATGTCAAAGAGAGCTGAGGCACCCTGAGGGGGAGGAAGAGGGAGAGAATAGGAGAAACATTAACCAACAGATTAAAATCTAACAACTTAAAGAACTCTCACAGTTGGTCCATAGTGTTACAACGCTGGAAGAGATGTTGTAATGCAGCTTGGAGCAGTTGTAGTTGCCAGGGTAACAATCCCTCAAGGCAGGTGAGAAGTGCTGAGGTTCAGACAAGGTTCAGTCCACAAATTCTGACAACTTGCAATTCACCTATGCATGGTACAATCAATGTTCCCTCTAATGTTTCATGTGTCTGAGCGAACACGCAAACTCCCTGAGCGGACCCTTGGAGCACTGTGAGCAACAGTAGACGTGTGCACTGTGGTCACGCCAGCACTGAATCCATCCAAGTTACATGGTTTATTGAAATAATCAAATTACAGCATTTACATTTATGTTAGACTACTTACAATGAAAATTTAAAAAAAGAAATCTTGTTCATGACCTGTGTAGTATGTTAACACTACTGGAAGTAAAAATAACTTAAACTCCAATTTTGAAAACACAAGAATATATATATAAAGCTCTGACTTGCATTATGAGTATGAGCCTGTGGTCTGGGAGAGAGTCCTGTAACTCTGTCTGCAAAATACAGTATATAATGATTGTTGGGCAATTAAATATATAGTTACTTCTTCAAAAAAGTAACTGAGTTATGCAAACAACAAAGTTTTTTGCAGCTGTTTACCTAAAAATGCAGCCAAGGCATTTTTTTTAAATAAACAGTTAAAACTATTTTAAGAATAATCAGCTGTTCTGCATCAAATCTGATGCCACACAAATCATTTGTGCCACTCCAAAAAATAATTTCTGTCCACTATGAGATAAAGGAGAACAACAGCCTGATACCTGCAGGCCTGACGACAGGAGATGTATCACTCCTGTAACACCTGTAACATTCAGTAGTCGCATCATTGTTCTGGCAGACGCAACAAAACTATTGACAACACTACACACTAACTACGCAAGATTTGCGCTAAATGTGGCAAATCTCTCACATCTCAAAACACCGCCACAACTCCTAAAACTTCCCCCCTTCCTAAACAACTAAATGCCATGTTACCATATAATTTTTTGATTGGTCGACATGGTACATTTTTCCACCAATAGGAAAGGGCAGGCTTTTTTGGTCTTGTCTTTGCTCACAGGCAGAGAGTGTTTTCGAGCGCTTTCCTTATAAAACGCCGTTTTTACTGTTTCTTCCCGCAGTAAATATAAACAACGATAGCATTCAGGAAGAAAACCAAACATTGCATATATTTTATCATAACTCCGGTTTTACGTGGCCTATCAACACAATTTAAAAACAGGTATAAAGTCCACACTTTTCCCGTCAATTGTTCCGTCTGTCCTGCTCACATCTCCAATGGTTGTACACGTTGTCCTTAACGTGGCTTCACTCCACATCAGCCACGCCGCTTTGCTAGCTAAAACAATTTAATTTCAATTCAGGTTAGATTTTTTTTTTTGTGCGCAACGCAGATTTTCTGTGCACAGAGACCGTGCCAGCAGTGCGCAATTGCGCACGCGAGCAGCTTAGAGAGAACATTGGGTACAATCATCACCTTCACAGGCTTCCTAAATAAAACCAGCCTCACCAACAGCTGTCATCACTGGTGACATGGTCATGCACTGTGAAATCATCCCTAACAGTGAGACTGTGAATAATGAGCTCGATTTTAACTCCCTGAGCTGTCAGAGTTTGTGTTTGGGGTGAGTACCTGAACTGTGGTTAAACTACTGTTCTTCTACACCCAGCACACTTAAACACTGAGGATTTTGGCACTGACCTCTCATTCTACTTAGCGGATTTGGCTTCCTGCAACTTTATCCTTTTAAACAACACGAAGTTCATGTAGAAGAGTCACTGTTTTGACACATTGGAGGAGGTCTGGTGCACTTTGTGATCACACATGAAACTGTGAAAAAGAAGCTGAAAAGGTTCACGCTTTGAATGGAACTGTGTAAAGGCTCTTTTGGTTGAAAAGTAAAGTACAAAATGCTTGATTAACTTGACGTCCATCAAGCAACATCATCATGTTGTTTCTGAAATATTCCAGAGTACTGCAAAAACCAAAGTGCTGTGTGATTGTAAGACTCCAAATGTGCGTGGTAAGAATCAGAGGCAGGACTAAAATTAAATATCAGGTGATCAAGGATGACATAAGTGCACTCATGATCAGTGTTTTAATCTGGCTTTAATAATGATGTCAGAGGGGCAACTCAGTATATCAGTAATTCCTGAAAAACTACATAAAGATGATGGCACCGTAGTGAGGATGGATGTCTGGTTCTTTTGCTTTTCCTATTTTCCAAATATAACTCATAGCTGAGCATATCAGCTTGCTGCTGCAACACTAGATCTCATGACTGGATTCTGTGTTTCTCATCTGTTTCAATGGAAAAAATAAATAAATAAACATACAATAATATCGAAATAAATAAATAAACTGACCCCACAACTGATCAACCAACTGCAGGAGGTGATCCAGATTAAATGTGAGATTATCCTTTTCTGATGCTGATAAAAACTAACAAAGTCAGACAGGCTATGCTACTGCATAGTATCTCCTAACCTTTCCACTTTGCATTCGTTTATACTGGAAGACATTACCGAGTATACAGCAATGTGTGTTTATCTACAGGGTGGAGGAAGATGAGTCATTCAGTCCAATAAAAGCCATCCTGTAACTCTGCTTCCCGTGCTTGCGCCTTCACAGGCTTCTTAAAACATCTCTTTCTAACCATTTTTCTCCTTTCATCTTCCCATTTCATTCCCAACAAGACGCCACTGCTGCACAGTCGAGTCAAGTACGAGCCAAATCAAGCCATCTACTGTATACCTCTCACACCCACTCAAAAATGAACCCATCCTCTTCCCGAGTCGATTTATTTTCTATGCCAGCTTCCTCTAATCCCAGCTCATCCGGCAACACTACTTCAGTATTTTCTCCTTTCAGAGCTTCATTTCATCTCAGCCCAAGGCGAGACACTTGCCTGAGACTGAAAAACTGCTCTCTGGTGACTCAGTCGATGACTCATTCTGCCACTTTATTCACATTTCTGGGGTAATGTTGCATGTTGGGTGAAATTAAAAAAAAGAAACAAAAAACAACAACAACAAAAACCATCACTCTACACTGTTACTTAATTATATATATTTTTTAGATTGTATGGTTTTTTGGACTGAAATAAAATGACACATAATGTCTCTCCAATTTAATTAGTAGAAGAACTTGTGAGATGGAATGCGGTGATACAATTTTTGCGGTATCGGTGCTCCGGAGCTGATAATGCACTCTTTAAGCCCTACACAAAACATCTGCCAATATTTGCGCAGAAGCCCTTCAGCACTGGTAGAAAAATGTTATCCATTTGGTTGTCTGGATATGTTTATCTAGTGCATGAAAACTGATCCATGGCTCACTGCATTTACACCTGGTATTAAAATGTATTTTTTCCATCTGGACTGTGCGAACATTGTGACTGGATCACAATAGGCAAATTAGTTAGAGCCGGCAGACTTGTTACTGGTTAACTGAAGCAGGTCCGTAAATGGATGTATAAACTTTTGTTAGGTTTGAAACTGTGACACAAGACCCACTGGTGGGGTCAGTGCCATTACAGGTAGGGCATGGATGACCAGGGGAAACTATGAAGTGAAACTACTTTGAATGAATGGGATTTTTGTTGGGGACTTCCCCAACAAAAATCCCATTCATTCAAACAAGAATTTGCTGGTGCTTTTATGGTGACCTCTATTTATCTAAAAATAACTTTTGTTATCTGTGGTCTATAAATATTCTGGCATGTATGTTTTTTTACTCTGAAGAGGTACTTTTACAAACACCAGGAAAGAACCACTGTTTACATCTGCTGAGATCACTACTCATCTGTCCTTCACATGCATAGTCTCTAAATCAGGGGTCAACGGCAACGAAATGCAGTTTTTATCCATCCAGAAGTGCTTTAGCAATTATATTAATATTATGTTAATTGTATACTGATTGAAGAAATATAATGCAATTTGGTCCTCGAAATTACTTTTTTTTCTTAGAGAGATTTTGTTTGTTGTTGAGTGCAATGTTAAAATAAGTTCTTTAAAACCAAAAAATTATTTAATATGAAGGTAATATGAGCAGAGAGTACAAATATGTTGAGCTATTGGCTGTGTTAGTTCAGTGAGAGAGTTCTTCATAAAGAAAACATTTTTCACTAGAAGTCAAAAACTAATGGGTACACTTATGTCTGCATTTTTATTTTGTGCACAAAATTATAGCAGAAGTCCTGCCACGTGTCTGGCCAGAAATAAAGTTTGTTTGTTTATTTGGTAGTTCAATGAAAGGCTTCAGTTAGTTAAGAGTGAGAAAAAAATGCATTCACATTTGCAGTTTGGTTTTCACATACAATATTTGAAATAAAAACAAACAAACAAACAAACAAACAAAACACTACATTTTAGGAAATACTGGTAGGTTTTTTTCTTGTTTGTTTGTACTACTTGAACACTGAAGTCGCCTTCCAATCAGATAACAGTGCCTGCAGGGGCTCACAGCTCACTTAGGTTTGAGACCCTTGCTCTAAATAATAACATAAAACACTGATGCATATTTTAATATTTAAAGACATCGAGTTACTTTGTCTTTAAGGTCACTGAAGAAAATATTTCGGCATTATTAACTAACCATGATTAAATAAAGTGAAAGCTGCCCAGAACCATCAGGTTTCCAAGACCTCAAGGACTGCAAGTTAACAGACTCTGCAAACGTGCCGTTAACAGCAGGTGACAGGGAGCTAAATTAATTCTGCAGTTAAAGAGTGAAAGTACTGACACAGTTTTGACAGACAGGAATTACGTAATGAGCAGTAATTAAACTTTCTGGTCCAAAGCAAACTTCTTCCTGTATGACTCTGGCAACAGAGTATGTGTGTTCTGGAGGGTGTGTGACAGGAAGTGGTCAGTGTCCATGTGTTCCACACTACGACACTGTCTATCTGTGCATGTCTGCAGCCCAAACATTTTAATGGTGTTTACACAAGTAGACATCTGGGGTAATCAGAAAACTCGTGACCACATACTTCATGTCCTGCTAGTCCTGTAATCGTGGAAAAGTTAATGAGAGTGTAACTGAAAGCATGAATCAAACATGAAAGAAGATGAGAAAAGGGGGAGAAGCAGATATTTAAAGCATCTTACATCTTCATCCAGGTTGGTTTGCTCCAGGTCCACCAATTTAAACTGGACCCTCTTCAAAATCTCTTCCAGAGACTCGCATGCCTTGTAGTCCAGCTTTTCACCTAAAATATATCCACATACACTTGATCAATTAACCATTCAGCCATGCAGTATTAGATGCTGTTTATAAATTAAAGTTAGAAAAACTGCAATTACTATTTTCCACATGTTACACTGTTAATTGTACTGTATCGTTTGTGACTGTTGTAGTGGGGGTTTTGTTTTTTTGGTCTGGTACTTACCTTTTAAATCTAAGCACTCATTTCGTTGTGTCAGGTCTTTCAGTTCCTACAGAAACAAAAACAAGTAGTGTCAGGAAGGGTTTCCCCATTGAAGCAATCTTTTCTTTTCACATGTTCAAGCCTTCACGTGATTCAGCAGGCAGTTCACGAAATGGTAGATATCACATAAATCAAGACAAACAATTGCTGCTAAAAAAAAAAAAAAAAAAAAAAGCATCTGCAGCATACATTAGCTCCAGGCTCCAGGCTCCCTTAGAGTATTTATCTTCTGGTTTTGTTTTAGGATGCACTGAAAGGGAATGCTCAGTCACCCCCAATGATGACAATTTTGGCTGTATGGGATAGTGTGTTACAGAAAGTGTTACAGTTAATACAAAGTCTTGCAACATGGATGGGAACTGAGTCCCAAAGTAAAAACCTAAAGGCATGTAAAAGTGAAACTAAACTCTAAACCCAAATGCTTCATTTGGAAACTACAAATCACTGAGAAACTGACACATACACCCACAAAATGTAGAAACAAGCAATATTTCCTGTATCAGTGCCAGTTAGCGGCCTGTTTGAGGGCACAAGACGATCATGAGTTTGTCTGTGTGAGTTGGTAGAAACGTTTGTATTCACAGTTAACCGGCCCCAGCATCAAATGATCTTTTAAAACCAAACATGCTAGTGACTTAACGGTGAAAACTTTTACCTCTTGTGCCAGTAGAAGACCTAACCACCCACAGAAACATTAAAAACATACAGGGTGCTGCCCTCAACACTATGTACAGGTAAATCCCCCCTCTCCGGTTGACTGCCCAACCAATTCAGCATGAACTTCATAACCCCGGCCCTCCTGTCTCACTGTCATTACTAATGTGTATTGCTGAAGGTGATCACACTGGTTTATTTGTATACGGAATTCATTGCCTAACATATAAATTATGAGTTCCCTAACACACACACACAAATATCACATGACAATTGCTCAAAATATTGCACTATTAATACAAGCAGCAGGAAATGCAGTGAAATTAAATAATGCTGGAGAGCTGAGAGTCACTGAGCTGTGACATAAAAGTAAATGTACTGATAAACGTCACATTATCATTAGTTTTAATATCTTTTAGCACCCATAAGATGTTGACTATATAAACACAGACAGGCAAACATTTCTGGCAGTTTAACAGCAAGCACATTTTCACTAACAATTAACATGAGAACCTGTCAGAGAGTGTGATTTCAGCAGTGCAAATTCCTTTCAGGCAGAATTGCCAGAACCAAAAATAGTGCATGACGCAGAGTGTGCCTCTGCACGAGTGGTTGCATGGGTGTGCATCTTTGTGTCGTGGGAAGACTATATCACGCCATGTTTCAGTTTAACATCTTGTTCGTTAAATGCTTTTACTCTTGCTTTACAGTCCCCACAAGTAATCTATTCCGTAGTTCACACAGTCATCTAGTATAAGGATTTTCTGCCCAATATCAAGACAGATATATAGCATCCAAGTACTCATAGCCAAAAGACCGAGGTGATGTATGACAAAATCCTCCACTTTTTTCTATTAAATGTGACTGTTACAAGGTCCTTTTTTGTGTAGTACACACTGGCAACATCATTCCACAAAAACAATCAAATAAACAGTAATACGTGTCAGTCAAGTTTTGCCAATTAAAGTAAGGACAAACAATTAAACTGAACATTTAGCATGTAGTCTAACAGTGAAGAATTTATTTTAATGACTAATCTTAACACAATTTCTCTTCACTGAGGTTAAATGTATGTTTAAAGATATACTAACATTTTATTAGTTTATGTAAGGTGTCCATTATTTGCACCTTGCAACTATTTTAATTAACCACAGAGAGTAGTCTATAAACTTATTAAATTATAAAAGAAATTACCCATATATGCCCCATCATGTGATATTTTCAGAGTTTATATCACTCCAGTTTACAGTTATATGGTCAGAAAGATGATGTGATACCAAAGTGGCCGGATCCATTCCCTGATTTGGGATAAAGCTGCTTCCACAGCGCATGCAGATGTACAAGCGGTGCAGAACATTTTGCAAAGAATTTCCTGGAGTTCTTGTGGATTGTGAGATCCTCATTTCAGACACCTATGCATACATAAGAAGCAAGCGTGCATGCTGGCTACATGTAAGACACTGTGCTCTTCAAGGAACTGCAGCAGCAGAAATGTGACACAAGGCTACCAAGTATCCAGGTTTCAACACTGTGGTCAGAGTTAATGCAGTAACAGGCATTCAGCATATAGCTGCTTAATGGTAAACCCCCCCCCCCCAAAAAAAAAAAGAAACCCCTCAAATCTACACAAACAACTAGCCAGAAAAGTGCCACGTGTACTTAAACTTAATAAAGAAAGCCTTAAGAGTGAATGAGGAAAAACAGTAAACGGTTATTCATCTCTTGCTAACTCCCTCCTCTTACTGGCCAAACATCTGGTATGTTTATGGGCGGCTAAGGGTGACTAAGCAGAAATGAGAAGGGTAGAAGTGGACTAACAGCAGTGGAGAAGTACAGTGGGAGGGCAGACATGAGCAATCAAAATACGAGTGAGGGAAGGAGGGAGATGAGGCACTTCTGTGATGACGAGACATCCCCGTACTGTCAACCAGTCAGCCAGTGGAAATGTACCCAGACTAAAAGACTAAGTGGAGCTCACAGAGGCAGCTTAGCACATTGACGTGCAGTTCTACAAGTAACTGTAATGTTAGCCTGGCCTCTTTCAGCTGACCAGACATGTGATGAGCCCCTTGAATCACAAATGTGTTTCCATCTTGAGACCAACTTTCCTTCAACTTCATCACTCTCACAAACCAGCAGGTACAAATGTGCAAATAGTTGAGAGGCCCACTGAAGGGTTTACAGTTTATGTTCTACAGTAACTGAACAAACAGAAGTAAGTGCTAATTCACTGCTGCTGCCAACTCCCATCTCCTGTTAGCCTGATAATAAAGGAGTTGGCTTGGTGATGAGATGCTCCTACAGAAATAAAAACCGGGAGACAGCTACTCACATGTTAATAATATAAACACAGTTCTAAAGTATTACAATTATCAGACCAACTATTAAACTATTCCACTGATGACTGGGGCATTTATCTAAACAGAAGAAAGTCAATATAAGAGACAGGCCATTACTTGTACAAACAATTATCCCTTCTGACGCATTTGCATGAGAAATACTGAACTGTCACTTATTGGTAGAAAACATTTTAGAACAGTAGTATAAGTTTTCCTCCTGTAATACAATAGAAACAATTAAATGCACGGCTTTCTCTCTTGATGCAGGACAATTCAACCTCACCTCATTACTCATTAAATTACACCAAAATAATATATACTTAAAGTGTAAAGATCCTTAAGTATAACAAATATGTGTCCTTTTTTCAATATCAGGTTTCCAGCATAATCATCATTAATACTGATTTACCAACGTAAAGCTATGAGTTTCTTCTTAACAAAGAGGTTTGTAAAAAATGTATTTTCTTTTTGATTTTCTCTGCATGCGTGTGTACTAACTCACATACAAAGGCACAAGGTTGGCAAACTATAAAAACTAACAGCCTCGAGGCTTCCCCACTGGATCTGAAGAACTGCTTATATTAGAGGGATTATGAGACACATGACTGAGCAGGCTAACCCACAGGAGAAGGCCAAAAAACACCCGCGTGCCTGACGGGAGTAACAACCACTCTTACGGAAAAACCCTGTATCTACAGGATACCATCACAGCGCTTGTCCAAAGTCATGCAATGAAGGATCACACCATGCCCTCAAACCACATTAACAGGCCTTTGAAGTGTTTTCATGACAAAAACAAAAACCTTCAGGATGTAATTTTTGGAAAAAAAATTTGTTTGACCTCACAAAAGGATTTTTGGGTGCCGTCCAAATGTTTAACTGTTGGATGTTTGTCCACCTCTTGGTTGTTGAGTGGAGCCCAGAGCTGCCATAATTTGAACAGTTTCAGTTGTTGTATAGTATACATGTCCTGTATCCGTATTGAACAATCATTTGGCTAATGGTTTCACAGTGTTTCTCAAAGAATTAGTTCCAAGGGAAACCTGAGCTGGGTCAGCAACTGACCTTTCAAAATAAGAGTACTGGGATTGTTCATTATATCTGGATGGTTTGGTTCTCTTTCATAAACAATGAAAAGAAAAATCAACACTGCAGCTTGACAAGGCAAAATGCATAAAAAAATTAATATTGTATACCAAGGCAATAGCTAAAAATAATAGTGATTAAAAGTTTCATAAATCTGTGAATAAAAATATCATACATTAAACTAAAGTTCTCGACATCTAAGCTTTAAATAAGACAAAATACCTGAGCAGCTTGAATTAAAGATGATATGAAAAACAAGGATAACAGAAGTAAGGAAAAAATGTATACAAACCCCCCAAAATTCACATTATCAGTATTAAAAATAAACAAACAATAAAAACAACAATTCTGATTGAATCTATGCTTTGTTGTACATGACACCAACAGGATTTTGTATTTTTGGGTGGGTTTCTTTTAGGTGGCAACAACTTTTTTTTCTCCACATATTTATGCAGAGACCTTTCATGGTTAGCACTAACATTGAACCATTGGTCATAAAGCAATTACCATCTAAAAGCAGCAATATCTACAGTAACAGTGAGAGGGAGGATTGGCCACATTAAACTGAGCTTAAAAAGGACGGAGAAAGCAGCGGGTCTGTGGTTGCAATGGTTTTGTTGCGTGCCAAGACATTTAGGACCAAGGTCCACAGGAGGCCAATATGGTTGTTATTAACAATAAATAAATAAATAAATGAATATAACAAAATAAAACATTCATTATGTTATTATGTGCAGTTGAAAACCGGAAGAATTATTAAGTGTTTTTCCTCCTCTAGGTAAATTAACATTTGTGGGAAGCTCATCCTGTTTTTTGCCCACAACACATTATATGGATCAAAATAATGAGCCAAGACAATTTGTTGCTGCTTAAAATGAGACACCAGTTCATACCCACAGTGTTTGTATTTAACGTTTCAGTTAAAAATATTGCTCTTGTTTCTTCATACTAAACTGGATTGTTAGCTAGTAATATTAAGTATTAAAACCACCTCTATGAAAAATGAATAGATACACAGCTAAATAAGCAGAGAGCTTGAAAGTTCCTAATGTTGCATAGACAGTAGACCGCATCTGGTTAGCTGATACACTGCAACTATATCTTTATGTAGAGACACCATAGTAAACAAAGGACCTGCGTCACACACAGGTTAGTCACATTGCCGTTATCCCTATGGGCATAGGCTCAGTCGGTTACAACACTCTCAGTCGATCTACTGAAATCGACTGAGACTGAAATGGGGATGTTCAACCTCTAAGCCCTAAAAGTCTCAAGGTGGACAGGGCTTTGTAATTTATCACCCTTCCTGTGGCATTATTTTTATAACTTTGTCACTAAAAAATAACTTTTTTTCCCCCAACAACAGACAAAAATCCAAAGCTTGTGCAATACAGTCTTTAAAACAAACAAAAAAAAAAAAAAAAAGACTTTATCACTAGTGGGCTGGCAACATCACTGACTTAATCTGTCAGTTGTGTGTCAACTGTGTGTTTGTATTATGTTGAGCCTTACCTGTATCTGTTTCAGCACTTTGGGTATAGGTTTACAGTTGAGTTTTTGACAGGCTTGTTTATAGGATGAGAGGATCTCCTCCACCGTCACATTCTGAGCTGCAAAACAGAATACAGTCAAAAAGGTTAGGGTCGCTTTTATTGGTATGTTTCTTCATACATAGTTCTTGAAAATGAAAACTCACTGCACTGAATGTGGCTCATGTTTGTGGGGCGAAAAAAAAAAAAAAAAAAGATTCTCCAGACATAGTGTCAGCATTTATATTAGAAGGCTTAAAAAAAAGTCCAACATTGAATTTCATGCACACAGCTTTCTGGGCAAAAATGCCATTTTGATGTCATAGGAGATTGGCCAGACTGCTTTGTTGAGTTGAGAGGAATGTCACAGTGACTCAAATAACAACTTGTTACAAGCACGGTATGCAGAAAAGTATCTCTGAATGCACAACATATCAAAGAAAAACTGCGCTACAGCTGCAGAAGACCTCACTGGCGACCTAGTTAAGATTCTGCTTTGTATTAATTAACAATTCAGGCTGCTGCTGGTGGCAGTAGCAAAGGAACATTGTTTAAATTCAACAGTCTGAGTTAGAGCAGGGCGATATGGCCAAAAATATTTATCACGATATATATTTGAAAATTTGCGATAACGATATAACTGACAATATAATTGATGCGAGACAAAATACAACTCCACAACATTACTAGCGCAAAAAGACAACCTTCCATTTATTTTCACTTAAACAAGAAGCTGGTTTTTATGTACATTAAAGCTTTATAAAAATTTAACAGTGCAAATGCAAATTCCTTGCTAAAAGTTTAACCAAAAGGCATTTCCAGTAGAAATGGGCTGACATATCCTGAGCATAACCATGTATAATATCCACTGAAGTTAAAAAGAGGTGCTTTGCAACATTAAACTGCAGTGTGCAGTACGTATTTTTCAGACCATAAGGTGCACAGGATTATAAGGCACATTAAGCGAAACAAAGCAGTCAGATAAATCAAACTTTATTAAACTCATTCTTCTTGCTTCCTCCACTTTTGTACCATTGATTCATTAATGTTGAATTCTCTGGCAGCTGCTCTATTCCCATGTTGTTGCAGTATATTAATGACTAACCTCGTATTGTGGATGGATTATCTCAGTTGTTCTCCTGACTGAAGTTTGGTCCGTTTACAGCATCCTGCCATGCAATTGCATTTGTCTCTAACCATGAGGAACCTTCACGTTAACTTTTATAAGTGGAAAAGTGTTAGTGTTCGTCCTCCAGCTTCACTGTTTATGTTATGCTAACATAGCTGTGTAGCTAGCGATCACGTAGCACATCATTATATACCAGCTAGCCCAACTTCAGTAACCCTACAAACGTCACTGCTGTTTAGTTTCCTGTCTTCATTTATGTTGGAAGTGATAGCAGAGCTGTACATTTGAATTTTTTCAGAAATCTCTCAGTCAGAACATGCAATATCATGCTTAAGTAACTAGTGAAACTAGCGAGCTAACTTCCGCTAGCTTCTTGCTAACTTCTAACTCCGTTAAATGTAATACATTTTGTTTTCATGGATGCCTGGAAGTTAAACTTCATAGTTACACCTGGTAAGGCAGCAATGCTGATCGTTTTATTAAAGATGAAAGAATTTAGACAGTTTTTAACTCTCAGTGATGCTGCAGTGTTCGTTTGACCTGAAGTATACGGAGTTTAGGACCCAGATTACTCCCAGATTTAAGAGCATCTTAGTCCGACAAATACGACAATAACGACGGCCGCTTGCATGTTCTGCAAAAAAATGTGCTTTGTCGTGTATCTGACGGACAAACACCAAACCAGTTCCACATCACTGAAGTTGCACCATTTTTACAAACCAATTCTGGTTCATTTGTTTCACTCAACAATCGGCCATGTGCGTATGAAAACAAAGGCACTGCGCATGCGCGTTTTACTCATATTCTATCGCGATATTTCATTTTCCTATCGTTGCCTAACATTATACCGGTATTACCGTGAACGGTATAATATGGCCCAGCCTAGGGCTGGGCCATATTATACCTAAACTCCGTATATACCTGAAGTATACCTAAACTCCGTATACTTCAGGTCAAACGAACACTGCAGCATCACTGAGAGTTAAAAACTGTCTAAATTCTTTCATCTTTAATAAAACGATCAGCATTGCTGCCTTACCAGGTGTAACTATGAAGTTTAACTTCCAGGCATCCATGAAAACAAAATGTATTACATTTAACGGAGTTAGAAGTTAGCAAGAAGCTAGCGGAAGTTAGCTCGCTAGTTTCGCTAGTTACCTAAGCATGATATTGCATGTTCTGACTGAGAGATTTCTGAAAAAAATCAAACGTACAGCTCTGCTATCACTTCCAACATAAATGAAGACAGGAAACTAAACAGCAGTGACGTTTGTAGGGTTACTGAAGTTGGGCTAGCTGGTATATAATGATGTGCTACGTGATCGCTAGCGACACAGCTATGTTAGCATAACATAAACAGTGAAGCTGGAGGACGAACACTAACACTTTTCCACTTATAAAAGTTAACGTGAAGGTTCTTCATGGTTAGAGACAAATGCAATCGCATGACAGGATGCTGTAAATGGACCAAACTTCAGTCAGGAGAACAACTGAGATAATCCATCCACAATACGAGGTTAGTCATTAATATACTGCAACAACATGGGAATAGAGCAGCTGCCAGAGAATTCAACATTAATGAATCAATGGTACAGAAGTGGAGGAAGCAAGAAGAATGAGTTTAATAAAGTTTGATTTATCTGACTGCTTTGTTTCGCTTAATGTGCCTTATAATCCTGTGCACCTTATGGTCCGAAAAATACGTACTGCACACTGCAGTTTAATGTTGCAAAGCACCTCTTTTTAACTTCAGTGGATATTATACATGGTTATGCTCAGGATGTGTCAGCCCATTTCTACTGGAAATGCCTTTTGGTTAAACTTTCAGCAAGGAATTTGCATTTGCACTGTTACATTTTTATAAAGCTTTAATGTACATAAAAACCAGCTTCTTGTTTAAGTGAAAATAAATGGAAGGTTGTCTTTTTGCGCTAGTAATGTTGTGGAGTTGTATTTTGTCTCGCATCAATTATATCGTCGGTTATATCGTTATCGCAAATTTTCAAATATATATCGTGATAAATATTTTTGGCCATATCGCCCTGCTCTAGCCCAGCCCTAGTCTTTTTTTTTTTTTTTCTCTCTTTTTTTTTTTTCTCACCTTGAGCCAAAAAGGGTGTAGTTTGTGGGTGTGATCACCCGTGTGTACACCTGTGAGCATGGACGCGTTTGTTTTTTGTTTTTTAAAAGGTTCCTTCATGTAATGATCTGCTAGAGGGTGTGGGGGGGCCACAGCCCCGTCCTCCAGGGCATGAAGCAGGTATGGAGGGCCCAGCCCTAGTCTGAGTTTTGTTGCTGACCATGTCATTCATTTCTAATCATAGTGTACCCATCTTCTAATATTTGCTTTCACCAGGATAATGCACCATGTTACAAAGTTCAAACCATCTCAAACTCTTGTCTTGAAAATGGCAACGTTGTGCTCAAATGACCTCTGCAGACCCCATTTCTCAGTCCAATAGAGCACCTTTGAAATGTGGTTGAATGGGAGATTCACATCATGGATTTGCAGATGACAAATTTGCAGCAAGTGTAATGCTTTCATGTCAATCTGGAACAAAATCTTTGTGGAATGTTTTTAGCCTCCTTTTGATCTATGCCACAAGAATTAACCCAGTACTAGCAAGCTGTAACTACTGGTCAGTAAGTGCAAAACACTAACAAATGGCTGAATCTGCTTTGATCCATCAGAACAACTCAAGACTTTCCATGACTCAAAAAAAAATGAACATAATAAAGTCTAAGACACGGAGACTTAGAAAATATTCTTTTTTCATGTGAGCTGTTAGTGTTTCTGCCTTAGGGAGCACTCTCTTGAAAGAGAGAATCAGAGATTGCAACCCCTTTAAGTACTCCCCTACTTAAGTCAGCAAAAAGGAGGTATTGTTCTTGGTCTGCGTGTGGGTCAGCCACCGTTGCCATCCTAGACGGTTGTGGGGGCTAACTCCAGTCAGATGACTGGGCAGCATTCAAACCCGCTGTTCCGCCTGAGAGACTCAGCAGAGAAATGAAGTGAAGCACTTATGCGCCAAAAAAAAAAAAAAAAAAAAAAGACAGAAGAATACAGAAAATTACTAATAGAACGTGAGATGAAAAACAGAGTGTATAGAAGGAGGTTTGAAAGATCACAACAGTAAATTACATTGGCAGAAAAACAATGACATCCATTCTCTTTCCAACCAGTGTATCTACCCTGCAGAAAGCAAAGCTGTAACACACTGGCTGTTCTGTCTGTCTCTGTGTGTGTTATTGACTTTTGCTGCCGTCAGCATTTTGATTTGTCTTGCCAAGGTGAGAACTTGTCCACTTCACTGTTGGCTCCATTTCTAATCTCCTTCATCTCACACAATGTCCCCCATCACTTTAACTTACACCCTCTCAAATGTATTAATCACACCTGACGGAAAGGCTTCAAGCACCAGGAGTATTTAACAATAGAAACCACACGTCCCACACGCCAACACAAATCCCTAGCCTAATGAGGACACACACATGATCTTTCTCTTCATATTTAGCTAAAACACAAAGCCAAAAACACAAAGATGAAATCCAGCACAAAGAGTCTTCAGCCATCGCCACAGTGATTTGACTTTAGAAACATGAAGCAGTAGAAACGAACTGCTCATCACTCTCTTTGTTACCTGTTAAAGATCAGAGTCCGGATGCTGCGCTGAGGTTGGCATTCATTCAGCTTTAACATCACTCTGGGTTCTTGGCTAGCTTAGTGTTAACATGCTGTCTATGTAGGTGTAAGTATAAACTGGTTGTTTCTGTCCTCAATATAGTTTGCACTTTATCACTGTGCCCTTTTGTGTAAAAAAAATAAAACTAATGTCCATATGGACGATGTGGGCTGTGCCACTATTTACCTTCTCCAACACATACAGAAATCAGCTGATTGTCATGTAAGTGGAACCGATAAACAGGTTTGATAGGCAAGCAGACTAACAATTCCAAGGAATTGAACTACTGGGAACTGTGAAAGGCCAGTGACAGGTGACGTGAGATTTGTGTAATTTTAATGCAGAATTACTTGCACAACATTTCCAATAGGACACATTAATCAGTTTGTTTGTCATCCAAGAGCTATTATAATTTTCAGACTACTTAGTATTTATATTTTTAGATATTATTTTACACATCTCATAATTATATTTACTGGGTATATGAACTGTCTTTTCAGCAGTATTTCAGCATCCATTCTATATACTTTTAGCACCTGCAACTTGAATGCAAAAGCAGACATACAATCCAATCCAAATGACAGAAGTTGAATTGTCAGTGCGTTATTATTTTTAGTAATTCCTAAGTAAATCAAATGGCGTAATTATAAATAATTTGCGTCAAAGATGCAATGAAAGCAGTGTAAGTAGTTAAATGATTCTTGGTCCACTAAAGCACAAATCTGCTCAAGTACTCTGTGTCAGACGATAAAAAAACAAAACAAAAAAACAACCAAACAAAAAAAACATAAATCACGTAAATTGTTAACATTATTTTGTTTTATAATCATTGGCCACTGGCAAACGGTTGAACGGTTAACCATAAAGGTCAAAAACTAGCAATTTCTTTGACTATGTAGTCTCTTCAGTCACGTTAAAAGAAAACAAACACAAAAAAAAAAAAGAAGTAAACAACAAAAAGCTGAACTGCCAGTGTTCACCAGCATTATCACAAGTCATGTAGCTATGGATGCACATGATTCGCCGACTAAACAATTGAAGCTTATTAAGTTATCCTGGTTATCCTAGCTGGTTACAATAAACATTATTTTACTCCGATTTACAACAGCTGTTAACTCTGGAGTTATGTGGGAACCTTCATTAGCTTTGGTTCCAGCCTGGACAGCTCATGAAGAACTGCAGCCCCAACAGACAATAGCCCCTTCTCTGCTCTCAGGGGTCCAACAAATATGAATCACTGTTGAAGCAGCAAGGAAAAGAGCCCTCATCTGGCTTCAGAAGTGCAAGTTTGTTGACAAGTTGGCCATCTTAAATGTCGGCCTTTAAGATGGGGGTGGGAGCTTCAGTCCTGCTGAAGTCATGTGCCCTCAAAAAAAGAATTAATTCTAATTACTGCTGTAAAATATAGCCACCAACCACACTCTCCACTAGACTGCTGTTAAAAACTGACTAGAGCCCATGACTGGATGAGGATGCCCTTTCATTACAGTCCTGTCTTCACTTCAGTCATAATAGTACTCCATCTAAATTTTGATACTTCTGTAAAGCTGTATCTGGATATTCGACGAATCTATTTTTCATCTCATTCAACATTTTTTACTTAAATTTAGCAATTATTTTATTTCAGCTCAAAACATTCAGTTATCAGCATTCACACTGCAGTTTCTTCAGAAAATGCATTTTCTAGTTTACATTTGTGCTTCACCTACGGAAAGTATCTGGATCTGAATTTGTTAAGTCCTCCTGGATGTCACTTCCACCACTGTGTAAGAAAGCAGTCTTGTAAAGTTCTACAGTACATTATGTGCACTCCAATGAACACTGTGTCCTTGGAAAAGAGTTATTGTGCAGAGTCGCAGTGGAGCAAGTGTGTGTAAACATTTCCTGAGGGAAGGTGGGGTCTGAGGGTAGAGAGGGTCTCATGCTCACTACATAGTATTTTTACACATTTATTAGAGACAGAGAAGGGATGAGAGAGATTGAGATATTTTAGCACTAGTGTACAAAATAAAAAAGAAAGTTGTGCAAGGAGATTTACATCAAACACCTCAAAAACAAGCAAACAGACAAGAAAAGTACACAAAAACTTAAAAGGAAATACATAAGCAATAACACAAAGAGACAAATGCAGAAGAGACATCAGTATCAGAGCTACAGCTGTTGCCTGTGTTTCTGCATGCCTTGGTCTTTTCTTCTATTTTATAGCACTCCCTCCAGTGCTGCTGGTACTTGTATGGAGGGAGTGGTGATGAGGAGGTGCACAGGAATAAGAAGTAGGGAGGGGAAGGACTGCTCCAAACAACATAGTCAGAAACCAAATTAAAAGTTACTGGTATGCAGAAGTTAATGGTGGGCAAAGAACAAAACACACACACGAGAGGAAAAGCACACAAACAATAAGAGAAATGCTCTCCGTGTCTAGAAACACAGCAAAAACAAAAATGCAGACAAATAAGGAAAAACATGTGAAAACAAGTGCTCCCCGATACTGTGTGGGAGCAATGGACTTCATTAGATAAGCAAGAACATTACAGATAGACAAGCACAAACTTGTTTTGACCCTTAAAAAAAACATTTTGTTAAATGTGCATACTGTATCAAGTATGCGCAGTCGTGTGTTGATTTCCCAGTTCAACGCCCGACTGGCTGGACCTTTGCTGCATGTCATTGCTCCGTTTCCTAATATTTCCAATCCATTTCCACCTTGAATACAAATTAAAAAATTACTATGCAGCATTTATCTAGATCCTGGGAATTCTAATATTCTGTTTAAACCCTTGCTGAAATGGTGGTTATCTCAGCAGCTAACAGCTCCAAAGATGATAGATGAGGGGCAAAGACATTTAGCTACCTTGATATTTCAGGTTTCAAGACAAGACAGAGAAATGATCTCTGCTCTGACTTAGCAAATCTGCTCAACCAAGCAATCAAGCAGCACGTCCCTCACACTTAATCACTGATTGCTGCCATAGATAAGGTTGTGAGCAAAATCAAAGGGAAAAAAAGCACCCAGGTTACTAACTAATATCAACAGAGGTGAATTAAAAGCTGCAGGATTTATGATTAAAAAGATGTTGTGCTATAAAAGACAAGACTGTGGGTAGAGATTTACTCCTTATTAAACATGGTGAACACCATCATCAACATCAAGTGGGAGCAAAGAAAAGCCAAATATATCCTCTACAGAATTTGGTCACTTATGTTTACAAGATGACATGTAAGCCATCACTCTCAAATTATTTTCTTTATTTCTAATCGTCACACGGATGCTTATCCCAAGACCTTTTTTGTTAAATAAGTTCATGATAATGTGGCTTCTTAAGGCATACCACTGTTAAAGCCAAGTGCAACACCAGTACGCCAAAAATATACAGGGAATTCAGCTTTATCTTTACCAAGTCTTTCAATAAACTGTCTGTTTTGACAAAGCAATACAGCTGAATGCTTAAGCTAGTGTGGAAGAGCAGAGTACAACATCCCTATCCCCCCACTCGCCTAACCAATAAGTCATTATAGTCTCAATCACTAAATTCAGGCCCTCTGTTAAGTGTCATGGTTGGCATTTTGGAGATTAGGACACTGTCAACAAGACCTGAAGGCTTAAAAAAAAGCTTTTTGCTGCTAATTGACAGCTGAGGTTGACAGTTTAGTCTGCTCCTGCTTTCTCTTGGTGCTAGACTTGCCCTGTCTCAGGCTTCCAACACATTTGTTTGAGTAAACAGGGATTTCTGTGATCCAGACAAGCCGTTCTACTGTGCTTGTCAGTAATTAAAAAAAAAAAAAACTGACAGGAAAATGTCACAGTATTTAGGTAAGGTTAATGTTTGCATTTGATTACAACAACTGCCTTTTTTTTAGTACAAAGTAACCAGAATAAGTTCTGCTCTGTTACTTCTATTCTACAGTGCACAGCCAGCAGGGTATCTTGGAATAAGAAAAACTGCAGGAAATTATAAATCAATTGCTTAACCTGAACAACTGGAAGAATTGCAACAGGTACAGGCACAGAACTCTCTAGAGGGAGAGTTCACCACTTAGAAGAATTCAAAGCCTTCTTCACTCAGGCACTGAATGTGAGGACTATTCAATAACAAAAACCTGCTACTTCACTTCCACACCTCAACTGTCTTGGAGCTACAAAGAACAAAGGAAGAGCAGACAATTTCCAGAGCCGGCACTTCAAATAACATACTTGAGGCACAAGGAATTATTTTGCCCTCAGTATACTGCAATTTAATGCAACTACAAAAAATCCATTACTTTTAAACTCAGTTTAAAAAAAATCTAGCAACTTTCGTTTCAAGCTTCAGGCAACGGAAACCTCAACCAGCATGTGATTGGAAGGGTTTCCTTGGTACAGGTTATCAGTCAATATGCTAGTACATTCAAAGCACAAAGTTTAGCTGCCTTTGAACTGATGAGAGAGACTCACAAGCCCTTTTCACAAGTCTTGGCAATATCTTTTTTGTATTTTTTTTTAAACTACATGTGCAACACCATGAAAGTCTCCCAGAAATAAAGAGAATTTTATTGATACTACCCCAGTACTCTTTTTGTGATTGCTTATAAAGGTTTTTAGCATGAAGTCAAACATTTTCCTAATTTCTAAGTCTGAAAACATTTCTTTACAATCTAGACTTGCACAACTCCAAAACTTGCAAAACTTATTAATTACTTTAACTGATTTCCATGAGAGTTATGAAGTGGAAAATATGAGTGTCTCGACAAAATGTTTACATAATCTGCCTTTTTCTCTGCTGGCTTCAATCTAAACTATAATTTATTCTTTTGTATATTTACCCAAGTTTCAAAGTAGCAAAGCATTAAACTACTTTGATATTGTCTGGGTAGGTATTCAGCTTTTAATTTTAGCTTTCTGATATGTCTGCTTTTCTTCTTTATTTTTAATGTGGAAATGTGTAGTAACTGTTAATGTCACTCACTATACTAATCAGCTCATTTCAGCTCATGTTATTGTTGCTAACTTAGTGTATTTTTGTGGCCCTTAAGCAACTTTTTTTCTGAAAACAAAGAACCTACTGACTACTGTTTTTGAGACGTGTGTACAAGATGGCCTTCGGTGTCTGAAAAGTTAAGTCAAGGCAAAAGTGCCTTAAGCTTGAATTTTTGTCTAATGGCCAGCAAGGCATGACTGAACTGGTTGCAAAAGGAAGTCCAGTTGTATGTAGGCCTACCGGAAAATGACCTCCCTTCTTCTGGAAACTTAAAACTCAGGAATCAAGGACAACCCAGGTTAATCTTTAAGGCAGGCCTACATATGAATGGTTTTACTATATTTAAACTCAAATGAGGGCCTGAAGAACAGGTACACATAACAGACCCTGTATAAAAGAGCACGACCAAAAAAAAAAAAAAAAAGAGCTGTTTGCACAAGCGCAGTTTGGTGGTTTGTTACCGACCACACTGTGCAACATGTGAAACAAAAAATAAAGGCATCCTGCTGCTTCGGTTTCCCGCCAGTCTCCTTAACTTGTACAACTCAAACCAGACACATTTTTCTTCACCAAGTCACATCTAGTGCACATCCAATTTCTGTTACTTGTCAGTTTCCTGCAACTTAAGTATGAAAACAGAAATTACATCATTATTAATAAATGCAGCATCTAAAAATACAGGAGATCTATTCTCATTTGTAGCTGCACAACATAACATTGCTGCAGTCAAAGCCTCTACCACCACCCACAAAAGGTCAGAACGGATCGACCCACAGAGAGCCCACAATATGAGCGTGGGCTTTAGTACCAGACTTAGTTTGAGCTACTCTTACTGGGACAAATGAACAACCTGAATAACTATCATGAACATGGCATGCTATTATATAAGACGTAAAGCAAGAATTTTTAATTTAGCTGTGTTTCTAAGGCAAGGTGAGAAGCTATTTGTTACACCAGATAAAGGAATAGTTCACTTATTTAAGGAACATCCAATACAATAAATGATGTTATCAATTACAGCTACCTCTGGTCGAGAGAGAAATCAGCCAGATTTAAGAACTCTCATTTTTTTGCAGTTTATTTTCTGTCTGATCAACAAATCTCTGATAAATTGTTCATGTTTCTTACTGGCCATCTCGCAATTACAAGAAGAGTCTACTTCACTCTTACAGCTGTATGCATCTCGTCTGCTGCATAGGACTGTGATGAGTGTGAGACTTAGAGCTCTGATAATTTCTTTCCCATGTATTCACACCTGGACAGCCACTGTACAAGCCCTACAGACATTTGGTGTTGTAAAATGAGCTGGGTAATTAATGGCCGTCCCATTCTTCAAGCTTTTGGACAGACCTTACTAATTTCATGCGAAGCTGTGTAAAATCACTTGATGTTGAAGCCAAGCCTCGAGTGCCTGCACACACATGTAATTATCATCTTTTAATACAATTAAAAGGCTTTCTCACCTACTTAGAAGCAGCTGTCGTATGAAAGTCCTGACTAACATAATGCAACAATCATACAAAGTAATCCAATTATTGACTTTACTGCACATTCTTTAACAAAATGTTGGTTCAGAGCCAATGCAACATGCACATAATCTGTAACTTTTGAGTAGGCCTGCAAATTTTTTAGAAGATACTTAAGTCCAGCCCAATATCATACACATCAAAATCCATCAATTCTCAGCCTTCCCAACAATCTGACGTAAAACAAAGTACAAACAAATTGGCTACAGACACTGTGCTTTCTCGCCTAACTCCAGCAGCAAAGAGGAAACAGGAAAAGACAATTGTTTGCGTGTGTGCAGAAGAAGAAACAACACTGTTTGCAGAGACAGAGACACAGCAGATTTGGCACACAGAGAGGATTCCACTGAAACTCCTTTGACCCACATAGTGTGTTGAATTTCACCTGTCTAACTTGTTTACACATACTGGCTTTGCTTGCAAAGACTGACACAGCAACTTCAGCACAACAGCAGCATAAAGAAATGCTTTAGGTTTGATATGGAAAAAAGCAAAAACTGTATAAGACAAGCTACTGAAGATAAACCTACCACCTATATGCATATCTGGTTTCTACAGAGAATGTTTGTAACAAAGAAAATATGACTAATCAAAAAACAAAGGTTATTCTGTTTTTTGCTGACTTGTTGTTATATTGTGGACATTGCTACCCTACAACAACCTAGAACTACCTCTCTTGGTGGAAGGCTAAATAAAAAATCTTTGGAAAAGATCTAGAGTTGATTACTTAGCCAGCATTTATTAAGCTAAATTCGAAAGGTAAAAACCGGGAAACCAGTGTTGACAGGTTACATGCGTTAGAGGAAATTATTCCCAGCTAGCAGCTAAAAATAAAGCTGTGCCAGTAAAGAAGATTGGACAGAGAGTGGAACACATGGAAGCCAGATGTCCAACAGGCGGTGCAGAGAATTAAATCCATATTATTTCAGGTGTAAGCCCAACACCTTCACTAGTCTTTGGATAATTTATTTTCTGATTGGCCAAATCAATTCAAGCCTGAGAGTTCTTTATAGTTAGTCAGTTATGTTGCTGTTTGCATATTTCTGCACCACATAAAAATGGATAGGTGCAAATGTTAAGGAACACAGACATACTGCCAGTTCCTACTTAACGTCCAAGTGCCAATGTTCAAAATAGCACCCCCAAATTCTCCAGGTCCATTGGTTGCAATTTCACAGTGCTGTGTTGTAGACAGTGGTAGTAGCGTCATTCACACATGACAACTGGCTGCCTTGTACGTCAGAGGTGCGGCAAAAAGGCACGGCCTGAGGCACTCCTCCAGTTTGCTTGCACAAGTCTGCATGACGAGACCGTGATCATGCATGCACAAAAGAGATACAAGTCTGACACTCACACCTGAGCCTGTGTCTTAAATTACAAAAAAAACCACAAAAAAAACAAAAAACAGACAAGCCCAAAGGTTTAAAATTCCACCCAAACCCTTTTTAGGCAAACTAAAGGTCCAGTACAAGATCAGATAGAAAAAGTGAGTGAGTTATAATCTGTGTACTCACTTTGGAACTGAGATTAGTATGCAATACAAGCATACCTGGTCTTAGCCCACAACTGATGTGCCATCATATACATACGGTGCAATGAAAGTGGACATAGTTGAAAGTGGCCACTGCAACAAGGCCTGAGCAAGTAATCCAAGATAACCAAAACCAATCAGGACCTATAATCTGTCGATTATTCTTTTTTTGTCGTTGTTGGTTTGCTTTTTCTGTTAATACTTCCTTTAGTCTGTGTTCATGTACTATCCCCATTAAAAAAAAAAAAACAAAAAAAAAACATAGTAAGTGTGTAATGCGACTGCCCTGTCCAGCCTGCAACATAGAAGCATTACAGAAGACAACCCAGACACCAAGAAGACTGCACAAATGCTGTACCAAAGAAAAATACTGTGCTGTTTGTCACAATCATCACAATCTGATACCCTACAACTTCTTCTTCTTGCCCAAATAAATGTTTATTTCATAGGCTGCTGTTTTGACATAGTCAAGGAGACTCACCATGCATTGCAAATGTGCATCAGCAGGAATGGTCAGAACAGCCCTTTAGGGAGTGACCTAAAAACTGCAGGAATGTTGTGCACGGTTTGTTTTTTAAGTAAGTATGTGTTCTTACTTTTTGATTGTGCCACATACTTGAATCTCTAGAGGCCTGATATACATGTTCACCTATTCTGGAAATTATCACATTATATAACCGTTTCTTTACCAGCTCTCTCTGTGAACTTGTCATTTGGAGTTCTGCTCTGTCCCAGGTTCTAACTTCACCTGGCCAAAGACTTTTCTGTGGAAAATCTGCAATGGATTCCTAAAAAGAAAAACACAAATAACCCACACAATACCTGAGCTCACATTTCACATCACTGCAGAACAAAGACATTGAGTGTGTTAGGATTTCTTGAACATTACTACAGACTATGCAACTCTGTAACTGCTGCTAGAATACAGCAGAATATAAAAAAATCTTATAGAATTATATTGTTCAACACTGAGATCCAAATGGAAAAATTAAAAAATTAAAAAAACGTATATTAAACTAAATCTGCCAGACTTTTTTGGAGAGAGCAGCATGTGCTGAAAGGCAAAACAAAGGGATTAGAATGAAACACAATGATCATTTTATGTTTGTTATCCTCTTTTAATACTAGACAACAAATTTGGAATTCATTTTTGACCTTTCACTACATGCAGATTCCATGCCTTTAGCAATACATGCCCATCAACAGCCCTTCTCTTAATCTTTTCGGTATGACACCAGAAAAACAAAACAACAACAAAACAGTGAAGCCATTCTAAACTCACACCCAGATGACAAAGGATTGAGCCTGCCAGAGAGAAAGCTGCTGAACCAGATGGACAGTTATGAGGGAATGACAGTTGTATGATCCAGTTTTCTATGAGGCAGCATTTTGTGCATTTGCGTACAGACAGAGAAAGCAATACTTCAATTCCAGCCTCCTCGTGTGTTAAGAGAA
Source organism: Diplotaxodon limnothrissa (assembly GCF_057381915.1). NCBI lineage: Eukaryota > Metazoa > Chordata > Actinopteri > Cichliformes > Cichlidae > Diplotaxodon > Diplotaxodon limnothrissa. The sequence goes on from NC_140609.1 coordinate 25,046,894, forward strand.
ACGACATTAGGGAGGGAAGGGCAAGGAATTCCTGTTTGATGAGGACGGAAAGTGAGGATCAGAAAACAACAGCATTCGAACCAGTATGCCATTTCTGCCATTTATAAGCATTCATCTGTTGTTTTTTTCTTTAAGACACAGTGCAGATTGGCAGAGTGTCAAAGGCCAGGATTTAGCACAAAACAAACACAGACAAGCACACTTACATAGCATAGACAGAGTAAATGCATAATAGATGAATGTACAAACTAAAGACAGCCTAAAGGGCTGACTTTATCAGGTGTTGTCTTATCACATCACACATAAAGATCTGTGTAATGGGAGCTGAAAAAAAAAACCACTGCAGAAAAAAAGCATTAATTTTGAACCAATGTGGTTGTTACATAGATTTATTAAGGTGTCCGTTCTGCTGATATGTAAACGTACCAAATTCTTATGTGAATAGCAAATTCTGCATCCATGTTGTCATTCTAACATCGCAAATGTCCAAGATGTGCATTCACATGCACAAGCTTCAAGGATAGAATTGGTAGAATTTGATAGAATTTAAATGGTTTCAAACAATTTATGCAATGATGCTGTTCATTTTTCATTTATTGAATTTGCATCTTAAAATAACTGCAATGACTTTTCATGCATGCTAAAAAGCTAAACCAGTATTTTCAGCTTTAAATCTGTTCCTTGTTGTTTTTTTAATTAATATTTATTCTTTCTCCAAATAATAGTCCTGAATTCACTATGTATCTTACGATTTTATGAGAAACTGGATGTTAATGACACCTAATAAACCAGATTTAATGATGTCAACTCGACTGATTTAACACCTAAATTTTCACAGCTATTTGCTTCCAACAGAATGAAAAAGTACATCTGCACACCTAACTAAACAAATTTGGCACATCACAAGATATAAAAACACTGTTATCACACAGTCCAATTATTACAAAGTGTTACGTTTGGATCAGAAAAAGAATTTAGTTGTTAAAACTTCAGCTCTGCTGCTCATGTAAACTGAACTAACTTGCAGGTTTCCAGAGCCTTTGTTCATGCTCTACACTGAAAGCTCTGCTTATTAGTTTGTAACTTGGTCTAGAGCCACAACAAATAACATTTCATGGGTCACAGAGCCTCTAATAATATGGTGCCAAGTGGGCCTTAGGTCTGACACCGAACAACACGTAGGCTAAAGAGTTTAATTGCTTCCAGGATAATCAATTGTACATTACCTGCATTGTTTATTGACTGTATTGCAATTAGCAAACTTTAACTTAATTTCACAGCTGAATTATAATAAGGCTGTTACAAATTTCCCTTGTGGTAGCCAGTCTAGAACTGTACCTCTACAGTTGTGCTGTAATAGTAAGAGTTAAAATTTAGAACTTGTTTAGTAATATCGCAAGTCACAGCGACTGAACCATCTTAGACCATATGCTTCCAATGTGACCTAGTGCTTTGTGTTCACAATGCATTGCTGAAAAGGCCGCCTGCACTTAAGCTAATCTAGCTAGTCAAAAAAGAGAATAGAGAATAGACAGGCAGAAATGGAGGAAGGTGGGGAAGCTATGCATCATGCTGGGAAGTTCAGAAATCTCAAGATATGATGTAGTATTTGCTCAGGCCTTAATGGAGAGTACAAACATCCCTCGGGTCTTAACTGAGCAAGACAAAAAGGGGGGGGGAAAAAAACAGTTCTAGGAATATTACTCAACTCAGAACAAAATGATAATTATATATTTTACAACTTCCTTTATTTTGTTTCAGACACTGTCAACAAAATGAAGTTTCTGAGTAGACATGTTTACATTAAAACTCATAATGACTATATTTTACTTTTAAAACATCACGGCTTTGCTGTCCCTCAGCAAACTCCTTGAAATCAAAGTGTTTCCAAGAAGCTCATTTAGTTTTATTCTCCTGTCTTGGCTTGAAATAGACCAGTCACAGCCTGGCGGGAAGTGACTTTGGGCTTTGAGGGAAGGATGGAGGTGTGTCGCCATAATGGAAAGAGGTGGCAAAATAAGAGAATCATCGCACACACAAAAATAAAAAATAAAATAAAAAAATACTGAAGACATGGAAGCCTTCATTGAAAATATGAGTCACACACAGCCCTATTTTAGCACTCTATCACAGCATTAGCTCTAAATGGTGAATGTCGATACTTTTGGGTTAATTCTTTTTTTTTTCCTTATTTTTCTCCTTTTGGGTTAATTCTAAAAGCTGAAGTGCCACAAGAAAGTGAAAAGTGACATCAGCCCCTGAGAACCCCAAGAGCACATTTCACATTGACTGCATGATGTTCACTCCTTTCACAAGTTTACTTTCTGGCAGTAGTAAACCAGATATCAGTTCCTTTTGTAATATTCAACACCAACCTCAAATGTCCTTCCCTCTGCTTTTACAGCTGTAACTCTCACTGCTTACAGATGAAGCTCCAGGCTCTGTGAGCTCATTTCACTTTTATCTTTATGACAGATGAAATAAGACAGGAACCCAGTGAACCTGACACTAGATCTGTAGAAGGGTCCGGGCGGACAGTGGCTCTATTGTGACACTGTGCACGCTACTAACAGTGCCTGAGGAGCCTTTGTTGACATTCAGATAAGATACCTCAGGAAGATATGAGAAGCAGGACTAACGCTTAAAAAAATATTAATTAAACTGAATACTGGCAGGCTTTTTGGCAATAACGAAGAAAAATAGTGTGAAAATATTTAAAGAGGGTGCCTTTCTGGTAATTTACTTGTATTTGCTCCCAGCTTCAGTTCAATGAGTAAAAGGAGATCATTTAGTCTGGCTGGGCATATTTCACTACCTGCCTTTTCTGAAACAACGATACATTTCAAAGTCTATCTTTTAGTTTTTATGTCCTTCATGCACTTTATGTTATTACATTCTGCAAATTTTTTCCTTTAGAATTTGCTTTCCTAACTCTTGTTATTTCCTGCTGTCACACAGTAAGAGCTCCATACGTATACACTGTTGTGTAAATAAAATTAGGGGGGTTGTCAGGTTACTTGTAGTGTGGGAACACCACAAGTATGTAGACCATTCAGCAGTAAACCACAAGTCGCTCCTGCTGCTGCCTCATACACATAATCTCAGCCTTTACATGTGGGGAGTAGCTAGGAGGTTATTACATGGTCAATTCTCATTAGTTTTGGAAGAATGAACAGAAATCTCCTCCATGAAATCAGAGTGTGTTACAGCACCCTCTTCATAACACTAAAATACAGAAGGCCAACGGTTACACAGAATATATTTCTGGGGTGCACTAACACCATATGGCAGATAAATGAAAAAGCACATAAGTGCAACCAATGTAAAAGTTAGTCCAGCACCCTTCTGAGTGCTCATCACGGTAACTCTTCAAAATCACCAGGTGTTCACTATCACTACCAGCATCAACATTACTATGCAGTAGTGTCTGTCACGTCAACCAAAGAAAATGGGCAGATCTAAAAGCTTGTCATCTTGTGAGTTGACTTACAACCACAATCCTCAAAGTGTGCCCTGTGGGTCTTGAGCAGGATAATGCATCCACAGTTCATATCACACTGGGACAGCAGAACGTGTCTAAGGGAGCATTTTCATAAATTTAAACTGCTCTTTATATTAACTAAACTACTGCAACATTGACAAATTTATGTGCTGGCATGAAATAATACCCCCTATGGCTAAAACAACAGGACAAAATTAACAAAAACAAACCATTTCTGTACAGAAACTTCACAAAAACTAAAAGCACAAAAATTTGGTTTATATCTACGAAAGCCACTGAGAATTGATTCATTTTTAATTATTTTTTTGCTGAGTGCTTTCTCAATCCTGCTCAAATGTCCTTCAAATGTCATAAAACGTGACACTAAAATTTAAACTTCCCAAAAGTGCGGGTTGATGCGTGCTGTTGTATATGGCATGTATGAAAAATGAAAATAATAAAATCCACATGTGACAGTCTTAAACAATTTTTCAGTCTTTTTCAACAGCAATTATATACAAGATAATTATCATTATCACTGATTATCACATTTTGTTTAAGAGTCCACTGCTCCAACTCTTCAGTCCAATCACTTCCAACAGGTCTTCACTAACCTCGAGTGCTTGTCCATGTCTAAATCAAAAGCACAATCAGCTGGACCTTTGGAACCTACCTAAAGTACATGATAACTGTCTTTGATAAAAAGTCAACCCCACACTAGAGTGATCTAGATACTTTACTGTGCATTGTATCTTTCATCAAGGTACAAAAAACTTGGCTAACTGGGTGAGACCTTGCCCTGATGGAGTCCAGCATAAGATATCCATGACCAGTTAACAATCAGCACGATTGCCTGGCAAAAAGGAGGAAAAAGAAAGAAATTATCTTAAAAAAAATATCAACACATCTAAATTAAACCTGTCATGGAAATGGGTGCAAGAAATCTGCAAATTGTTTTAAACTGATCAAATCAATGGTAACACTGGGACATGAATGTTGTGATAGAAAACTGACTTTCTGGGTGGCTTCCTGATAAATTGCAACCGGGGTGTTAATAAAACAATTAAAATACAGCTGAATACGAGACAGTAATGTTTGTGCTCAGTAAGCTTCCTGTTTTTCTGCTTTTGTTACCCCCCCCCCCCCCCTCCCTTCTCGGATCACCAACCGTTGCTTGGTCTGGCCTACATTTTTGCAGGGAAAAATAAATAGGATAGTCACCAGCTTAGCCTTTAAGTGTATGTGAATATGGCACAAACAAACTGAGATCGTAAGGCTAGTAGTAAGCTTAACACAATTTGTCATCTTCTCAGGAGGCAGTCACCTGTGTAACTATGCCAAATGCCATCAGTGCTGGGAGCAAACACCAGCTTGTAGGTCTGTTTATTAAACGGCATCCTTTGTCCACAGCAGATGAAAAAGTGTGTGAGTCATGGTTAGTTCATGATAGAATTTTTTTTAAATGAAAAGAGGAAAAAAAAAACCTGCACTGTACAAATATGTATAAAAAGAACTAGACTGCAAATTAGACCTGGTAATACTGGAATAGTTAACAGCAATAAATTGAAACGAGTACTTCAGTTAAAATAAATGAGCATAACATTACAATTATTGTATATTACATTGTATATCCATATCACATATGGACAATAAAAAGCGAAAACATATTTCCTTGTAACTTTCAACACTAAAATATTTAAAGGTGGTGCAATAGGTGGCGTCGTGTCCTTCATTAGCTTCCCTAAACATGTTTTCACTGGGTAAACAGGAACCTGCTGTGGTAAAAATGGCACACCTCAAGGTGTGGTGGGACTCCGTCACAATAGTGCATACAGTACATACCCTTGTCTATACTGTATATGGTACGCCTCTGTGGGGGTAAAGCCAGATAAAGCCGTTTAGTTATACAAGTAATTAAAGTACTGATCTTCTAGTTTGAAAATGGGGCGGGATTGCAGGTGTTGCCTAAGCATTAAACAGACAGCAGTGTGAACCTGCAAGAGTTGTCAGGCTTTGAAGAAAGGAACAAAACAAACATTCCTCTCTAAGACCGGTGCTCTGGCACGCCTTCCATACATCAGTGTCAACATCTACTCGATAATGTTGAAGAATATGTGGGAAATTTAGCAGCATGACAGGACATGTGGACAGAGTCAACTGCTCCATATGGAGCTGAGGGACAAATTCTGTTAAAAAGCCTTCTAAGAATAAATTCCAGCAAACCACAGTATGCTGACATGTTCATGCAGGCGCAACAGACACACAGAACTAACTCAATCACACATTCAAACATGTAGAAAAAAAAAATAAATAAATTACCATGTCTCCAGGGGTCCTTTGGCTCCACTGCTCCAGAGATGATATCCTCATCAGAGGGAAATGTCACCCTTTTGCCACTTTTGTGTTTAGTGTCCCCCTCTTGCACTGAGGGATACAATCCAGCTGGATCTGTGGCAGAAGCTTCTATGCTGCATGTCTGGCTTGCATCAGCCTGGCTTTCTGTCGTGCTGCCAGCTGGGACATCCTGAGGAGTGGACACTGAGTCTAAATTACTGTCTGACAGTGATCTAACATTTACAGATTCAGCCTCCAGCACCCCACTCTCATCGAGACTCAGATCCACACCTATGTCCATGTCCCCACCATAATCCCCTTCTTCAAGAACAAGCTTTGCAGGATTATTGTCCTTATCTTCCTTCATTTTCTCCTCGTGCTGCTCACTAGTAGAAAAGATAAAATCAGTCGGGTTCACGACCGCTGGTGGGTCCTGGGCACTATTCTTTCCATTTCCATTGACCTCATCAATTTCCACTGTGTTTTGTGCCTGCTGGTTGTTCTCCTCTGCTGTCTGAAGGTTGTCAGTGAGCTGAGGCATCAGGTAAGTTTCAGAGGCCTCCGTAGGAACAATGCTTTGTTTTTCTGTGTTGCTGTCAGTCATCAATTCGGAGATCCGAGGGATAACCCCTTCTGTATTGTTAGTAGTGTTGTGATCATCGTCCACGTTGTTTTTCATCTTGACATTGCACAAATCTAGACACTGCTCTTCGATATTCATGCTTTCATTTCCAGTAAAACTCAGCCTTTAACTGTGCCGAACAGCTGGGATCTCGGGTTAAACAGTGACTAGGAACCAAATGACATGGATAAGGCTGCCTTTGCCCTGGCTCATAACAATACACGCAGATAAATACCTATCTTGACGTTTTATTTACCAACTTCTATACAAGTGCTGATTTTTTTTACATCAGGGGGTGATTGAATAGATGTCGATAAACCCCAATTCAAAGGTGGCTGCAGTGCATACTTAAAAATCGGCCAAATAAAGTGCAATTTCACACAACTATCAATAATAGAAATATGCTATACCTGCGTGAAATAGATACTGTTACAGTAATAATTCATAGTCGTAGAGAACTTCGCTCAACTATGACTCGGGCAGGTATACAATTCAATAATTCTTACCAACCGTGTCCTATTATTCGACGAAAGGCTCCCCGGTCTTCAACACATTGCCAGTAGTATTTAAGAAGAGCAGGACAATCAATTGAAACAAACAAGTCACTCAGGGTGCCTCCATTACGCTAGCAAAGTGAGATTACTGCCCGACAACAAACCCAATTCATCTGCATGAATTAAAGCAAGCTAACGTTCGCTAGCGGGCTAAAGTTGTTGACCAACAATGACATCCAGGCCCGTGTGCGGTCGCATGCCCGCTTTTTTGCGTGACCCCGTCTGTTTCTCCCCGAGAAAGTCCATTTTCCGTGTCAAGACGAATATAATCCGACTGTAGCTCCGTCTCACCCTCTGCCGTGCAGCAACTCTGCTCGCATCACAGCCCTCGACCAGCGGCAGCCAGGAAAAAAACAGGCGTCACACTCCGAGCAGCAATGAGCGTGTTTGTGTTGCTAACATTAGCACGAGGGAACTGTGCCGGGTTACACGTGCCGGTACCTACGCTGTTAGTTATTAGGAGTTAATGTATAAAATATTCCGACCGCCCGGATTTCGTAAGCGCCTCTCTCTCCGTGAAAAGGCAGGCTCAACCTGTTCTCCTCTAGCGTTATCCTTCGCTAGCTTGTTGAAGTCCAACAACTGTTTGTTGTTCACACGTCTTACGTCAGCACGTCGTTAGGGTACGTCCAACAGACGCAACGTTACAAGAGCAGCACGTGTATAACGTCTGTGTCTATAAAGGGCTGCAAAACGACAATATTTTAAAGTTTGAGTGGAAAATCCTCACGTCTTGTTAACGAGTGTTTTGCTTAAAAATTCCCATCCAAATAGAATGTTTGATTTTTTTTAATAGTGCATATATTGTTTTCCCTTCCATTTCAAACTATACAAATGCAAGGATTCCTTGAAGTTAGTAGACAGGAAAAACTCAAGGATACTGAGAATCTTGATTCAAGGGAACGTGGGAGTACTTTGTTTTATGTCAGCCAGCCCAACATACTATCTGCAATCAACAGGGATGTCGACAGGCAGTCAGTTTTTTGTATTTTTTAAGGAGAGTTTAGTTTCTGGGGCAAGAATTTAGCCCACAACATGTACAGCACAAACACACCAAACTACACCAGGAAACAGTCATTTAGGAATACCATCGTCCAGCAGATGCACTAATGACTTAGTCTAATCACCATTCTGGTTATTTCTAGGTTAACTATAATGAACTGTGAAGTGAACGGTGAGTGAGCCTTGAACCCCAGATCTTAGCAGGAAGCAATTATGAAATAATTCATCCACACTCACTTCATGTGTAGTCATCAAGGCTAATTTTACACACCAGGTTTCTAATTTAGATGATTTATTCCAACCTTCACCTGGACTTGTAAACTAGGTAGGTGTCCCTTTTGACATACCCCACCATGAAAAGATGCTGGGTAAAACTGTCACGGTTGTCTGAGTATTTCACAAAACCTGAGTAGTGTTAAGCTAAAAGACATCCAAGAATGTAGTGTTGAAACTTATTTTGCAAGACTTCCAGAGGTCCTGTGGAGGAGCTAAATCAGTACGCTGTACACGGCAGAGTACGAGTAAGGTCCCTTTTGTTCAGAGGATGAACCCTTCTTGGCTACGGGAAGTAGGAAATGAAGCACACTTCCTTAGCATTCAGAGAAATTTGCACTACTCTATCCAGCTGCCATCAAGACATCTGGTTCCCTGGCTGTCAAGGTTTTAACAAACAAAAACACCCCACACAATCAGTACTACTTCCAGTTGGATAGCTCAAAAAGTTTGAAGACAAGCATAATTTAGAAACTCACTTTATTATCATTAAAACCCTTTCTGAAAGTGGTACCATTTATAATTAAAACTCTTGTGACTCTTGTGACATCTTTAGCAGATTTGTCATCCTTTGGTGTTTTTGTCTTCTTCGGCAGGAGGCTTGCCTGGATATTTGGGATCACACCACCATCTGAGATTGTGACCCCTGCCAGCAGCTTGTTGATTTCATCATCATTTTTCACTGCCAGCAAGATGTGCCGGGGAGCAATGCGTGACTTCTTGTTGTCACGGCTGGCGTTTCCCGCCAGCTCCAGGAGTTCAGCACAGAGATACTCCAGGACAGAACACATGTACACAGAGGCGCCAACTCCAATCCGCTGAGCGTAGTTGCCTTTCCTGAGCAACCTGTGAATGCGGCCCACTGGGAAACTAGTTCCAGCTCTGGAAGACCGGGAAACTGCAGATTTTGGTTTGGGTGCAGCCTTCTTTCCCCGGCCAGACATCTTGAACCCAAGTTTGAAGAAGACCAGTAACTAAAATGACCAAGAAGAGAATTCAGTGAGTTTTAAGTCAAATTAATATTCAGCAGTGGTGCATGAGATGCTGTTTGAAACAAAGGTAGCAACATGTGTGGACACTAGAGTTACTATAATCTTCAAATGCACAGTTTATCAAATTAGATTATGCCACTTGAGAGGGGGCGAGGAGGAGCCCAAACACCAACATTTAATTCACAGCTAAACACTCACCAGTACTTGTAAAACAGCAGCTGTCCACTGAATAGACAGGATACTCCTTTTATAGGAGCAGGGAAGGGCTTGTTGATTAATGGCACCTGGGTACTCTTTTTCACCTGTGTGAGCTGATTGTTAGGGTCAAATGATGGCAACATAAAAATACTGCTTAATCTACAGTTAAGGCATAGGACTGGTGGTGAAGTTAGCAGAACATGTTGATATATAACATTTAAATTGGTAGTAGTGAGTGAGTGGGGGAAAGAGGCCTTGCAAAAAAAAAAAAAAAAAATTAAGCTTCAGGTGCAATGAATGAGCATACCTCCAACCAAAAGTTGTATAAAACAGGCAGTGCTGGTGTGCTGGTAAAACAACAACAACAAAACATTATGCAGTTTCACCAAACAGACCATGAGCTTGAAGCATTTAGATATTTACGAAACTTGTGTGATTGCTACATTATAATTCATCCAGTATTTCAGTACTGAGGACTATTAATCATGAACAGAAGTATTCAATATGCCTAACATTTTCTGACTTACTAATGCACAAAACTATTCCCTGAACAAAATGCTCATGAACCACTCTCACTCTTGCTGATTTTATTTATTCATTTTTGTAGAGCACTTACATTTTGCACAGTAGGGTGCTTGTGCTTGATGCACAATGGAAGTCACATGTGCCAGAAGTTAAAAACAGTTACAGTATACTGTATACACACCCACTGGTCACTTTGTTAGGTACAGTTGGCTAATACTGGTTTAGACTCCCTTTTTCCTTTAGATATGCCTTAATTCTTCATGGCATAGTTTATCAGTGTGCTGCAAACATGATAGCATTGCACAGTTGCTCAAGAATGTTTAGCTGTGAATATTCCATTCCTTCACATCCCAAAGGTGCTAAACTGGACTGGGATCTGATGACTGTGGAGGTTATTTGAGTGCAGTAAACTCATTATCATGTTCACAAAACCAGTTTAAGATGATGTGACACGGTGGACAAAGCCAGCAAAAGATACACCTTCATCACAAAACCATGGACCTGGTACTAAGGGGCCCCAAGTGTAACAAGAAAATATCCCCAACACCATTAACATACAGTGGGGCAAAAAAGTATTTAGTCAGCCACCGATTGTGCAAGTTCCCCCACCTAAAATGATGACAGAGGTCAGTAATTTGCACCAGAGGTACACTTCAACTGTGAGAGACAGAATGTGAAAAAAAAAAATCCATGAATCCACATGGTAGGATTTGTAAAGAATTTATTCGTAAATCAGGGTGGAAAATAAGTATTTGGTCAATAACAAAAATACAACTCAATACTTTGTAACATAACCTTTGTTGGCAATAACAGAGGTCAAACGTTTACTATAGGTCTTTACCAGGTTTGCACACACAGTAGCTGGTATTTTGGCCCATTCCTCCATGCAGATCTTCTCGAGAGCAGTGATGTTTTGGGGCTGTCGCCGAGCAACACGGACTTTCAACTCCCGCCACAGATTTTCTATGGGGTTGAGGTCTGGAGACTGGCTAGGCCACTCCAGGACTTTCAAATGCTTCTTACGGAGCCACTCCTTTGTTGCCCGGGCGGTGTGTTTTGGATCATTGTCATGTTGGAAGACCCAGCCTCGTTTCATCTTCAAAGTTCTCACTGATGGAAGGAGGTTTTGGCTCGAAATCTCACGATACATGGCCCCATTCATTCTGTCCTTAACACGGATCAGTCGTCCTGTCCCCTTGGCAGAAAAACAGCCCCATAGCATGATGTTTCCACCCCCATGCTTCACAGTAGGTATGGTGTTCTTGGGATGCAACTCAGTATTCTTCTTCCTCCAAACACGACGAGTTGAGTTTATACCAAAAAGTTCTACTTTGGTTTCATCTGACCACATGACATTCTCCCAATCCTCTGCTGTATCATCCATGTGCTCTCTGGCAAACTTCAGACGGGCCTGGACATGCACTGGCTTCAGCAGCGGAACACGTCTGGCACTGCGGGATTTGATTCCCTGCCGTTGTAGTGTGTTACTGATGGTGACCTTTGTTACTTTGGTCCCAGCTCTCTGCAGGTCATTCACCAGGTCCCCCCGTGTGGTTCTGGGATCTTTGCTCACCGTTCTCATGATCATTTTGACCCCACGGGATGAGATCTTGCGTGGAGCCCCAGATCGTGGGATATTATCAGTGGTCTTGTATGTCTTCCATTTTCTGATGATTGCTCCCACAGTTGATTTTTTCACACCAGGCTGCTTGCCTATTGTAGATTCACTCTTCCCAGTCTGGTGCAGGTCTACAATACTTTTCCTGGTGTCCTTCGAAAGCTCTTTGGTCTTGGCCATGGCGGCATTTGGAGTCTGACTGTTTGAGGCTGTGGACAGGTGTCTTTTATACAGATGATGAGTTCAAACAGGTGCCATTCATACAGGTAACGAGTGGGGGACAGAAAAGCTTCTTACAGAAGACGTTACAGGTCTGTGAGAGCCAGAGATTTTCCTTGTTTGAGGTGACCAAATACTTATTTTCCACCCTAATTTACGAATAAATTCTTTACAAATCCTACCATGTGGATTCATGGATTTTTTTTTTCACATTCTGTCTCTCACATTTGAAGTGTACCTCTGGTGCAAATTACTGACCTATGTCATCATTTTAAGTGGGGGAACTTGCACAATCGGTGGCTGACTAAATACTTTTTTGCCCCACTGTATACCTACCACTTTAAACTATTAATACAGGTTATGATGAATCCATGCTTTCACATTTTTTATGCCATATTCTGACCCTACCATACAAAGTTTGCAGCAGAAAAGATTGAGACCAGGCAATGTTTTTCCAACTTCCTATTTTCCAATCTTGGTGAGCCTTTGTGAACTGCAACCTCAGTTTCCTGTTTTAAGGAGTGACATCCAGTGTGGTCCTCAAGGTTCAACGTGCTGTGTGTTCAGAGACGATCTTCTCCATACCTTGGTTGTAGCAAATAATTATTTGAGCTACTGGCATTCTGGCCATTCTCATCTGACCTCTGACATCAGCAAGGCATGTTCCCAGAGAACTTCTGTTCACTGGATATTTTCTCTTTTTTGGACCAGTCTCTGTAAACCCTAGAGATGGCTGTATGGGAAAATCCCAGCAGAATGTGAGTTTCTGAAGTACTCAGACCTATCTGGCATCAGCAAACATATCAAAGTGACTTAAATCATCTTTAGTCCCTATTATGATGCTCAGTTGGAATTTCATCAGGTTGAGTTGCTGACAAGTGACTAGTTGACTAGATATTTGTGCTAACAAGCAGTTAAACAGGTGTACCTTCCAAAGTGGTCAGTAAACGCAGGTCATATTCATTTTGTAACCCCTGCGTTTTTGTAGACTTGCCAGAAATGGTGACATGAGGGTGGCAGGACTGATTTTGTTTGCTTTGAATTTCTGGAGTTAAATGTCCTGAACGTTGTTTTATGTTGCTCAATATGCTGTTAAATTCATTGGCTGTGTGTTTGAACAGGAAAGGTTTGATTCTAATCGTTTGGTGCTTCAGGAGAATCCGTTTTTTTAGAATGTGGTGTGAAAATTAAGTTTTGCGGTTCCATTTTTCAGCTGTAATTAATAAACTGACTGACTTGAGAAAAAGATTATTCTGCATGTGTCATCAATAGGACTCAAGAGCTTAGGAAGAAATCAACAGCAGATGGCAGCACAGACTTCATTTAACTTGGAGCCTCTGATAGAACACCGTGAGGCTTTGTCAGTGAGGGAACACTTATAAATTCACACTTATTGGTGTCATGAGCCTCCAATTTATGATTAGGTGCTTGGTGTATCTGATTCCCAGAGTGCCTGATGTACTTATTAACTGCTTGTGAAGCAGCGATGACTCATCTTGTATCTAAAATACAAGGATTTCATTACAGCGTTCTCGGAAACCAAGATAAAGTTTAAGGTTTGAAGAAGTCAACTCATTGCTGGTCACTCAGCTTTAAAGGCCAATGTTTTATATCAGTATTTATGATGACATCTCGTTTTGTAGTTGGAAGAAACATATGATTCATTCCTTTTATAAGATTTTCCAACAATATTCCACGGTCCTGTAGCTTCTTACATTACATTATAGTTTTTTTTTTTAGCATATCAATTCTTTATAGCTATTCAGATGCATTTAAGGCGATCACTTTTTATGTTTTAGTTTTTATGGCTGCAAAGTTTCGTTTGTAAAAGAGAGTTTGAGCTCAGTTTTACTTCAGAGAAAAATAAAGTGCAAACTGAAAAACATATATACATAAACTGTTTCATCAGAATGGAAGAGTTCTTCATCTGTGATATGGCCAAAAGCTCAAGAAAATTCATACACACTTTGTTAATGTGACTGTGATGCTAATTTATTGTTTTCTTTTTTCTTATCTGATAAAGAACTACAGATCAGTTGTTAAAATGATTGTTTACCTCACCAAATAAGCTTTTTATTTGCCTGCTGCACACATTTAGCAAAATGGAAAAAGCAAACTTTGTCATGTTAATTAAAAGTATTTAAATGCATGAGAAATTTCCTTTGATTGAATAATGGGCTGCTTTGTCATTGTCAGCATTTTCACTGCCAAATTGGAAGGCAACACGCTTCATCCTTTCTACTGTTTACCTTCTACTCAGTGTAGAAGGAGTGAGGGTGAAAGAGAGAGAGACATTTTGACTGTTAGAATTAACTTTAAAGTATGGCAAAGGGCCAATCAGCAGAGCAGTGGAAAGACAAATTAAGCAGGGACCTTCCCAGCAGGTCGTCCTTGGACAGATTGGATGCGATTCTGTTTAACCTCTCAACATCCTTCCGACACGAGGAGGACAGAACACAACTCACAGGCCGTCACAGAGCAGTTCACAATACATACCTCTGCAGCCCGACTTTCAAGTGAAGTATGTTGACAGCACACACATTGAGCTGTTTCTTACCACAATTCATTTGCGTTCAGTCGAGACCTAAGCACTGTATAAGACTGTAAACTTTAGTGTTTTATCATGCGAGTTGTCATCATTGAGAGTAGCCATTTGTTTTTGTGAGGTTCTCCTGAGGATCTTTGTCTGGATGAAGGCTACAGGCCCTCTGTATTTATTAGCAACAGTAGCTACTAACACTGAAGTTTGCAGTCTGCTGCCGGGAGAAGAGGAGAGATGAAAAAAAGAGCAGAGGGAGCCGAGAAATGATCCAAACATACCATTAAACTCAGAGATTGACGGCAAAACCAGACACCAAAGCTCCTAACAAGATTCCTTTTGTGTTTGCTAACTGCCAGTAATTTAAATAACACAGCTTATCATTCCCTTGTATGCCATTTTTCAAAAACCTTATTTTACCGTTATGTCTTAGCCTCTCCCTTTGCACAAGGGGCAGGTGGATAGGTAAATAGTTAAGACAGCCTAACTCTTTTTAGCTGACACACAGAAGCCTGTTTCTCTTTTCCTGGAGCTGCAATAACTCTGTAGATGTGGCTTTTAGGAGGATTGTGCTGTTACCCCTACTTTTTCCTCAGCTTTATGGAGATGTCAGTGGAGCCTGTGCCTCATCTTTGTACAGCAATCAATCTTCTACAACAAACTCAAAGGGTCAGTGACTTCTTTTGTACGTGCAGACACGCTCATATGATTATACCCACGAATGAGTGGTGTGATGTCTGAATCACTGCCGATTTTGAAAGGGCAATAACCCACAGAAAATGACCAAATGCTGGAAATTTTTCATTGTGACTGCTCACCTCTTTCAGCAGATAATAGCCTATTTATCATTAACTACTTTTCTCTGATTTATATAGTCCCACATGACAGCGACATTAGCAACATACTCTGTCTTGACAGCAGAAAAAAAGGTGGTGGATCCATCTGGCCCTTCCAGTAATTTGAAGTTAATAATGGGACAATTAATGTGAGGTTTCCACAGTAACCGGACAGTGAGTCACCCTCTGGATCCACGTTAATTATGAAACCTTTTGAACACACACAGTGCAGCCGGGTGCTCAGAGGTCCCAGGATCCTCGGGCTCTTAAAGTCTGTCGCTTCTTGAAAAAAAAACTTGCCTACAAGGCTTTGATCGTTTTTCCATAACTGTTTCAGCAACAGTCTGGGCTCACTCCTGTTAAATAAAAGAGAAACCGCTGCAGGAGACAGTTATTTCCTGAGTTAAATCCTGGCATTCTGTGTTCATGTGTTTTATGTGTATTATTTATGTGATGATTATTACCCATACTGTTTCGAAGTGCAAGTGGGGGGGCGTAGTTTATTGTACAAGAATGACGAGAAACTGGGGGCAAGAGGCTTATCTGAACATGCATAAATGAGCAGGTATGAGTGGGGGACCACAGGCTTGCTGTTTCCTGCTATTTTCAGTTTTTATATACAGCTAAGATCTTAATATTTACATCACAATTGAGAGCAGTTTTGATCTTCTCATGTAAATCTCACAAGAAAATCATTATTTGTCGTTTACTTATTTTAAATATAATAGAAGTAGAGTGATGCAGCAGTAAATGCTGTTTAAGAAACAGGAGAAGACATGCTGGAGCTGACCTTTATATACATGATGTAATATAAACAGCTGTGAACAAGAAAAGACCACAAAGTTATGTTCACACTGTCCACTGAAACAACAGCCTGGTTTAAAGCTTTTAAGAATTCTTACATTATTAAGGCACACTATGAATCTGTAGGGTTTCGTAGATGAAGCATTACAGTAATGCTAAATGTGTTTAATTGTGTTTAATTTGCAAGATTCTGCATTTTCCTATTAATGTCTAATCAATACATCAGTGTTTATTCATTTGTTTATTTGTTTGCGATCAGGTTAATCTGTAGTCTGTGTGTGTTCTTAATATAAAGCATGATAAAGCAAGTGTGTGTGTGTGTGTGTGTGTGTGTGTGCGCGCGGGCATATATGTCTTACTGAATTTTCTGTATAACCTTTTAACAAATATATTTGCTATGATAATAACCACTAATAGTCACTAATTGAACAACGTCTTTGTTTCATTTGGCAGGTAGAAAAAACAAGATCTGTAAAAAGGTTAAAATAAACAAAAATCTTCCTGTATTTTTGCTCTTAATGAGCAAATTTGATGTTTAATGACGAGGTCTGATATCCTTTAGTAAATGCATACACATGCTGACTAACCTTGACTTTCTTGTAGTGGGATAAGCTGTTCTAGCTTTTTTTTTCACATGCAAAACAAATGTTGAACTTCCACTTCACTGCATACAGTTTTTTGGGGGGTGATTTCAGACAAAAATAATAAACAAAAAAGTTGACTGTAGAACATTAATTTGTTCATCTCCATACATGAGCAACAGCAGTTGTGTGTGAAATCAAAGCCATCAGCTTTGGAATAAAAAAGACTTCATGTGTTACTGGCCCTGCAGTAGTAGCAGAGCCAACAAGAAGCCCTCCTGTACCATCCTCTCCTCTGCCCTCCACCTTCTCATTGCTTGCATAATTTTACATCCTCCTCATGCTGTGATGGCTACCATATGTCCACACTGGTTTCCCAATAAAAAAAAAAACATTTCCCTTTTTAAACATTATAAAAACACAGGATGGACCTCGGGAGATATAAAATCGGGGTAGGATTTGGCACTGAACACCCATGTGTGGGGACTGACCAGCAGAAGACAGGCAGCGCAAATCCACTGCCACGTCATTAGAAGATGGGGGAAGAACGAAGGACAAAGAGATTTTTCATCATCTACCCAACCACCCATCCATCCATCCCACCTGTGCAAAACTCCCATTCCTCCCCACTTTAATTCCTCCATCTGTTTTCTCTCTTTCCTTTCTGCCTTTTTTTCTTTTCAGCCATAACTTGTTTTGGCTCTCTGTCGCAATATTCTCCACAGTATTGCTATTTTTTTAATGCAGTTCTCTTCCTGTTCTCTCTCTCTCTCCTCCATACACCCTTGGTACCTCATCATCCAACACACACACACACACACACACACACACACACACACACACACACACACACACACACACACACACACACACACACACAGGCATTCACACACTTCATTTCTTTAAATATTCATTTCCGTCTGTCTGTGATGTGTTTAATGGAGTTTCCTGTTCCCAGCCCTCCCACTTCCCTGAGAACCGCCATGTAGGAAGTGGCAGTCCTGGCAATGGTTCCTCCTGCCCCCTCTGACTGGTCACATTCCCACCTTATAGAAACAGACATCGATGGGGAATTCAATTCAATTCAATTCTTTATTTATTTGTCACATGTAGTTATAGCTGGTACAACATACAGTGAAATGTTTTTTCTGGCTAAAAAAGTACTCCCCCCGACTGTGCAAACATGCTAAAAAGGATTTTACAGAGAGATGGACCTATGCCATAAAGGTTACTGTCCATTTAATATTAGTGCTTTCTGGATTCCATCACAAAAAATAATGTTTGCAATAGCATTTTCCCACACAATATACAATCTTTTCTGGACAACCTGCATAACTCTGGTCTCTAATAAACTTAGCATATTACTCTGTTTCACAGCTGGTGGTTTCCCAGAATTTCTCTAATTCTTTTGACAGAAACAATTCCCAGGTTGTCACTGAGGAAGTTATGGCATGTTTTTCCTGAACATAAACACATGAACTTGAATCTGTAAAGTTTGTTTCACACTGTAAAGTATGATCCTTCATCTGGCAAGGAAAAGAATAATTACCTGTGACAGATGAGTAACATTTCCAGAGTCCCTTCGGGTGGTCTGGAGTAATGTGCTACTGAGAGGTGAAAGGGAAAAATGATTAGTGTTATAAGGTTTGGTTACACTGAAAAGTCACAAGCTAAATTAATTTTTATCTTTGGGAAAAATCTGGGGAAATGTTCTGGGAAATGGGCACTAGTTAGGGACTGGTTTTGTCTGTCACAGTTGCTGTGAGCCAATGGCTGTGATGGGGTTGGATTAATTGGCAGGTGTATTTGATTGCAATGAGACTCAGGTCTATTTAAAGCCCACGCTACAAACAGGCCTGGGCTTACTATATGCCGCAGCACAAAGGCAGAGTTGGTTTGCTGAGATCGGGGTGACTGCCGGCCTTCTATTTACAGCGTGATGCTTCTTGGAGGACAATTGCTGTTCCCTGTTGAAGCTGTCAGCATGTAAAGTGTAACAGACTCACAGTATAGCTGGCTCTGGCCTTGGACTGTGTGTTTTATCCACTTTTACAAGTGGGACACTAGACTGTTTTAACCCTTCATTTTTATGGTCATTGCACTAATTACCTTTTAGAATTTTATTGGTTGTCATCTTTTGCCCATGGCTGAGACAGCTGCTCAGACCTAGAATCTGTGTGTTGCATTGCTTCCATACAGTATAAAAGACATGAATGTAAGAGTGGAGTGCTCATTTATCATTTAAAACTTGGAGTGGAACCCATGGACTTGTATAAGAGCTACATAGTCTTAAGTAATGGAGTCACAAAGTGGACACTTGAGGCTTCAAGTGACAGCTGTGGTTGCTGGCATAACATAGCTTCTTGTTCAGAACAATAAAGGGATGTGGAAGTCCCTTAAACTTGCATTTTATCTGAAGGCTTTCCTGATGAGTTTATGGGCTCAGTCGCTCATTTTGGGTCATACTAAATCTTGGTCATAATAGGTTTCACAATGGATGATTGTCTTCGTTCATGTATGTGACCCCATGCTCACTGTCCCTAGCCAATCAGCATGGGTTTTACAGTCAGATCTGGCCAACCTCATCAGATCTGGCGACAGAAGAAGTGCTCATGTCAGGTTTCAAAGCGGGGCTTCAGAAACCAGTGAAAGATGCATCCATTATTATTGTTATACTACCTGTGCTCTGGAGCTTGTCATTGGGCTGTTCTCTGTTGCTACCACAGCATTGTGCAGTGCCATGCAGTTCCCACTGGTATACGTCTAGTTGGTCAGGGGTTCATCCTACAGCGAGATAATGACCCAAAACATAAGTCCAAGCTATGCTAGAACTACCTCAGGAAAAAAACACACGAGATGGTAAGCTTGAAAACATGGAGTAGCCAGCACAGGCTCCAGACTTAAAGCTCGTGTAGCTATTTTGGGATGACCTGGACCGAAGAGTGAAAGAAAAGCAACCTACAGTGGGGCAAAAAAGTATTTAGTCAGCCACCGATTGTGCAAGTTCCCCCACTTAAAATGATGACAGAGGTCGGTAATTTGCACCAGAGGTACACTTCAACTGTGAGAGACAGAATGTGAAAAAAAAATCCATGAATCCACATGGTAGGATTTGTAAAGAATTTATTCGTAAATTAGGGTGGAAAATAAGTATTTGGTCACCTCAAACAAGGAAAATCTCTGGCTCTCACAGACCTGTAACGTCTTCTGTAAGAAGCTTTTCTGTCCCCCACTCGTTACCTGTATGAATGGCACCTGTTTGAACTCATCATCTGTATAAAAGACACCTGTCCACAGCCTCAAACAGTCAGACTCCAAACTCCGCCATGGCCAAGACCAAAGAGCTTTCGAAGGACACCAGGAAAAGTATTGTAGACCTGCACCAGACTGGGAAGAGTGAATCTACAATAGGCAAGCAGCTTGGTGTGAAAAAATCAACTGTGGGAGCAATCATCAGAAAATGGAAGACATACAAGACCACTGATAATCTCCCTCGATCTGGGGCTCCACGCAAGATCTCATCCCGTGGGGTCAAAATGATCATGAGAACGGTGAGCAAAGATCCCAGAACCACACGGGGGGACCTGGTGAATGACCTGCAGAGAGCTGGGACCAAAGTAACAAAGGTCACCATCAGTAACACACTACAACGGCAGGGAATCAAATCCCGCAGTGCCAGACGTGTTCCGCTGCTGAAGCCAGTGCATGTCCAGGCCCGTCTGAAGTTTGCCAGAGAGCACATGGATGATACAGCAGAGGATTGGGAGAATGTCATGTGGTCAGATGAAACCAAAGTAGAACTTTTTGGTATAAACTCAACTCGTCGTGTTTGGAGGAAGAAGAATACTGAGTTGCATCCCAAGAACACCATACCTACTGTGAAGCATGGGGGTGGAAACATCATGCTATGGGGCTGTTTTTCTGCCAAGGGGACAGGACGACTGATCCGTGTTAAGGACAGAATGAATGGGGCCATGTATCGTGAGATTTTGAGCCAAAACCTCCTTCCATCAGTGAGAACTTTGAAGATGAAACGAGGCTGGGTCTTCCAACATGACAATGATCCAAAACACACCGCCCGGGCAACAAAGGAGTGGCTCCGTAAGAAGCATTTGAAAGTCCTGGAGTGGCCTAGCCAGTCTCCAGACCTCAACCCCATAGAAAATCTGTGGCGGGAGTTGAAAGTCCGTGTTGCTCGGCGACAGCCCCAAAACATCACTGCTCTCGAGAAGATCTGCATGGATGAATGGGCCAAAATACCAGCTACTGTGTGTGCAAACCTGGTAAAGACCTATAGTAAACGTTTGACCTCTGTTATTGCCAACAAAGGTTATGTTACAAAGTATTGAGTTGTATTTTTGTTATTGACCAAATACTTATTTTCCACCCTGATTTACGAATAAATTCTTTACAAATCCTACCATGTGGATTCATGGATTTTTTTTTTTCACATTCTGTCTCTCACAGTTGAAGTGTACCTCTGGTGCAAATTACTGACCTCTGTCATCATTTTAGGTGGGGGAACTTGCACAATCGGTGGCTGACTAAATACTTTTTTGCCCCACTGTACAAGTGCCACAAATTTATGGGTTATATCTGTTATATCTGCTAAAGGTGGCTACTTTGATGAGTCAAAAGTTTAGTTTAGTCTATAAATTGATTCCATGATTTCTTTTTTTCACTCCAATGGCTTATTTGTAATATGCTTTCATTTCATAGTGCAATGAGACATCAAACTGCATAACTTTCAGTAAAAAATTGAAAATTGGTTTGTTCTAAAACTTTTGACTGGTATTGTATATGGGAGCTATCACCAAGGTTAAAAGAAACAAGAAAAATCTTGTATTTTTGATCTAAATAAGCAAATTCTGTAGATTCTGACATTTTATATGGTGTATGTCTGTGATATGGTTAACTCTGCTACACGATTATGCAAGAAGCTGTATTTTGGAATGTTTTTTATTAATTTTTTTTGTGTGTGTGTTTTTCTATCTTTCCTGTTCTTGGTCAGATTTGGTTCTGTCTTTTACTGCTTTACCACAATCTCATTCTTTCCTCCCATCTGAACCACGCAACGCCTCAGGGTCCCTCCCTGTCTGATACAAAAATAATCTGCTGTATGTTTCAAGTCTCTGTGATGACAGCTCAAGGACGTTCTCACATTTGTGTTTATTTGTGTACATGTCTGTGTATGTTTGTGTGTTTTTGAGGGAAGACGCAATGCTCTTGTACAGCTCCAGGCTTGGTTTTCTCATTCTGGCTCCAAACAGACCTGTTATTCAGGATATGGTGTAAGACTGGAAGAGGGTTAGGGAGACGGATCCCAATATCAAGACCCCAGGACAGAAGAAAGCGATTGCTTAATTGTGGCTTGTCATGAACTTGATGTTGATCTTTGGTTTACACTTGATCATTGCTGATCAATAAGCCAATATAAATCTAGTATTAGAGTACAGTGGGGCAAAAAAGTATTTAGTCAGCCACCGATTGTGCAAGTTCCCCCACCTAAAATGATGACAGAGGTCAGTAATTTGCACCAGAGGTACACTTCAACTGTGAGAGACAGAATGTGAAAAAAAAATCCATGAATTCACATGGTAGGATTTGTAAAGAATTTATTCGTAAATCAGGGTGGAAAATAAGTATTTGGTCAATAACAAAAATACAACTCAATACTTTGTAACATAACCTTTGTTGGCAATAACAGAGGTCAAACGTTTACTATAGGTCTTTACCAGGTTTGCACACACAGTAGCTGGTATTTTGGCCCATTCCTCCATGCAGATCTTCTCGAGAGCAGTGATGTTTTGGGGCTGTCGCCGAGCAACACGGACTTTCAACTCCCGCCACAGATTTTCTATGGGGTTGAGGTCTGGAGACTGGCTAGGCCACTCCAGGACTTTCAAATGCTTCTTACGGAGCCACTCCTTTGTTGCCCGGGCGGTGTGTTTTGGATCATTGTCATGTTGGAAGACCCAGCCTCGTTTCATCTTCAAAGTTCTCACTGATGGAAGGAGGTTTTGGCTCAAAATCTCACGATACATGGCCCCATTCATTCTGTCCTTAACACGGATCAGTCGTCCTGTCCCCTTGGCAGAAAAACAGCCCCATAGCATGATGTTTCCACCCCCATGCTTCACAGTAGGTATGGTGTTCTTGGGATGCAACTCAGTATTCTTCTTCCTCCAAACACGACGAGTTGAGTTTATACCAAAAAGTTCTACTTTGGTTTCATCTGACCACATGACATTCTCCCAATCCTCTGCTGTATCATCCATGTGCTCTCTGGCAAACTTCAGACGGGCCTGGACATGCACTGGCTTCAGCAGCGGAACACGTCTGGCACTGCGGGATTTGATTCCCTGCTGTTGTAAGTGTGTTACTGATGGTGACCTTTGTTACTTTGGTCCCAGCTCTCTGCAGGTCATTCACCAGGTCCCCCCGTGTGGTTCTGGGATCTTTGCTCACCGTTCTCATGATCATTTTGACCCCACGGGATGAGATCTTGCGTGGAGCCCCAGATCGAGGGAGATTATCAGTGGTCTTGTATGTCTTCCATTTTCTGATGATTGCTCCCACAGTTGATTTTTTCACACCAAGCTGCTTGCCTATTGTAGATTCACTCTTCCCAGTCTGGTGCAGGTCTACAATACTTTTCCTGGTGTCCTTCGAAAGCTCTTTGGTCTTGGCCATGGCGGAGTTTGGAGTCTGACTGTTTGAGGCTGTGGACAGGTGTCTTTTATACAGATGATGAGTTCAAACAGGTGCCATTCATACAGGTAACGAGTGGGGGACAGAAAAGCTTCTTACAGAAGACGTTACAGGTCTGTGAGAGCCAGAGATTTTCCTTGTTTGAGGTGACCAAATACTTATTTTCCACCCTAATTTACGAATAAATTCTTTACAAATCCTACCATGTGAATTCATGGATTTTTTTTTCACATTCTGTCTCTCACAGTTGAAGTGTACCTCTGGTGCAAATTACTGACCTCTGTCATCATTTTAAGTGGGGGAACTTGCACAATCGGTGGCTGACTAAATACTTTTTTGCCCCACTGTATATTTATGTTTATTAATAAATGCACAATGCTTTCAGTTCAGCCAGATTTAAGAGTTTTCAAGCATGAATCATGCTAACGAGTGTGGTCTAGGGCACTCCAAAAGCTTTATTTTGTCTTATTTAGGCATTCAGAGATGGACTTGCTGTTTTGTTTTGGATCATTATCATGCTGCATAATTCAAGTATGCTTCAGCATCAGACCAAAAACTGATGGCCGGACAGTTTGGTAGAGAGCAGAATTCATTGTTCCATCAATTATGGCAAGTCATCCATCACACTACTACTGCCATATTTGATTGATTGTATGATGTTCTTTTTTATGAAACGCTGTTAGTTTTACACCAGATCTAGCGACACTCAGACCTTCCAAAAAGTTCAGCTTTTGTCTAGTCAGTCCACAGAATATTTTCCCCAAATTCTCACATCTAGGGGTACATCTAGTTGTTTTTTGCTAAATGTTAGATGAGTCTTTTTGCTTGTTTTGGTCAGCAATAGTTTTCTCCTGGGAACTCTCTAATTTTTTCCCAGTCTCTTTCTTATTGTTGAATCATGAACTCTGACTTAACTCAGCCAAACGAGGCCCGCAGTTCTTTAGATGGGTTCCTCTGTGACCTGCTGGATGAGTCATCGACATGCACATTTTGGTAGGCTGGCCACTCCCGGGAAGCTTCACCACTGTTTTAAGTCTCCAGGGTCTCGGGTGTCTATCCCAGCTGTTTCAGGCAGGTGGGAGACAGTTCACACCTGGGACATATCACTAGTAGATGACACATATTTATGTTGGTGAAAGATAACTGCAGTGTATTAGTTATTTAAAACTAAATGCAAGCAAAGATATGCTCCAGTAAGAGCAAAAGATTTACGACTTACTCTGTAAGGCCCTCATTAATAAGGTACCAGTGGCACAGACATCCGAGGCATGTATATGCATGAGAACATCTACCAAGCAGCAAACAGAAAGGATTCAGGAATCACTGTGAATCAGATCTATACTGATTTAGAAAATGAAATAGCCACCAAGATGCTGCTGTTATGAAATATATAGTTATTTAAAATAATATGCCCAGGTTGGGCGGTAATGACTGAACGTATGGGTTTACTGACCTTGAAGTTATACTCATAGCAGTAAAACTCGGATTTCTCCTGAGGAATGAGGAGCATTAAATGATGATTTTAATTATTTATTGTACCCTACAGACTCTGGCTGTTTCAAACATTTTATTTGCTTTAAATTGTCTTATTTTCAAAATCGTAACATTGATCTTTTGCAGCTGAACAGCAGTTTTGTCAGGTTGTGAGTGATGCATGGTTTTCTTAACATTCTTGCTTTTTTGCCTATATGTTGATATAATGGATATACTCACACTTCCTCCAGCTTTTGTTACCATTGTGGGTGATGTTATAGAGTCAGCCCTCCCAGCCTTCAGTTCCTGAACAGCTTCCTAAATAAATGAATTCAAATGGAGTGTGAAGGATGTTTATAAGATGTGTTTTTAGCGTTTCCATTCCATGACCACACCACAATCAGGATGTCTCTTTCTCTTCCTCCAAATGAAACCTAATACCATTTCATATTAGCTAAAAATTTTGAAGTGATTTTCACTCAGTTCTATTGTCGGTGATCTTCAGAATAATATGGACACCTGTTATAGTGCTCACTGGTATTACAACAGGCTTTGTTGATGTCCCGTAAGCACTCAGATGGAGCTGCTCCATGGCCTCTTGGCTGGCTTCTCCTTTCTTCCTTCCTACTAGCTTTTGTTGCAATCTGCCAAGCACACACATGCACACATACACACACCTGATCTTGACTCAGACCAGGTTTTTCGGAATCTGCAGGACCATGTGGCGGCTTGTTTTTATTTAAAGAGGGTACATGTTTCCAGTAATCTCAGCTGGACATCTGGTCAATGGTGAAAAGCTGGATTTTAAATTAAAATAAAGTTTGTGTTTTACTAGAGCCAGAAAAAGATAAAAACAGAGAAGGGGACATACAACTGCTAAATAAATAAGAGGAGCTTATAGCAGGCCATGAAGAATATTGTGTTTCAGTGAAAACATTATTTTTAGAGTATCCAGCCACAAACAGATGGTCATACCTGGCAAATGTAGATATAATAAGTAGGGCAGGATTCCACATGTAAATATGCTCACTTTGACACATAAGCCTAGCTTTGGAGAGCCTGTTCACATCCCCCCAAATTTAAATATATACAGAATTCTGTTAATGAACCTTGATTGGTCAGTCCAGGATTCACAACAGGACCGGTCCGTGGCGGAAAAAAGGTTGGGGACTGCTGATCTACTGTACCACTGTAGCACTGTGCTTCCTGATTTGTGTTACATGTTACATTCAGGTCCGTCAGAAACATTAACAAATGTTTTAACAATGTAACTACAGCTATTGCCTTGACCACTTTTACAAAAAACATATCTTCTTGCTGTGAAAATGATCAGGAAACCCATGGATGTTACTTTTTTGAAGCACACAGCCATCCAGCCATCCGTGTCAGTTTCTAACACAAACAACTGATTTGTGCTTTGTCAGTTACACAGATGTTCTTGTTTTCCACAGATGACAGGATAATAACAACTCAAATGTCCTATGTCTTTAAAAAATACTCCAAATTGACTATGGGATCTGGTCAGATCTGTAATGGATATATTCTTTTCGTAGATACTTATGTTCAAAGGGCTGGGCATTGCTTGTTATTTAGTGGCAGATTAGACTTTTCAAAGTCGTTGGGTGTGTCAGTGAGCTTTTCTAGAGATATCATGCAGTTTATTTAAGAGTACATGAAATCCAAATATGTGGTTTTGGATTAGCATTCCTGTGGTCCCTCAAGAGTCTCGGCTCATCTCTTCATTATCTGACAAAATAATTGAGTCTCCACCAGCCCACCAATGAAGATTAGAGGATATCAGTCTTTCCATCGCTTTGCCTTGATACTGTTCCCACCCTTCCTCCCTTTGGAGTTGCAGCTTATGCAGCTGGAAGCAAACTCTCAGCTACAGGGGAAAGGAATGGAGGAAACCCTTTTCCTCCATACCCGGCCAACGCTTTCTTCCCAAAGGGTACATAATGGCGATGTGAACAGTGGAGGCATGCTGTCCCTGGCCTTCACTTGCAGGGCTGGACGAGGGTGTTTAATGTAACACACATTATCAAGCCTTAAAACCTCAATCCTCTGGGTAGGTGGAAATGTTGACGCTAAATTGGTCATATAGCAAATTTCTATATTATGTATACTAAGTGTAACATAGTTAAATTGCAAAAACTGGAGCTTTAATGAAGCAGTCACATCACTCTGGATTTACTACCATAATTGGCTTTTGCACTTCCTACATTGTAACAAAGAGAAGAAAGAAAGAATACAGACGCTCCAGTGCTATAGGTGGGGAAGCCAGCCGCCCACTGATGAAGCACTGGGAGTAGTCTGTGAAAAGTATTATAAAACGTTAATAACACTACTAAAATAAAACACCGCTGTAGAAAATGTGGAAACAGAAACTATGTGACCATCCAAAGTGAGTGAACTCCCTGCACCAAACCTGCAAGTGTAGGCTGACACCAGCCACTGGGACAGGATTAAACCCTTAGACCAAAACAACTCCAGTTTGATACCAAAGTAAAATCTGACTAAAATAAAGTGCAGTCAGTGCTCTTCCTCAGTGTAGCAAACTGTTACAAGTCAGCTTCGAGGTAACATAATTTTTAGTGTCTATAACACCTTAAAATGAACACATCACAAACAGTTATTGAGTTCTTTGTTTTCCATTTAAAGAAAAAGTTATGAGGAACCCACAAATGATTTTAGTAGCACCGTATTCAAATATGAAGACACAATAAATGATGAAGAATTTAGGTTTTGCTACATATTCATTCTTTACGAAGCATTATTTCATGTCTCATTCCACACTCAAAAGAGAAATTCTAAATACGTCAGTAGGGTGCCAGGACATGATCTGTTAGAGATGCAGCAAACCGCATGATTACTAAACTTGCCACTCTATAACGTCAATTCAAGGAGGATTTACTTGCTTTTCCTTTTCATCATATCGCAAAACAGAATGTCAAATTTCCATGATTCTGAAGACCTTTAAGATTTTCTCTTCAGGTTTGGGTTAAAAGCTTAGCTTTACAGGTTCATTCTTGACTTATTATTTATTAATTGTTTATGCTCATAGATCATGGAAAGGTCAATCTAAAAACAACCAAAGAATAAAAAAGCACCCAGTATTGATGGAGTGAAGAGGAAGGGGACCAGGTATAGGACCAAAAAGTGTGTTAATGCAAAGCCCACAATATGTGGGCACAGACAGTTTTTTGTAGGTTAAGCATGACCATGCCATGACAACAAAAGACATTTAAATCTTCATTTTAAAAAAAGTACCATGGAAGTCTTTGATTTTAACCTTACACCTCTGGTAACCACTGGTCATAAGGGAAAAATGTAAATAAAGTTTAACACATGGGCCCTTGGTTGTACTGTTTTAAATGGTATTACCTCATTTATAAGCCATAAATTAAACTGCTGTTATCGTTATAATGGATTAGTGACAGACAAAAAGATTGTGTGAAGAGTAATGAGAAGTGGAGAGCAAGGGTGGGAAGGTGGAGGGAAAGAAAATGTGAAATCTGGCTCCTATATGTGGGGGAGCGGTAGCTAGAGCCGGACGAGTTAACAGATGTTTTAAAGTGCTAATCTAATCTTTATGCCAGGCCTCCCCCCTCCTCTCTCTCTCTTTTTTTTCTCTTTCCCCTCTCGCGTCTCATTTTTTTCTTCTTTACTCCTTCTACTTATTCTAGAGGGATGCTGGAAAGACTCCAGTCTGTGTTAATGCATCTCAGGAGCATCATGTACTGCCGCTGTGCTGAGCCATGGTTATTCATGCATCTGTTATCAACCCTGATTTCAGACTAAGACACATGTGCAATAGCAATGAGGGAGTCCGCAGTAGAGAAAAAGTACGCTGAAAAATAAACTTGCTTTGTGAAGATGCCTAAGAGTGAAAGGAAGGATTAAAGCAAGGTAAAGATGAGGGTATGTCTTTACAAGTCTCACTCTGGCACCTTTTTGTTTTGTTGACTTTGCCGTTTATTTACGCGCCACCAAAAAGTGTGTTGCGATGGTATTATATGGCTCTGATGCAGGATGAAGGGGGAATACACTGACCTTTTATGTTAGTGGACCTAATAAATTTAAGGCTTAGTCTGAGTTTTAACTCATTTCCTCCTCTTGTCACTCTGTTCCTTGAATTTCTCTGTTGCTTTTCCTGCCTTCCTCCCCCTTGCTGCCTGATAGGAGGGAGGCTTTGTGTCAGACAGTACCTGCATTGAAATATACTGACAGCTCCCTCAGATTTAGCGGATGTACTTGCACAGGAGTTAATGTGACTCCACACAATTTAGCAGCTAACCCAAATCCACGCTAGACAAGAAACAAAGAGGCATTGCCAGCAAAATCCACAGGTCACAAAACCTGGAAACCAAGCCAGAGATTAGAGGTACATGCTGAAGCCTGGGAAGAAATAAAGCCCTAATATTTATGGTGACATAAGCTGTTAATCACTTATAGGTCCACAGATCATTTCAACGGTTTGATTTTCACATTATTTATTTTGCCTTCATGGTTTTTGTCATTATATATTTTCTTGCATCTCAGGTAAATTTAAGGGAATCAGTGAATGTGGTTTAATGCTGGTTGTTTCTTCTCCTATGACATGTCCTAATGCCGATTCCTGTTTTGCTACCCATGCAGCACGTTGAATGTGCAAGTCATAAAATACACTATGATGAGTTCACCCTGGCAACAAGTACCGGAGCTCCGGCAACTCACATCCTTCTGCTGTGCTCGCTCCCTTTTCCTCTGTGTACTACTAACCATCTGGAGAAGAGTGATATCGTCAAGGTAAACACACCAACAGCTGTCAGCCAGGCTTCGCTCTCTCCTGTTGC
The DNA here is from genome assembly GCF_057381915.1 of Diplotaxodon limnothrissa. Classification (NCBI taxonomy): domain Eukaryota; kingdom Metazoa; phylum Chordata; class Actinopteri; order Cichliformes; family Cichlidae; genus Diplotaxodon; species Diplotaxodon limnothrissa. The sequence continues at coordinate 25,076,491 of NC_140609.1, forward strand.
CATCTCTCGCTTCCTTCATTGCTTGATTCCACCTTATATGTCCTGTTTCAGTCATTCTGCCCCTTCCTTTCTGTTTGTTTCTTGTCTGTTGGCTCATCAGTGGGTAAGCACAGTTGATGGATACATTCGTGCTGCTTTTCCCTTCTGGTGTGGGCCCTGTGAAGTGAGTGATGGAGGACACCAAGGACACAGACTGAGCGATGGGTTCGGTTAATGGCAGATACGTCTGACTTCATTAAAACAACAAAAGATGCAACTTGAGTCTTAATTTTGCATTTTTGGCTTTGCTTTAAATATGTACTAACATTGCACTCTAAACCTTAGAGCGCAAGCTTGGAATATGGCAATGTTGTGTAAGTCTGAAGGGTGTGAAAACATAATGAGTAAGGTTTTAAACGAGGATTTATGAGGTATAACCTCACAGAGTGGTTGAGCACTGTTACATGCAGTAGCGCAGAGTGCAGGGTCATGTTTTGCATCCATTGATAGCTTGTTCTGATTAGTGAAACATGCCAAAACAAGTTCAAGGAAATCATTTTATGACACAATTTAACTGGTTCTACGTAACCAAGTACAATTACAAGGAATACCCAAGGCATACTACATGACAATTTTCACGGAGACTTTCTGGTTCTACTTTAAATGGAAGTCCTGTATGAACTGTATACCAGGTTTTTATGTTTATAAAGCTATTATGGCCAGATTTTCAGGCTCACCTTTAGTTTTCCTTCAACTGTGAAGTGGTTTTAATATTAAGTCTGGACAGTTGGCTTATTTGCAGCCTTTTTCAAGGGGGAATTAAGAATAAGAAATAAGAACATCTCCTTCCTTCTCTCTACTTCAGTGGTGCAGTACATTTCCCTGAACACATGCCTTGAGTGTTAAAAACAAATCAGTGGTGGTGAGAGAAAGAAGGAATAGCAAAAAGGATGGAAAGAATGAATGCAATTTCCATTTGAGCAAGGTCAGCATCTGCATTGCAAGACACCTGTAAAAACATAATTTTTCATCCTTCAGCTGTAAGGGAATTGGAAGAGGTAAGGTGGAGGTGGAGTGGAGAAGGCCTGGAGAGATGGACACGGGGTCAAAGAAGAGGGAAAAAATGTTTGATTAACACATCATGCCTACAGATATTTTCACTCAGGAAGGACTGACAAAGAGGAATTTTTGAACAACAGCTGGAGCTCATGTACCTCTGCGTCTCCACATCAAGCCCGCAAGGTTGGAGAACGGCTGGCGAATGCAGCGGCCCTTCCTGACTTCAGGGGTCAGTGTTCTGGCTCGTGGCTCGCCTGCTTCCGGCCAGCCCACCTGGTGTTTTGACTTGCTGCACCTGCCTTACTCTGTGATCCAGAGGTCTAGTTCTTCTCATTCATTTTCAGCATGAGTCTTGCCTTTGAAGCTCAGAGGTGAAACCTAAAACCTTCGCTATCTGTTTTATGTGTTCCAGACTGAAACCACCAACAGCACCACCACCAGCAGCAGCAGCAGAAGCACACAACTGGTATATACATCCACATCTGCTATAGTAATTTCAGACACTATGATTTTATTGTATGACACACTAAATGCAATTTAGTGTACTTAAGGGGTTAGCATGATTGAAAACTGTTTCTGATGTCCAAAAGGGATTTTTTGTGGCCATTAAGGGTCGTTGACCCCAGCAGTATAAAGCAATGCCCTGAATCTCCTCTTGCTGGTATATCACTGTCATCTTGGCTTTTATTTATTACAGCTGTTCGAAAAACCTGCAGGCCCAGAATATATGTTGCTGGGTCTTCTTGGTCTTTCATAGGCTTTAACAAATACAGCTGATATTACTTTAGAAATATGTGAAATCAAAAGAGCACATTTATAGCCATCAGAGTTATTAAATTCCTAAGATTTATTGTCTCACTGTGGCTTATTATTTGTTTACACAGACTAATTTATTCAGGCATTATAATAAAGTTTAAAAATGTAAACTCTTACACCGTCATAGTCATTCAAACTATGCCTTAGACAGATATTCATACAGGTTTCATATGTACGGTGGGTGGGCTGTACAGTTGACTTAGCAGTGGTTTTTGTGGACCAGGTTAGGGAACAGGGGACACCAGGGATTAACCAGGTTTTCTCCATCTGTGTCTCCCCTTGGCTCTGTTGGTGTGAGTGGAAATAAGCCAGTCATCATGAACTCAGCCTGCACTGTAGTAAACCAGGAAGCAATCCCCACGCCTCAATGACATTGCTTATATTTGACGGCTGGTATATGATACAGAAGAACTCTGATGTGGTCCGAAGTTCAGCTGCAGCACTGATTACTGACACATTTCACATTTACATTTCTAATGACACTGACTAGGAGTAGATTTTTCAAAGGTGATGTTTTATATATAATGTATAATATTTTGTTTTTGTTCCCGTAAAAAATGGTAAATGGCCTGTATTTGTATAGCGCTTTACTAGTCCCTACATTGTAGCCACAGCAAAATAGAGGATCACATTAAACATTCTCTAAGTATGGATGGGAAGTAAAAAGTGAGTGGTTGATATGTATCCCATGTTAGACTTGTAGCCTGTCTGCGCCAGGGTGCTCCTCGCCTCGATCTCATGGTCAGCTGGGATAGTCACCAGCCTCCTCCTGCAACCCTGAACTGGAAACAGAGATAAGAAAATGGATGGATGTTCCTGATAGGTCATAATTTAAAGTATCAAAAACTATCAGTGGCACTTTTATCTACATCTACAGCTACCTTTAACCTGATGTCTTTATACTTCTGTGCAAAATCTGAGTTGAATTGCATGGGGACTTGTGAACATGAAGGGTTGCCTGTCTCGCTGTATGACCTGGTGACCTGACTGGGGTGTACCCCACATCTCATGCTACGACAGCTAGGATAGCTTCGAGCACTCTCTGTGACTCTTGGATGAATGGATAAGGAAATGAATAGCTGGATTAGCTATATAACTAATAAGGATTTGAATATAAATAACGATTTTTTTGTGGTGATTTCAAAAACTATAGTCAGTATCTTGATTCATACTCAATCACCCAGGTAAGTAAACAGCAGGTACAGCCTCTTGTTCATTCAGGGGGCAGGTTTCAGTCATTGTGCAAATGTACTGTTTATAAGGTTGGGGAAATTTGCAGTCAGCTGACACTGAACAAGTCACTTGGATGAGTGACGAATCATTTCTCCCACTGAAAACTCTACGTCCATATGAACAGAATCAACCTTTTGGGACGAGGAAAAAATACATCAATCTTTTGAGAAAGATATTTTGACTATATAAGCTATACTATTAAATTATTACAACGTATTTCTCTGAGGCAGACTTTTATATGTGACTCATCGATGAGCGTTGAGGATGTCATCAAAAGAAAATTGTCGTCTGGTTTTAATAATCTTGAGAGACCAGTGCCCCACATTATGAAATAACATGGGTCATTTCTACCCTCTTCTACTGACCTCTGATCTGTCTGGAATATATTTAAAAAAATCCAGACAACTGCTCACAAGTGTGGCAATGCTGCCCTCAGTGCCCTGTAACTGGGAGTAATCCTCCACCGCACCTCTCGAGTCCTCAAGCATTGATTTATGGAGAAGATGATCCTCTGGTGTGACTGGGTCAAGGCTGCTGCTGCTACCTAGCTTTAAACTGCACACACCTGACAAGATAAGAGTCATCATATCCTGTCTTTATCCTCTACAATTTCACCCTTACAGATTTGTAATCAGAACAACTATGATAGAAAGGAAAAGAAAAGATGTTACCTGGCTTTTGGCCTCACTGCAAAATTATTAACACATAATGAGGACAGTTGAGTATGCTGCATTTAAAGCAATCACATTTTTTATGTTCTTAGTTATTATACAACATTTTCCAGCTTGTTCTTATGAAGACTTATTTCAGTCCTTTAGTTGTGAGGAACAAATGTACGATTTAACAACGAGTTTGAGTCAAGTACTTGGAGAAGTTTAGGGGTCAGGCTGGCAAGCAAAAACTGTGGCAGCTTGGGCAGCTGACTGAAAAAAGTCAGGTGAGGAAAAAGTGAACTTGATTAATGTGTAATTTTCAAAGGGGATGCTGAAGGATCAGAGTGATAAATGAGGCAGTGGGAGGGGTTGTAGGTGAAAGAGTGAGTAAGGGTCATGAAATAAAAGAGGCCAGAGGTTATCGTCCAACCACTGCATGAGTGATGACGTGTTACAGCACATGCTGAAATGCACTGGCAGTAACCCAGAGTGTTATTCGGTACAATGCACATGTGAACATGAGATCATAAAACACATGTGAGGTGCACATCTTCAGCTGCTTATTTTCATGGCCCTATTTATCTCATCTCTCTCTCTCTCTCTCTCTCTCTCTCTCTCATGCGCACACACACACACACACACACACACACACACACACACACACACACACACACACACACACACACCTACCTGTGCACTCCTGACAGGTGTTGAAAGATGAAATATACAGGGGAAATGGGTTTATAGAGTTCCGGCTGTATGCTCTGGACAGTTACCACCAATGCACTGCTTCACACCCAGTACGCATGTGCAAAATTGGTAAGGTAGGGTTAGGTCCAGATATCTGTGACTTCTTTTTGACGCCTCAACACACTTATTTAATACACATATTGCCATGCCTGCACACATATCTACTTCTAAAGATGTAATGCATACATCGGTAGTGGTATTTGGTAATGGAATGTTTTAAATGCATAGGAAATCAGCACAATCTGAAATCTCATCCTGTTCTCTTCTGTGGAGGCAGGACTGTGAAAATTAAAGATATTACATCTGAGAGCCTGGATTGCTGTAGGAGATATTGACAGGAGTAGGCACAGATTTTTATATTTCTGTTATCAAGAAATGGATCAAAGAGGAAATACTTATATCAAGGCAATGAAAACATGAAAAGAGATCTAAAAACAAATGATAAAGATTCAACTAGCTTAAGGGGGATGCGTTGTTTTAAGGCAGGGTCCTCCAGTTAAAAACGCAACAATGCTGTTCAGTTAGTCTGACCCCCTCCATTCAATCCTTCTCGCGACCTCCATTGATACATGTGATCAAAAGCATGTGTGTGGTGTTCTTGTTTTCCTGAAACAGTCAGAAGAAATTTCCTCTTTTGTTTAAATTTGAAACCAGTCACAGTGTCATATCGTGCTCTCTGTGGGTTTCCTCTTTCTGCTCCAAGTGACTGAAGAAGAATATATATATTAAAGATATTTCATGCATTTGGGCTCCCGAAAAGGAAAAAATAAAAGTCTCCCAACAGTTGTGCTGTTTGCTCTGTTTATTAGAGGTATATTGTCAAACATTTTACAAGCTCTTGCTTAAATGTTTCCATTTAGAGAGAAGAATGCAACACTGAAACATTTACCAAGCTCAGCAGAGAACACACTTATAGCCCCTGTTTGAAAGGCACTAAAGTCCCTGTTTTAATATCAGTCATCCTTTTTTTAAAAAAACATCTTGACACATGCAGACACAACTAGCTAAGACACCTGTTGTTACACACGTCAGTAGCTACAATACACAGAGCTTACAATTGGCTTGTTAGTTGAGCTTTTGTAGGCCACACCACTTACGTCTGCTATTGTGTGTTGTACACTTAAAAGTGTTCAATGATAACATGAGAAGTAACACAGACTGTTAATTCAATACACTGAACATTTGCATGGATGTAAAGCTACCTTAAGTCACTTCATTTGGATTGCAGACTTTTAATATGCTGTATGCTCTATTGAGTGCAGGTATCTTAAATATGTTAAAGATTAAATACACCATATTGCAGCTATTTAAATAGATAACGTGTCTTTTAAGTTAGAATCAGGATTCAGTGGATTTATATATAATCACAAGACAACTATCACTGGATTTCCTCAGTCTGCAAAATAAATTTACAAAAAAAGTCTCTTTTATTTAAATAATAATGTTAATAGTACATTCAAATAATAGCATAATAGTTCCTCAGCATTATTGTTGTGGTTTTTAAATAGCTTGACGAAGGAGTGTTTGTGAAGGGGTGTATTATTTTATTACCTTTCATAAAAACATATGAACCCTTCTTCCCAGTTCAAATACTGCAGAAACAACGCCATCTCAAAGTCTGGATGCCACACTGGTGCCATCGTCATATTGCTAATGCTGCCGATCATCAGTAAGTCCATCAGAACAGTAAAGAACTGTGTAAACCCTGCTCTAAAAAAAGCTAAGCACATATGCATGTGCCTGTCAGACAGTTTTTGTCAAAGCTAGATGTGTAGCAAACATGAATATACACTTCTGCTGTAATAGCAACCAGTTGGTCGATGATGTGCACTGTTGCATTGTAGCTAAATGGGAGAAATTAAATGACAGAGCACTTGTTCCTCTCCTGTTTTGTAATTACTTTTTAGTCATGTGTGGTGTGTGTGTGTGTGTGTATATATATATATATATATACATATACATATACATATACATATACATATATATATACATATACATATATATATGTATATATATATACATATATATATACATATATATATATATATACATATATATATACACACATATATATATACATATATATATACATATATATATATACATATATATATACATATATATACATACATATATATACATATATATACATACATATATATACATACACATATATATACACATATATATACATATATATATACACATATATATATATATATACATATATATATACATACATATATATACATACACATATATATACACATATATATACACATATATATATATATACATATATATATACATATATATATATACATATATATACATACATATATATACATACATATATATACATACATATATATACATACACATATATATACACATATATATATACATATATATATATATATATATATATTTATTTATTTATTGTTGGTCTCTCTCTCATCCCTTTCCCAATCTCTCACTCATCCTTGGTATGTTGCTACATTTGTCTCTGTCACTCAGTCTGAAATTAGTTGACTTATAGAGTCTCTTCTTGCCTTCTCTCATCTCTTTTCATGCTTCTGTTGCTTCTGTATTCCCACCGACCACGTGAGTTTGTCACTTGGAGCTCACTACCGACAGCCGCAGCCCTCCACAACCATGTCCTGATAATTTTTCAGCACAACTCGGTCTTGAGAGTCCAGGTAGAGCAGGGCGATGGGACTGAGAGAGGTTGGGACGCAGCAGGCCCGGGGCACTGCTCCATTCACAGAGTTTACCAGAGTTTGCACCATGGCGTGGCTTGAGGAGTTCATGTGGTCAGCCAAAGGAAAGCGACACTCACCCAGGCAGAAGAAGGCGTCGTAGCCACTGGGTGCAATGATCCACTTTTCCCAGCCCACGTCATTGAAATCTACATATAGTGGATGGCGGCGGCACCTGTTGCGGGAAAGGCGCTTCAGTTTTGCAGAACGACCACCGTTTCTTTTCACCCTTCCACGTTCGCTCCAATTGATTCCTCCTTTGTCATCCGCCCAGCTCGGCACAGTATACCCCATTTTTTTGTCCCTTCCCCAGATTTGGTTTCTATTGAGATCCTTGTTTTTATTCTTGACCCTCGCCTTTGCTCCTTTTCTCCTCTGGCCATTACCAGGGTTTCTTCTGCCATGTTTGACTAAAGCCTGTCCACGGCCATCATGACTGTAAGTAACCAAGAGGGGTCTCTCTTGGGCCCAGCTGTGATCGTCTTGTCCCACAGATCTGCATACCCTCAGGTGTGCCTCTTTTGATTTCTCTGTCCCCTCACTTGCAGCAGAAGAGAGGGTCTGCTCAGGAAGTGAGGTGGTGTTGTTTTCAGGTCTGACCTCCAGGAGGAATCCTAGGCTGCCAGTCCCAGCATGGGCCTTATGTAGGAGTTCTGCACTAAGACTAAAAGCCTCCCAGAAACCACTTGTTTTATAACTACGGAGGCCATTGGTGAGTAACCTTGTTTCCAGCAGAGTGGGCTCAGGGTCCTCATGGTGCTCAGTGAGGTATAGGTTTAGTCTGTGGGGTCCAGGACCCAGAGCTGCTTCGTCACTGCGACGGAGGCGGAGCTCAGCAGAGAGCACACTCTCATCTTGAGGGATGGAAGAGATATTGAAGGAAATGTGCACTCTGGTATGATCCTCTGCACCAAGACTGTTTCCAAGGGGCTCTAAGTGGAAGAGTGACAAAGCAATATAACACTTTAGTAAGACTTTATTTAAGCAATAGCAGGAAAATTGTCAGACTATATAGCGTAGTCAGCAAATAATTTAACATTGTTGTTTTTTTAAAGAAACTTAATTTAAAAAAAATGAAATCTATATCAGATAGATTTTTTTAAAAGAAATTTACATTACATTTACATTATACATTAACCTATAACACTAAAAGCCTTATAGTTACAGCACGTGGGTTAGTTCCTTTATGGATTTTCCTCACAAAAATGCAACATTAACTAATGTCATCCTCTGTATTATCAAATAATTGTACTGGCAAAAGTTGGGAATTCCTTCAGTGGTGCTACAGGATTACCTGAGCCTTCAGATTAGATTAAATGACTGTGTGTGCTCCTCCTTTGTCATTTTCTTAGTTTGGAGCAAACATGTCTGACAGGAATATGCAGTGTTAACTCACTGATGGTTCACTGATAATGAACCATTATCGCAGGTCTGCATTTATTCTAGCTTGTTTGTGCTGAAATAAGGGCAACTGGGAGGCAAATATGATGGCCAGGATAGGCCCAAAAGCAAATGTTTCCCTGGTGAACAGGTTAATCCAACTATGATGAGAAGAGTCCCGAGTCTATATTTTATCTTAGTCTAAATCTGATCTCATACATGTTTTGAAAAAAACTTACTACACTTATCTCGTTTGATAGTGTAGTATCTTATTTTGACTGTTCAAAACTGACATACAAAGACTTGCAAAGGTGTGTTACTGCCATAAAGGTTCAAAGCTAGAATCAGCTCAAACAGATAATTCATATATCATGAATCTAGTTTGACATCAAGAGGAATCACCTGACTACGTGCCATCTAATTGTGTAAGTAAGCTTACCATTGTGGTGGAAGCTGCGTATAGTGTTGGCCTCCTGGATGTGCTGACTGGGGAAATTAAATGAAGGGTCCTCTACTAGATGGTACTGCTGCTGGTGGAAGTGGTAAAGATCCACGAGGTACCGTGGCACTGGCACTCCAGGCCTTGGGTCAGGCTGAGACTGCAGCCCCAGTCGGCTCAAAAGGAGACTCTGGATGGTCTGAGCCAGACCGGGATCCCGGAGTGACGGTGACAAAGCGGAAGGTGTGGGGTGCACCCTGCCATGATCGATCTCGCTGGTGTCTCCACCCTGGCGACCAGACGAGGCATGAGGTAGCAGCAGGACCATGAGGAGCAGGAGGTTAGGAGGGAACATGGTGGACCTGGAGGGAGATGCGCAGGTGAGGAGAGGTAATAAGGTACGCATACAAAGTAACCTAAACATCAAAGAAAAAAAATTGCGACTTCAGGTCATGCACCACTCTGTCCTTCCTTCTGTGTGTTTTAAATAAGAATTTAAATCATATGACATAATGACACAATATAAAGTATTGCTTGAAATCTGCAAAAGAGATAGCCCCAGAGAGATGCTTCTGGACTCTGTATATTATGCTTATGTCTTCTCCTTCCTGGACACACTAGTTTCTCATCAGTCTTCAGCCTTCATGTGGCATATGTTCAAGAAATTTACCATTCACATGTCCATAAGAAGTTGTTTGCTTGCTACTCCTGGTTGTAGAAACAGTGCTACTTTGTTTTTTCTTTGTTAATTTATTGCAGGCTTCTTCCCCTAGAGATCCATTTATCTCACAGGACACCTAAGCAGCAGTAATTAAACAGTCTCGATCTGTAATTTAATCATGCTGCATGTTTGTGTGTGCTCTACTCTAGTAGTGCTGTTTGTATGTGTGTGTGGATGCCTGTGATGTGTTTGGTATTTACAGAGACCTGATAGAGTGACATGTAGCCAGATTTTTTTCTTCCTTTTTTTTTTTCAAATGACTTGAGAAAATACTTATTCAAGAATTAAGTAGCTTTTTAAAAATATTTTTTATTTGAGGTCTAATTTAATTAACCCCTTAATTATAGGAAGATTAAAGATGTATCTCAGGCATCAAATAGCAGACCTAAATGCTCAGTTTAGTCTGATGTCAGGGTAAATTCTGGTATTTTAATTACAAAAAACAAAAAAAATAGTGCCGCAATAAGTGCTCACTGACTGTAAGCCAGCTGAATAATTGGACTTCATGTCTTCTACAGTGATGTGATCAAAACAAATGAAAGCTTTTAATGTCACAGTTTTGAAAAATATGAGCTTTGGGGCAGCATTACTAGTAATGCCACTGCAAATCAATCAAAACAAATCTGCATTAGTTAAATCATGAATTCAAGGCTGCCGTCATGCACAGAGGTATCCACCACACAATTACAATTGTGTTGTTTTATTTTGCAAATAAAACAAAAAGAAAAGAAAGACAAGAAATGGGACATCCGTAATCTCCCTAGAGTTTAGATGTGCATGCACTGGCATGCTCTGCTCAGCACACACGTTGTATTCCCTACGTTGGGTCATCCACAGTTAGATTCATTTGCACCTGCACAGCCCAGCTGCATGTAACCTCCCTATTTCTTCCACATTCCTGCCTGCTTCACTCACTTACTGCACATACAAATGGGTGAAAAGATTATATTCGCAGTCACTAATTTGACTTGAAACCCACAGATGCTGCAAGAGCACTCTTTTAGCTACACTTGATTGTGTTGGCAGGGCATTCAGTGCTGGAACGCGATCACAGACAGGGGTCACACAAATACTACTGCGACCCGGCCAACACCCTACATCTCTGTAGTATGAGTGTTAATAAGTGAGTGAATAATTGCAAAGCAGCAAGGTAATGGCTAGCTTGACCTGAAAAGGAGCTGAGATGTTAAAGGGTCAGTGCAAAGGTGCAAAACTTGTTTACCAGGCAGAAAAGAAAAATCTGCACTGCAAATCAGATGAACTGCTGCACAGTAAAGAAGAACAGAACAATAAACCCCATCTGCATCTAAATTTATGTCTTTTGCAGGACTTTAAGTTTGGCTTTATCTTTTTTCTCGTCCAAGTGCTCACCTATCTCTCGCTCATTCTCGCTTCTATCTCTTTATCTCTCGCCTGTAAGGGACAGAGAATCAATTAGGGCCTCTACAGCGAGATAACAGAGGAGTTTATGACTGAGTAAACACATAATGACGCTGTAATGACAGCTAATCTTACCACGCTGTCAGAAAAAAGGTTAAAAGGAGGTCACAGGTGTGAAGGTGTGTATTTTTTATGTATATGTGACTGTGGGTATGTGTACTGTGTGTGGTACGTGGCTCAAAGGGCAAGCCTGGGAAAATAAGCCACCTCTAGCGTGGGATTGTTGCTAGCTGGCCATTAAACACCACACCCAGTGCTGTTTCACCTGAGGCAACGCAGCAGAGGACAATTACAGATTAGGAACTGCCGGACAACCTCTCCCATATATTGTGGAGGCTTGTAAAGCAGATTAAGGACAACAACACCACATCTCTCCTGTACTTTCCTCACCTACAAAACCACCCTGAGGTACAAAGGTTAGGTTGTCACACAGAAGGGTGTGTCACAGCTGCAGCGAGGAAGAGGAACAGGGGCAAAAACAGAGAAAGAAGTTTGGAAACAGTGTCCTACACTGCTTTTCAGGCTCTTTGTTTCCTCCCTGGGTGTCTGCCTTATGAATGGTTCAATCCACTTTCAAGGGAGGGCAAAGAGCATCCAGACTTAATTTAGATGTTTTATGTGTTCTGTGCATCTGAGTGGGTGGCACCCAGATGTCAGCTCATTCAAGTTGGCTAGAAAAACTGACATTTTTATGATTACATTCCCCAGTTCCTTATTTTATCTCTGACTTGTTTATACCTTTCCTCTGGCTTAAACAATGAAATGTTCTGGAAGGATAAATGAGGAGAGCTGTATAATGAAGGGGGTCAGGGATAAGGCGAAATGAAAGGTATGGAGTTCAACAGCCGTGTTTGTGTGTCTTTCCCCTCTGTGCTCAGCCTATGAGACTTATTATATGTGACCTGACCTCATGAGCAGACAGCTGAGTGACCCTGGCATGCGGCGGACGAGTGTGGCTGCTGGTCTGCCCCGCGTCTTTCTGAACTCACTGATTAAAACCTCTGACCTCTGACATCCGTTTCTCTTTCTGCCCCTCTTTTTATCTGTTTATTTCAAACTCTGCTCCCTTTCCCCTTCCTCCTTCCTCCTTGCATTCCTTGAACTTTGTCCTTTTGTTGTCATACACCACCGTATATAACCCTGTTTTACTTTTCTTTAAGCACAGTCCCTCATGTCCCCTTCAAACCATCTTTTTTTCCTTTATTCTCTTACATCTTTTGTTCTTCCCTGTTAAAATGTCACTTTTCATGCTTTTCTGCATCACCTTCCCATTTTCCTATGGACTTTCTCCCACTCCATCTCCCCCATTAGTTCCGCTCTTTTTTCCTAGGTCTTAAAATGAATGGTGTTTTTGCGGAAGAGTGCGGCAGACTGTTGCCGGGCCAGGGGGCCGGAGTGTCACCACAGCCGGCTGATTTATCCACTGCCGCTGTCTTCATGTTACGCCTGGTCCCTCAACTTTCCCTTCCTGTTGTTCTTCCCGTGTTTCTTTTCCTAAATTCCTCCTCTCACTCTCCCTGATTTCTCTCCCCCCCTTCCAAGCTCTCATTTTTCTATGCTGCCGTCCCATTCTTTCAGAACACGATACGTGCAGCGTACATGCCACAGGGTTCATTTTCAGGCTCTGAGCTAACTCATTTTCTTGAAACTGTGCCATGTCGGATAGCCTCATGGGTCCAGATATGATGTGCAGTGTGCATATACACACCTGGGATCACTTCTGAGGATACATCTGTACTGGCTAACACTTTTTCCCCCCATTAAAATGTATAAAGTGAACATACAGTCACTATAATTAAATGTGAGGTTAAGCCTGTACCATACTCCCCATACTTAACTCATCATTAATGGTTTACTCTGGGCTGTGGAGTTAATACATAATGGGGGTGGGGTGAAAAATGTCCAAAACAGTTGCAGTTGTGGCTCTACTTTCTGAGGCGTAACAGATGAAATCATTAGAACAATATTCCAGGTAGGCTGCTGTAGAGTTTTATTGGAATCTATTAGAACAGCACTCTAATTCATCCCAGCTGGACTGATTAGTTGGTTAATGACCCAGGCGTCCATTTCTGCTCTACACATACAGAACATACACGCACTTGGATACAAATGTGTCCGAGCACAGAGCACCACAGAGCTTAAACACAGGCTAACAGCCAGGCAGAGTGAACCTAACACGGAAAAAAACTTGCCAATATATGTAACAGTGAAGGGTTGTAAAAATGTGAGACAACTTTGATATAGATTTAGAGTTAGCTCGAAAACACAGTTTCCACAGCTTAACTGTAAATTGCTTTTTCTGGCTGGTCACATCTACATGCACATGCCTACGTGCACTGTTTTTTTTGGCTTAAGTCTCAATTGTGAGGTAGAACAGAGCATCAGTAGTTCAGCATGTATTCACAGCTTGTCTCTTTCATCCTCTGTTCCTCAGCCCGGGATGCTGCACAGAGATCTCACAAGTGCATTGTGGTTAACAGGAGGCCCTACTGAGGCACAACACTGTAACAGCATCAGTGGAAATACTGACATATCTAACTCATGACTGCTGAAAGCTCAGAGACTGCCCTCGTTGTGCGTCTGACAGCTAAACCGATGTGAAATACAGAACAAAAACACACCTCTGCTTTTCACATTAAAGCTGCTGAGCAATAACACTGAGGGCCAATTCATACTTCGCATGTTGCACAGCGTTGGCGAGTTACGTCATGCTCTTTGAACCCATAATGGGCACATTATTCTCAGACAAGTTGCTTACCTGACAAGAGGTAGATTGAGCAATACAGTGGGCCAGCAGTGTATTCATATACACGAGTGTGTTTTTCCCAGCGGAGACTAATGGTTTCAGCAGTGCAGTTCCTGTGGCCTGTGGTTTGACAGACAGATCTATGCATGTGTGTGTGAGAGACAGAGACAGAGGGACAGGGATGTAGTACTCACGTCCAGGTGTAGTGGGATGTATGCAGAGTCCATGGTTTATCCTTGAGCTCCAGTGTTACGATCCCTCGGCTCTCACTCCCGCTCCTTTGGACAGAATGGAGAAAGTGGACTGTTTACCTCTGTCTCTTTACCTCTCTCAGAGAAGCCAGTGCATGTCTTTCCTATGTCTCTTATGCAAATGTACTGTAGGTAAAGTTGCTTGCTCCATGCTTCTCTCCCTGTCTACTCCCTCGCTCAGCTCCTCATCCTGTTGTCAGTGTCAGATAAGCAAACTCTTAAAAAACATCCACTAGCTTCCCCTCTGCCTGCCTGACCTCTGCTAGTAGGCAACTCCCTTTTCTCTGTCGCCTACACTTCCACCCTTAGTTGTTTAAGACAGACTGGTACCGCTGCTAGAAGTTGCAAGAGGAAAATGTCTGTCTGTCTGTCTGTCTGTACTGTATCACAGGCAACAACTCCTTCTTGTTCCTAAACCTTACTATGTCTCTCTGCTTTCCTCTCCACTCTGTTCCTCCCTTTTGTATCTCCTCCCCCTTCCCTCTCTCTCTTTTCTTGCTCACATACATACACCTACACACACTCTCTCTCTCTCTCTGTCTCTCTCTCACACACGCACACACACTTTTTCCTTCTAGTGTCCAGCTGGTAAACCCAATTTAACTCTAAATGACTTTCCTGACCACTCAGATTCTCTCAAATAGTGATGTCACTAAGATCGGCCCTAGTACATTTACAGGCTGTTATCTCTCTTTCTCATACACACACAGAAACACGTACACACATACACACCCATACACACACAAACACATGAGCATGAAAACTTAGAGATATGATAATGTGCACGCCATCACAGTAAATAACATCAAAAGAAACATACACATTTAAATGCACAAAACACACACAAATAAATAAATGAAACATGTTCAAGAGGGACTTTAAAGTCAGCACACACATGCAGACTAACTGTTTTCCTCCTTTACCAAACTCACCTGCGGCGTTTCGTTGGCAACATTTGAATTTTTCCGCCAACATGCTCGCAGACAGTCTCTCCATCATTATAAATACGAGGCCTCATTACTCTGAATGAGAGCGAACGGATTCGGGTACAAGACAAAAAGCTATGAATGGATGACTCATAAGAGCTTTCATGAAGTCACCAGAGCTGAGTGCCGTGATTGGATGAAAGTAAACATCGAGGGGAAAAAAAAGAAAAAGAAAGAGGCTGCACTTCTACACTACGCAAGGTGCATTCGTCCTTCCAGCACAGAGCGGGTGGCGGGTTGAATTTGTATTCATGAGGTGGACCCATGAGAAAACGTCTCTTTAGGATGCACCGTCTCACATATTAGATCTCATCTGGAGAATCACTTGCCCACGTTCCTGTGCTCCTCCTCTCTGTACCCTCCACTTGCTCTTCTAGTCCATTCTCGTATAACCCCCCCCCAAAGAAAAAAAAAAAGACTCATTCACAGACCTCATTCATCCCAAGGCTGTGTGACTGTCTCTGTTGCGCTGTTGCTTTTCTCTTGCAATACACACTGCTGTGATCGGAGCATTCAGTCAAAGTTTTTTGAGGTTCGGGATGGTTTGTAGTGAAAGAATCTTTGACCTGTGAAAGAAGAGATTACATAATGTGAGAGATATATTTATGTCCTGTTTGGTGCTTCTCACTACCACTATGCTCCTATTAGAAGCTGGAATGAAAACATTTGTACAAGCAGATCTTCCGTGGTTAGGTTCTTCTAACTCAACATGACCTCTGACCTCCATGAGGAGTGGTTTAATTGGTTTGATTGTGGATACAAAGGAACTTTTTGGCCTTTGCCACCTCTAAACAAATGTCAACTTCACTATCAGTCAGTGTGTAATTTCTTAGACTGACACAATTTCCTTCAATTTCACTTGGTTCTTGGGTCTGTTGTAGCAAAAAGATATTTGAGGGCACATTGGCTCAGATCCATGTTCTCCGAAAACGTTAGAGCACTTATGCAAATATGTGATGTCTTGATAAATCGAGCAGATATTTGAAGTTTACACAGCACCATTCTCGCATGAAAATATCTTAAAAGTTTATTTTGTGACCAGAAAGAGTAATATTTCAAACTCCGCCACTCTGTGTTCCTCCGCCGCAGCCTCCTTTGAGTTTTGGACGAAATGGATTCTAGGATATTGCATTTCGTCATTTCGAGCTGATTGGAGACCAAAACAGCCAATCAGATTTTTTTGCATCCAAGTCTGTGATTGGCTGGTTTTGTGGCACAAATATAACGGTATACAGAAAGAATTGAGCGCGCACAGGCAGAAATGTTGAGAGCGCAAGCAGCACATTGCGAGCAAGCGCAAGTGCAAAACCTGAGCGAGAGGGGCTGCTATTGTGTGTGTGTGTGTGTGTGTGTGTGTGTGTGTGTGTGTGTGTGTGTGTGTGTGGATAATAGCAAACACTGGAATACATAATTTGCACGCAGCAATGAATTTTGTTCACTCAAATTTAGCTTTTCTTCGCTCAAAATAAATTTCTCCTCAAAATGCAACACTTGCACCTGCAATTTTTCTTTACGTGCGCTCAGAATACTGGCACAAAAAATAACGCCATATCCACTCTGCTGTTGCAACAACTTATCTTATCTTATCTTATCTTATCTTGTCTTATCCCCTGGTCGCTGGCATCAGGTGAAATGTGTTTATTGGCAGATCATTTATATTTTGTTGGTCCGAGAAACCACAAAGTCCTCTTGATCAATCTGTTATCCTCTTGTATGCTATTCTATTTCACCCCACCTAAATCCTTATCTGCTATTCCAGTTACTTTACCTGTTGGTACTGATTGGTAAGCCAGTCTAATATTAAAACTGATGACCTACCTTACAAACAGCTGTTGTTTTTACTTAATTCAAGGTAAAATATGACAGTTATATCCTAATACTTATAACTCCTAAGTGCTATGTCTTGAAAAGTCTTCTTTTTTGGTGTACTTAGGAAGGCTCTTAATCTGGTACTTGAGATTAATAAAACATGTTGTAGTTGTGGCATATTGTCCTGGAGATCAAACTCAGAAGAAAAACAGAAAGAAAACATAAAGCACAGATTCACAGACCCTTAAATGCACCACTAGGGAGAGTCTCTTAAACCTTGCTGACCCACAGATGGGCCTCTCATTGCAGACTCTATAATTGAGGACAGCTTAAATTTAGGAGGAATGTGTATAAATGATGGAAAGGATATCAAGAATATCACCCATTAAAGAAAATACCACAGCAGTGAGTGTTCCCTTCATCTGTGGTAGGTGTCATTTAGCTCAAGCTAATCAAGAATGTAAACAGGATCTTCTATATATAGGACACTTTAAGACAGAAAGGTGGCTTTAAAGACAATTTTTCAACATTAAAGTAATAGTTAGCCGCAGCTCTGGCTTCACTGAGCGCCTTCCTGAAATGAGCAGTAATCCCAGCCTCCAGCTTTCCCATCCTCTGGAAAAGCTGTCGGCTGCTGTCCCGCTGACTTCCGACGGGGGTGGAGAGAAACTTTTAAAGTAATACCTCACCGCCCTCTTAACAAGCCATCCATCCGTCCCTCATCCCAGTGTTCCCACCTCCATACTGCTCCATCCCTCCATGGACACAGAGTTTGAGGCCTCATCAGGAGAGGAGGGGGGAAGCGGGTATCTGGATTAATTCCCTGTTCAGCCACCCCTTCTCTTCTTCTCTTTTCTTTCACCAAATTGTCCAACATAATAACTTGTTGATTGGCATGATCATCGGTCCTTGGGTGGAAAGGAGAGCCTGGATGGAAAAGTTAACTTGGTGTCATAGTAATAGTAGTAAAAGCTGTAGACACACACATTTGTTTGTTTGTTTGTGTGTATTTTTTTCCATCCATCCATACAGTCTCTTTCGCTTATCCTTATCAAGGATGCTGGAACCTATTGCAGCTACTATAGGGCGAGAGGTGGAGAGGTGGAGTACACCCTATGGGCAATTTAGAATCACCAATTAACCTAAGCTCACTGCACGTCTTTGGACTGTGGGAGGAAGCTGGAGCACTTGGAGAAACCAAACAGACACGGGGAGAACATGCAAACTCCACACAGAAAGGCCCCGGCCAGATGGTGGAGTCAAACTCACGACCTTATTGCTGTGAGGAAACTGCTCACCACCATGCCACTGTGCTGTGTGTGGGTTTTTTTTGCATAGTAAATACTTCCCAGTTGATAACATGGGAATTTATGAGTCCTGTTATCCCATCAATAAAAGTCACGACAATCCACATTATCTGCTCAGCTAAACATCTGCTTGTTGAAGTTTTAAGGAAACTGACTGTTGATTTTCAAATTTTTTCACAACTGGATTATTTTTCACTTTTAATTGTTAATTTAATTGCCTAATTGTTGAGTTTACGATATAAAATTGTTAATTTTACATATTAAAATGAACAATTATTAATGTCCACAGCTTTTATGATGTTATTGCTGCTGTAACTTCATGTAGTCAGGATGATATTATTACATTAAACACCCTCAACGTCTTGTCATTGTCATAAAACGTGAAATCTGAGCTCAGATGTTTTTGTTGAAATGAGAAAATCAGTTTTATATGAAACAATTTAAACATGATCAATGTTTCAGTTAAATATGTTGTGAACTTGAATCGTCAACAGCAATCCCAGTCTAATGAGGTGTGTATTCAAATGCATGACTCACTGGCTGAAGGAAGAATAAAAGCATATGTCGTTTATTGGATTATTGAACCAAATAATGATTGGGTGACAAAAGTCCAAATAGAAATGAGCAGGTGGGAAGCATTAAGCCAAGCAGAAACTTAAATTAAATTAAATTTCCCATATAAATAATTATTTTATCCTCTGCTGAATTTGTTTGCTCACTTAGAAGGAAACAGTCTTTAATTTTTATGGTACTTTCATTTTAATGGAGAGAGACAGGACATTAATCATTACATAAAAGTTATAATTGAGTTTCATGTCATTGATTGAAACAAAAAACAACAGACAAAAACAAACTATTTGGTCCCCTACAACCCACCCAGAATTCTGGCTCCCAGTCAGTCAATTATAGATCCTCCAGATCTCAAGTCGTTATGTGTATGAAGCACACCCACCCACAGAATCAGTGTCTTCCATTTAAACCTCTCCAGCACCATGTGCAAGACCAAAGAGCCATCAGAGGATGTCAGTTGTAGACTTGCACAAGTCTGGAATCAATTGCACGACCATCAGCAAAGAGCTTGGTGAGAGGGTGACAGCTGTTGGTGTGGTTATTTGGACATGGATGAAATATAAAATCACTATCAGTTGCCCTCAGTTGCCCCAAAAGTCTCCAGTTCCTGGGAAAAGCTCCTTTGCTGAAATGCAGCTAATGCCATCTACTAGCTATCTACTCTACTGATAGTCATTATTTTTTCATCAATACTGGGCCAAATCTCCTTGTATAATGTAAAAACAATTGCTTTGGTTAAAATGATCAAGAGACCCACGCTGGTCTTTCTCTTCAGCATCAAGCGGACAAATGAAGTAACCCAAATGTTGTTTGTTGCCTGGAAAAGCAAATTTATCAAGAAATCTACTAGAGAATTTGGTTTACTTGTGAGGGATTGTGAGTTTTGGGAAATAGTTTTGAAGAAAGGATTAGAAAAGTAATACAGATTTACAGCTGTGGGAACAAGCCTTTTATTCTGGGCTTTGTTTAAAGCTTTGGACCTTGCACATGTTGATAAAACATATTAATCTACTTTAGCTGAAATTAATAAAACCATGTTTATCTGGGACAGTAGAACACATTTTCTGCAGCTGGGAAATGTTGGAAAGTCACACATTCCTCTGAGTAATCAATCCAGGCTATTAAATCCCCCAAATATAAACCTGTGCGAAAAGGAAAATCACTTTATTTTGAACCATGGAAACAGTTTAAAGGAACGAGTCTGACAGTTTACGGTATTGTACGTAAATGTTTTGTCGTGGTGCAGATGATGTGGAAAGCAGTTATAAAACTAAGCTGTTGTAAAAGTGAAAGCGGTGAAGTGACACTGACAGAACATCAAATTAATGTGAATTGTTGTTTATAGAAATTATGCAACAAACTCAGCTTTATCACTTAGTCATCTGGAGACTTTTTCCAAAATCCTTTGAAGAGCGTTGCTTTGAACAGAGTGAGGTATTAGGAAAAAAAAAATCTTTTGGGAGATCTAACAGCCTCAATTTAAGATGCACCTTTGGTTTAAATGACATGATTTATTATAAATAACCTTTCTGACTTTTAAAACTATGCCGTTGAGTTTACATGGCTTTCTCTACTTCAATTTCAGACACAAACACACATTACAATACTGAAATAGCTTTCAGTATTGTAATGTGTATAGGAGTTTTCCTACTTTTCTTAAACCTTCCTTACTTCCAAAACACCAAAAATATGGAAGCTAAAAGTCGATGGACATTGGTGAGTATCTCAACTTGAAACTGCTTTGCATGATGAAATAAAGCTGTCTGACCAAACATAAATTTAGTCGCAATGCTTACTGTGATTTACCAGTGATAATAATGATAATGATCATCATAAAGGACAACAGATAGATTCCTCTGAAGATTAGACAATCAGCTTGGATATCGTCTCAGATGTTGATGATATTAAGCAGTGTCTTCCCCGGTATATATGGGAATAAACACACACGCACACACACACAAACTTCTTAAGAAGTTTTCTGCCATGTTGTGTTTGTCATGAACAGAAACCAGTTTTCAGACACTGAATGCTTCCAAACACTGCTGCTTCTGTGTTGGACAGATCCAATGGACAAATGAAACACAGGCCTTTGGGCCCAAGATGTGAGATGAGCTGGTCCTATCCTAGAAATAGGATATCTGCGTCTGTCATAACAGAGCCTTCCCACTCAAACCAGTGCTTGAGATTCCACCGGATGCACTCGGAAATATCTTAGAAGTGGATATCCACTATTTTAAGCTAAACGAATATGTCTAGTCTATTTCTGATGAAAGCCATGCCCCCAGCACAGAGCAGTAGATGAGCAGGATGGGGAGACGGGCACAGAAACAGAGAACATCCAGGAAAATTTCAAAATAAAAGACCCAATGTCTTTAGAGTAGAGTAAACGTTACTGCTTCTGTATCCAGTTTCCAGAGTTACATCTGCCACAAGAGATACAAAACAGACAAAATAGCACATAGAAGAGCTGTATGATGAAACACAGTGAGACACAGGATGGCTTTGAATAGAAAAGAAAGGACGAAAATGTGGTATAAGCTAAAACAAAGATATGCAAAAATTGCCAACAAGTTGAATGCTGAATATCAACCCCAAGTGAGTAGGTGACGAGTGTTTCACCGTTACACACTACAGTTTGTCATAATGAGACAGGCGTATAAAAGTTATAAGGTATGGCATGTAAACCTGTTCAAACTTCAGCAATAAGTGTACAAACTCGACAACACGATTAGAAGTGCTTAGATTGATAGTTTGATGTATCCAGTAAATCCTTAAGCACACTTCAGTGTTTTTAGATGCTGAGTGTGTTTTAGAGGGGAATGACCAAGAAAACCAGGATGATTTGTGAGTACTGCATGCTGGAAAGGACAAATGGATGTCAGAAAAAGAAGTGACGAGAAAGAGCATGGGGGACGAAGATGAGATTTCATTACCAGCTCATACGAAGGAATCCACTCAGCTGAAATGAGCACACATCCTGCCCGAATGTACACAGTCGCACACTGACAGACTATACACAGACACTGTCGCAAAAACAGAGTCTGACTCTTTTCATTCACCAGTAAAGAATTCCAGTGTGCGATAAGATTTCATTCTTTTGTTCTGAGCTCAGTGTTTTTAGTTAGACAGTGGGCCAGACGTGTGTGTGTGTGTCTGGACACCTTGTGTCACGTCTCCTGCCCACACTGAGTCAGTCAGACATACTTAGACTTCACCAGTAAAGACAACAGTGTTGCTAAAGGGGAAATCTGGACTTCACTAATTGTAAATCCAAGATTAAAAGTTGACTCAAAGATTCTGTGAAGTTGGTTTAGGAGATTAGGGTGGCAGAGAGCAGCAGTGGAGGAAGGTCTTAAATACTCATAATATACATGTACGACATATCGTACCTTTTCGGGAACAATACCTGCAACTGAGAACCTGGTCAGTTTTGCTTTTTATGCATTTTCACTGTTACTGTGCTAAATCCTTAGTACAATATATATTTTTATTTAGGCAGTATATTTTCATACTACAAATGTGTTTCTAACTAAAGGTCTCATCTGCTACAGATTTACAGAGTGAATTTTGCTCTATTAACTTTGTACATCCCTTAAATCAAATATATTATAACAGCATTCTTCCATCTGCAACAGACTGGTGACCCATTTAGGGTCCCACCTTTCAACATGTGGGAGCTGTGATATGCTACAGCTCATTTGTGACAATGAAATGAAAAATCAGAGCAAAATCCATCCATCCTTCCATCCATCCATCCATGTATCATGATGAAGAGCTTCGAGAGGCTCGTCATGAGGCACATTAAGACCCGGCTGCCACCTACACTGGACCCACTGCAGTTCGCCTATTAACTGGTCAACACATGACGCCATCACCAGCACCCCCTACATCTTTTTCTCACCCACCTGGACAATAAAGACAGATATGTACGAATGCTGCTCATAGACTTCAGTTCAGCATTCAACACAATCATTCCTCAGCACCTGATTGTAAAACTGAGCCTGCTGGGCCTGAACACCTCCCTCTGCAACTGGATCCTGGACTTTATGACGGAGAGACAGTCCGGATTGGTAACAGCATCTCCAACACCACCACACTGAGCACTGGAGCCCCTCAGGGCTGTGTTCTCGGCCCACTGCTGTTCACGCTGCTGACTCACAACTGTGCAGCAATGCACAGTTCGAACCATATCATCAAGTTCGCTGATGACACGACTGTGGTGGGTATAATCAGCAAGAACAATGAGTCAGCATACAGAGAGGAAGTTCAACAGCTAATAGACTGGTGTAGAGTCAACAACCTGTCTCTAAATGTTGACAAAACAAAAGAGATAATTGTTGACTTCAGGAGAGGAGGAGCGATCACTGTTCACTTAACATCAATGGTTCTGTCTTGTGTTGAACTGTCGCTGTTTTGGGTTTTTTGCAATTTTTGCACACTTACACTTTATGTAGTCCTGTGTTGATTGTCTGTTTAATGCTATATGTAGCACAATGGTCTTGGAGGAGCATTGTCTTGCTTCACTGTGTACTGTACTATTGCACATGGTTGAAATTTCACTAAAGCCACTTGACTTGACTTGCGATACCCAGACCTCTGACTGCCTAGCCACTTCACCCCCTGCTCTTCTGGTGTTGGTCCTGGTGCCGTAGCACAACAACCAACTAAAGAAATAATATTCTTACTGTGAACATGTGATTGTGTCATTGTGAGTAGGACTGTGTATCTTGATTATCTTTGGATAAAGAAGTATTTTAGCTCATTAGTTGGCTTCTTGGACATTTTATAATTCCAACTTTTATAAATAAAGTTATTAAAGTTAATTTTGACTTGTTGGGCTAGTCTCCTTGTAACTTTCTTTACCTTCCATTAACCTTAGCCAATAAAAATCTTAATACCAAACTTTAAATGATTCTTTCCTTCCATTGACCCACCTTACTGGACTATAAAACGTAGTCTATGATAGAAAAAAGGTAGCTACAACCCATACTGTTATTACAGTAAACTCTCCCTATTTGGGGAATTATATGGAAAAGTGTATATTTGCAATTAGGATATCCTAAAGATAATTTATGTCAGGTCTGCTGAATATGCAAAAATGTCAAATTTGTCTACAGGGATATCCACATCTAACCATAGGTTATGTTTCCAGTAATAAAGCAAATGTGAAATAAATTATAATTAATGGTTAATTACATTGTCTTTCCAAGAAAAATATTGGTAGGAAATTATTTGCAATTTGTGGGCTCTTAAAAATAAAACTTTACCAGGTTGTGGATTGAAACAGATACATCATAGCAAGGGCATATCAGTAAATCAGAGACATAAAATGAGAACAAGCTTGAGTGATCCATTTGATTCCTCTGAAATGGAAACAGGAAGTCTGGTGGCCACACTCCTCCTCCACAGAACATTCAAACCAAGGTTAATGTAGAGGCAAAGATGGATTTAGTCTGTGTCTGTGTGTGTGTGTGTGTGTGTGTGTGTGTGTGTGTGTGTGTGTGTGTGTGTGTGTGTGTGTGTGTGTGTGTGTGTGTGTGTAAGAGAGAGCGATAGAGAGAAAGAGAAGGAGAGAGAGACAGGCAAGCAATCCTATGAGCTAGTATGCATTCATTATCTTGCTCAAGGGCAAACAGCAACCTACTCACTCCACAAACGACCACTATTGCTGCACAAATTCATTCACAAAGAAACACACACACACACACACACACACACACACACACACACACACACACACACACACACACACTGAGAGAAAGCGAGAGAAAGACAGACTAGATCCCTTATAAACTAACTTTCTTGCCGACTGATAGAGTTCCTTGTTTATCTAAGGTCAATCACATCACATTTAGTTTCATATTTCATTCTGTGGTTAGTTTTTACAGTTCCAAGAGGAAGATTTACCATAAAAAGTTTTAACTATATTATGGAGCGGACTTTATTACAGCTGCTGTTTGCATGCCTTTATATGACAGTTGGATTTTTTTCTAGATGGCTAATCAGACTCTGGTATCAGAGATAAGATGGTGGCATAATTGTCTTTAACATAAAGTGCAAATCTAATGATCTCTGTGTCTGTTTCAAATAGAATTGCTGTTTGAATAATAACAAATATTTTTTTTGTTTGTCAAACAAGAGTAAAGTACTTTCAGTACTCATCAAAATGAATTGGGGTGCCAAAAATCTTAAACTACATTATTTAAGGTCAGTCATTGATCTGAGTTGCAGCAAGACACTATTAAAAATTGTTAATTTAAAAGATAAGCAGTTATGAGGACAGCATGTTTGCAGATGTTTCAGTTTCTACAGCTGTATATATGGCCTTGCTCATTGTAGAAAGCAGATAAGCACACGCACAGCACATGTCTGTTTGGTTGTTGCATGCTGCTGCTTAATTACAGATACAGTATATTACAGGTTTGTATATACATACATGTGTGTGTGGTCAGTAATAACAGGAAGCTGGTCCTCAATGTTGACACAAAGCTGCCCGGGTGACTGGCCGTTTAAAATAAATAAACAAACACACACACGAGTGACCCACTCAAACCACAAGCTGCAGAGTTCTCCATGAGACTAAAAATACAAATTGACGAGCGCTCCACGCCATCAAACCCAAACAGGAACACCTGCAGCTCACCCCTCAGCCCGGCCTTGTTGCCGGGACGACCAGCTACACTGCGTAAAAACAGTTTCTAGTAGGATAAGGAGGGGTGGGAGAGATTTTACAGATGCCAGAGGATTCAGGTGACGATTACTGGAACACAGTTTGCAGACTTACAGCAAAGTTTGAATAAAGTCAAGGAGAGTGAAGAATGAGGAGACAGTCATAGTGTTGGGAGAGAGGTGATAAAATAGAAATATTAAAGAAAAAAAGATCCAAACTGAGAGAGTCTGGATGTGGTTTGAGTGGGAGCTGGTGCTGTTTTTAGAGCCAGCAGGTGGCTGTGGAGCACCAAGGCCACAAGACTCACAGAGGAATGTATGAATATGACTGCGGTAAATCATGCCATAGCCTTCCCAGTGCAGTGGAGAAGTAAAAAAAAATCAGTGTGAACAAACAAAAACCAACTTTTGACCAGAAGTCTGGACTCTGACTCACATCTGGAACCATTTTTAAGTTTCACTTTCAGTCACTGTTTACTTTGGTTTTCACACACTGTTTGGTTTAGGTTTAAGCACCAAAACTGCTTGGCCAAAAAAAAGGCTGATGGTTTGGGTGTCAAATGTCAAAAAAACAAAAAACAAAAGACAATGTGTCTCACAGTAAGCAGATGTATCTACGTAAAATTTACCAAGCTGAGATGTTTTCCCGTAATCCTTGTTGCTATAGACGCTCATGTTGTTTGCGCTTATATTTTGGGCTCGATTTGTGTTCAACACGTATGGGCTGATTCCATTCAAATCACAGACCCCCTATTTCACCCCCACTTCCAAAGTATTTGGGATGCTGTGTAAAATGGAAATAAAAACAGAATGCACTGATTGGCAAAGCATTAAAACTGAGACATTTTACGTTCTCTCCGGTTACTCCTGCTTCCTCCCTCAGTCCAAAAACATGCAGTTAGTGCGGTAAGGTAATTCTAAATTGTCCATAGGTGTGAATGGTTGTCTGTCATTCTGTGTTAGACTGGTGATCTGTCCAGGGTGTACCCTGCTTTTCACCCTATAACAGGTGGGAAAGGCTCCAGCCAACCTGCAACCCTGATAATTGAAAAAAAAAAATAAAAAAAATAAAAAAATAGTAGCTCAGTATAGTGATTGGCAGTTGGCAATCAATTTGCAGCATGTGATGTTAACCTCTTAAGCCCCAACTAGATTGGACATACAATATGTAAAGACATACATACTTAGAGAGCCAGAGTTCCTAAGAAATAACGATGGCTACGGATTCAAAAATCAGCAAAATACTGCATTTACAAATTGTGGAAAACCTTTCAGAATAGGATTCCTCCATGTGAAGCTGCAAAAACTTTCATCTACAGTCCATAATTTGATCAAAGTTTTCTTAAAATCTGGAGAAATCTCTGTGGGCAAGGGACAAAGTTGAAAATCTTTGGGCCTCAAGAGACAACTGCACTACACTGATTCTGTCATGGAACTAACTGCTCAGTAACTCTGTCATACAAAAACAACACCACATGTGATCATGATCCAGAAACACTGTTGTCTTCTCTGAGACAAAGCTCACTTAAAATGGACTGAGAGAAAGTAGAAAACTTTTCTGTGGTTAGAAAAATGCAAGCTTGAAATCATGGATGCCACATCCTCTGGACTAAAGAGGAGAGTGACCATCCGGCTTGTTATCAGCGCTGGGTTCAAAAGTCTGCACCTCTGGGTCATGTTTCGGCTGTGTGCTGGCAGGAGAAGGACCCAAATGCAAAACTCACCATACAGGAATTAAACTCAAAAAGCTGCTTTATTGCAGAATGGCACAAAAAATATAACAAAACTAAACTGGGACATGGCTAACTAACACACAGCCGGGGAGGGGAACACAGCCATGAGGGTATATCACAACATGGACACAGCGAAACACAGGGCTTAAATACACAGAGGGAGCAATCAGGGAATAGGTAACAGGAGGGAAACAAAGCTGGGGCAAATCAGACCTAACAAGACAAAGGAAGCAAAACCAGACGTATTTACATGAGACACGGACTTTCAAAGTAAAACAGGAAACATAACACAGAGATGTGAACTTGACAAGGGGATACAGCTGACAGGGGAGACAGAGCAACTAGAGAACACAGAGACATAAACCATAAGACAGAACTCTAAGAAACCAAAGACTAGAAATGATAAATAATATAATAAACTCAAAACCCTGGGTCAACGACCCAGGCATCCTAACACTCTGATGGTATGAGGGTGCATTAGAGTCTATGGAACTGGCAGCTTGCACATCTGGAAAGGCACTATTAACTGAGAGGCATAAAAGGTTTTGTGCTCCCATCCAGACAACATTTTCTTAGGAAAGTAAATAATAAACTACATACTCCATCTAGTACAAGAACATGGTTTCATAGTAGAAGTGTCTGGGTGCTAAACTGGCCTGCTGCAGTCCAGACCTTTCAGCAAATGAAAACATTTGATGCATGATTTAAAAAAAAATCAAACGCCACAAAGAAGACCCAGGGGTTTTTAGGAACTAGAATCCTATATAAGTAAAAAACTGGGCCAACATTCCTATGCCGGAAGTCCAGAAAGTGGCCTCATCAGTTCCCACACATTTACAGACAAATGCTAACAGTGGTAAACGTGGCCCTATGCCAACTTTTTTGACACATGTTTCTGCAATCAAATTCAAAATTAGCTTTTTTGTTTTTTTAATGGTACTTGTTCTCTGTTTAAACATATACTTACTGTTACTGTTTTCTATTGTGAATAAAATAAGAGAATTGCTAGTCGTTGCATTCAGTTTTTAATTATGTTTTACCTTTTGGGGGGATTGGGGTTGTACCTCACATCTTCAGAGCTTTTTATTTTCTACACTGTGGTTTAGTTATGAAGAAATTTTTGAGAATTGGTATATTTCAGAGGAAGATGTCACACAAAAATAAGCAACATTTCCCAAACATGACCTGCTTTAAAACAAAGCCAACAGAGTGTGAAATTTGAAATGCTTAAACTATCCCATAGAGTGGAAAGCTGTCCTCTCAGGTGGCCATTGATTTCCATGTGCATGCATTTTTGTATCTATGGTTTGAACTTGAGGGAAGCTCAGAGCTTTAATTCAGGATGTGTTGTCTGGCACAGTTAGTGGCCTCTTCTGGGAGGTTAAAATGCCCTCCAACAGCTGCAGCACCTGCTCAGATTTCTCTCCGAGACAGTGTGATAAAATCCAAGTCTCCCTTCATACATAAAATAAAAATGCAGACTCACAATTCATCTGGAGTCATGACTTGACATACATTTTTGTTTTCTGCATGTGTCTGTACATACGCATATGTACTTCATGCACATGTGGGGACATATGTTTGTTCTTTGGTGAAGAAGTGCATGCCTGTCTGAATTTGTGTATTTCCCACGAATAACATACTGTACATACATGAGAGTGTTATTTATGCATCCTCTCTGTGTCTGTAAGTGCGTAAGCTCCAGATGTGTCCCGGGGTCAGAGCAGGGCTGCCCTCTCCAATCCAGATGTGTCCAGGTGTGGCCTTAAGTGTCACGCCAAACAGAATCTTCTTAATGGCAGAAACAGGTCACAGGTTCACAGATATTTTGTCCTGACTTGTGTCTCAAGAAGAAGAAAAAAAAATCACAAAAAAAAAAAAAAAAATCAATCATGTGACAAGCAGGTGCACAGACACTTGACTTGCTGTAGTTTCTACTAAAATGAATGAATGTCTCTGGTCTAAAGTAATCTAGTGATTAATTTCTCTGTTATTATCTTTGGCAGGATATGACTGTCTATTCAGTCCTTACAGCTGTGTCCGTTGATATCTTGAGCAAGGAGGACAGGACCACGCTTAAGGACGGAGATCTGGCAACTTTACAACAGGAAAAGGGCACTCAAGTCTTACATTCTCTGGCACAGCAAATGGAGAGAGCGAGAGAGGAGGAAAGAAAGAGACAAAGAGAAGGAG
Source organism: Diplotaxodon limnothrissa (assembly GCF_057381915.1). Lineage (NCBI taxonomy): Eukaryota > Metazoa > Chordata > Actinopteri > Cichliformes > Cichlidae > Diplotaxodon > Diplotaxodon limnothrissa. The sequence continues at coordinate 25,105,984 of NC_140609.1, forward strand.
GCACTAAAGTTTAACAGAATTTTTAAAATGCAGAATTTACTGAGGGGAAATGTGAGTAAAGTTCAGGAAGAGCTTGGTGTTTGTTAAGTGTAAGGATTTGGGTTTCGGGGGCATCAGGTCTGTGGTCAGGAACATAAGGAGAAAGGGAAAAAGGAAGATGTGCTCTACTTGTTATCTAGCCTCACTGTTTACTCAGATTCCAGCTCACAGATAGCATCAGCAAATAAGCTGCGGCCAAGTCAACGTGCTGTTAGACCATGCCAAAACTGACCTTTTGCTTCTGTGAACACACACACACACACACACACACACACACACACACACACACACACACACACACACACACACACACACACACACACACACACACACACATACAACATATACACATGCTGTCAAGCCATTCTCCAAATTCTCCTCAGTTATAAACAGCAAGTATCAGTGGGGCCAAAGCAAAACAAGAACCTGATCCTCAGTACGTTTATCTGAATCAAATAACACAAACATGAACATTTACATTTAAAAGGCTCTGTGATCATTACATGTACAAATAACAAAACTCAATCCTTATATGTAGCAGCTAAACTACTAAAATATGAAATAAGAGTAGAATTCAGCAGTAATTTACCAAAATGATAAAAAGATCATGCAGAAAATGTTCTCAGAATCCACTTTTGAACACCTCACAGGATCTTGTGTGGGTTATACAGTCATCCATCCATTTTGGCCTATTTGGTGAGGCTCAGATTATATATATGTACAATGTATATAATCTACAAACAGTTAAAAAAGTGATTTAACACCCCAGCAATTCAAGAAATTAGAAACAGAGGTCTAATCCACTGTAACTCGTCAGATTTTGATAACTGTAAACTATCCTCTCTGTTATATGGAGAGGAAAGTAAGATTTTTCAAAACTGTTTTAACATAATTCAGCATTTTGGAGATCATCTTAAAATAAATGATCCTGATGATGGTGACAATGGTGATAACATTGATTACTTGGTATACAACCTGTTCTTATTTTTCTTGTTTTAAAAATAATTTTATTTTTTCAAATGTGACATGTCTCAGATATACAAAAGCTGTCCTTTGGGAACACTGGGTGATAAACAGGGTCTTGGGATAAATGAGGTGGAGCTGTTGCTACCAAGCTGGTGTTCCTGGTGTGAGGGGCTGTATTTTAATCCAAACCCAATTCACTGTTTCCTAACCATTCCTGAATCATTTAATTGTAATAATGTAATAATATCCTGGCTTAGAAACGTGTTATCTATGCCAGCCCTCCAACCTCTTTATTTGGACTTTCTTGGACACCATCACCAACTGGCACCAACACCAGACGGCCTCTTGTAGCATATGACAATGGACACAGTTGTGATAGCACAAGTAAATCTATTCCTAGATATAATATTTTCTTCATTATTATTAAACCTGTTTTGCTCTCCCTGCAGCTGCCATATGTCTATCCTCCCTTGGCCTTACAATTTAAGGTGAGTTTTTATTCCTTACTGTCACCAAAGCCTTACTCACAGCAGCATGTGTCTCTATGGTGTTGTAGGTTATATAAATAAGATGACAGGAGGCCAGCAGGAGTAGAAGGAACATGACCACTTGCCACGTAGCTTTGGTGAAAGTTATAACCGGTCCATGGGCTGTTGAAGCTAGCTCTGATGTCTTTCTGGTGAGCCAATTTCACAGATACTTGATCTGACTGAGAATTATGCTATGACCAACACTTTGAAGTCTTTATTGTGTTTCTCAAACTAGTCTGAAACAGTCTTTGCATTGTTGCAAGATGCAAGCTAAAAGAAGGCACTGCCATTGCCATGAAGAGGTGTAGCAGGCATACAGCATAAAAAGTGTGGCCACAAGAGTTCCTTAACCCAAGCTTTCCCAGTAAATCATTGGCCAGAACATCATTATTCTTCCAGCAGCTTGTTTTCTTCCCACAGTGCATTCCTTGTGGACTTACTCACCTGTTACATGGCATGAAATAAAATGAGCTTTAATTTATATCACTGCTAATGTGGGAACCTCTCATCATGCCAGGGGTGCTCTAACCAGGTCATCTGGCCAATGATAATGGTTTGATGAGGGTTGCTAAGTTCTGTTCACCTGCCTGTACAGTGGCTAATTTTCTGACCAATATGTCCTAGACTATGACTTTCACTGCTGGCTGGACTCTTGGTTTATTGCCTACATTTAAGAAATGTACTATTTTGAAATGGATGAATCAACCCTTTTAACTTCTGCTCTTTGGTGCTGGACCTCGTAGATGATTTTATGAACTAGAAAAAAACTGTAGCAAAGTAATGATGGAATAAAGTCTCCCATGTTTTTGTAGACTAATAAAATGACTAAAGTGTATTATAATTTTGCGACAGCATTTTGATGAAGCAATAGGAGTTGGTGAGCTTTGATTTTATTACGTAAGCATTACTGGATCTTTCATAATCCCCATCTTCTTGCAATGTCCCTCATTCATATTCAGTGTCTCCCTCTTTTGCTGTATTCCTCTCTTTGTGCGACGGAGTGGTGTGACAGTAGAGAGCAGACAATGTCGGGTTACCCTGGTAATTTAGGGAGGAGGACGGAAGTATCCTGGACAGGCAGTCCCTCCTCCCGAGAGTCCCACTGATGATTCACCAGCCTGCATGATGAAGGTTGGTGACCCCAATTTGAGTAAGGCAGAAGGAGGTGGAGCGGGAGAAGAAGGCGGATGAGGAAGGGGGATAATAAGCAGGAGGGGATGGCGATGCCTACGTCAGTGGCACTCGCTAATAGGCAGATGTCCTTGTCCATGACAGAAGTAAATCATGTCTCTTGGGGGAAAGAATACAAGAACGAGAGGAGAGGAAGGGAAGAAACAAGTAAGACAGAGACCAAGATTGCTGTCTGGAGTAGTGAAGTGCAGGGCTGGACGTGAGTGCGTGTCTAAGTGAAATTATAGGCAATTAGTTCAGCCTCTGAGCCCACTGTAGAAATGTTGTTTTGATGAAGAGGAAAACAAGAAGGAGGGAAGCCAGAGAAGGTGAAATGACTCAGTTTAAGTGTTTGAAGCTGTTTAGGTTGAGTGGGCCGGGTTGCATTAAACCAGAGAAGGTCACAGGTGATCTGCAGAGACAGAGGAATACAGAAAAAAAGAGCAAAAAAAACAAAAAAACAAGGAAAGGTAAAAGAGTAGTGTGCAGCAAAGAACTAGTAATGTGAGTGTAACAATAGCAGACTATGGAAATACTCAAGAGCAAGTTAACTTACAATTAATAGTATATTTCTAAGGAAACAAGTAGAGAAAAGTACCATCAGAAAACTGCAAACTAGCAAGATAAATAAAAATCACTCACATCCCTGTTCCCCAGATTACGTAATATATTCTCTGTATTAAATTACTATTTACTGTTTATAATTTTCTTAAAAGGCTTGTATGGCTTCAGACAATTCATGTGGAGCAATGTGTCATGTTTTGTAAGCATCTCCTTGTTTTTGCATGAAAATATTTATCTATTTTTTTATGTAACTCTTTGAAGCACCACAAAATTGATCTTAGATGTAGTACTTAAGTGTCCCAAAGACTCGGCTAATGACTAAAAGAACATCAACTTTTATGAGTATGTGATCTACCTCCTGATGAAATAGCTGTATACCCACCCCCACTGCCAAGGAAGTTTCCATGCCACAGAAAACATAATCAAAACAATAATAATAATAACAATAATGATGGATTGCATTTATATAGCGCTTTTCAGGACCCCTCAAAGCGCTTTACAATACCACTATTCATTCACTCTCACATTCATACACTGATGGAGGCAAGCTACAGTTGTAGCCACAGCTGCCCTGGGGCAGACTGACAGAAGCGAGGCTGCCATATCGCGCCATCGGCCCCTCTGGCCATCACCAGTAGGCGGTAGGTGAAGTGTCTTGCCCAAGGACACAACGACTGAGACTGTCTGAGCAGGGGCTCGATCCGGCAACCTTCTGATTACAAGATGAACTCCCAACTCTTGAGCCACGACAGCCCTACAAAACACCAGAAACACTTATTTCTTAAAAGTAATGTGGACATTCAAGGTCATAGAAACATTTCAAGCAATCATATTATGAGACACTAATAATAATAATAATACGATCCCATCAAAAAAACTAAGGACAGGATTGGGCCTGCACCCAGGGCTGGACTGGGACAAAAAATCGGCCCAGGCATTTTGACTAGAGACCGGCCCACCAGGTATTATAGGAAAAGCCATAAAGCCTTTGAATGAAAGCAGACGCTGTTGTGACAGTGATGTACACTGTCTTTTTGGTATATTTATGATTTCTATACATCTTACGTCAGATAAAAACTTTGGTTGTAAGATTCAGATAATTATTTATTAAAAGCTAGACATTTTAAATGAGAATAAGAAAGAGACACATTTCTTTGTGTCCCCCTCTCCCTGTTAATGCCCTACCTGGCCCCCAGGCAAAACTTTGCTAGACCCGCCCCTGCACAGTTACCAGCTGTCAGCTACTTAGAAAAGGATCCTGGTGTTATTTGTCTCTCAGAAACAGTTCATAACTTCCCTTCAACTCATTCATGTCACCTAAAAGGTAAACCTGTTTCTCCATCACCTGTTCAGCTCTGATGGTTCAGTAAGGACATCTCCTGGTTTCATCTTCATGTTTCCCTCTCACCACATATCCAAACCGACATCATGACCAGCAGCTTTTACAGCTGTGGCTCCAGCAAACATCAGCTGATACTAGAAATTAATATTAAATAACTTCTTACCTGAAGTTCAGTTCACCACACTCAGACTGGTGGCCGCCTCGGGTCTCTCCTCCTCCTGCCTCCCCTTTCTCTCATCCACCCGCTGGCCTCTGTGGAAGCTCCGCCATAGCCACCACCAAACAACTGAGTTATTTTTACACATCTGCCAGCATCTGGCCAATCCACCACCTTTCATTGTTTGTACCGTTACAAAGGGGGAAAAAAAAAAAAGGCAAATACCGGCAAATGCCCGGTATGGCTAATGGCCAGTCCAGCTATGCCTGCACCTGAAGCAGGGTTTAAAGGGAAAATCATACTCATCAACAATGTGTTCCTATTTTTTTCTTATTAGCAAACGTAGCTGAAAGGTTTCTGAATAACATATGGTTCAAATCATGTTTCAAAAGTAAGGCTTGAGTGAACCATCAAATCTGATAAACAACTTAATTTATATTACTGTTCAAAGAGTTTATTTTTCATGTGCCACAGCTTGGCATTGCTTTATTGACTGCATAGAGATATTTGCTCAGTAATAATAAAAGAATGACATCCCACTGTCTGCCTACACACTCAACATGTTCTTTTTCATCCTCATCTCTGAGTTGTGTTCATGGTGCAGATGTAAATAAAGTTGAGGTCATGGAAGAAGTATATTAATTTTTTCTTGTTTAAAGATTGTGTGAAAATATAAGGTATTTTGGCATACTGTGGGCTAAACGGGTTATTTTGCAGTACCGGGGTGAAGTTTACAGTAATGCACGATGTTGGAGTGGTGGAGGGCTGGCTGTACTGTTCATGGTCTATGTTGGGCTACATCAAGGCTAACAGGTATCAATTTAAGGTCAGTATTAGTCGCTCACCAAATTTTTACTTACTTTATATTGTCTAGGGGGTTGGAAAGCAGCCATATAGCTCATTACACATCTGCTTATACCTTGTTGAATTCAGATCGCAATATCTACAAAGAGCAGTGAATGTCAGAGTATCAGTACAGGTCAACTGATAACAGCCTGTCCACTGAGAAAATTCTTCTGGTGCTCCCAAAACAAACTATGTGGCTTATTTCCAAGTGATTCCTTTCCCTATGCTGCACTGCTACACCCAATCTTCAGGTTACTCCAACTGCCAAATCCCACTTTAACTGCTGCCTGGGATAAACTGGCAACCTCGACAGGTGGTAACGCACTTCTCATCCCACGAATGCTGTGGTACACTGCAACCTATACCAGCTGTCATAGGCCAAAAATGCAAATGTAAAATAGCTAAAAATAGCTATTTTAAGGCTTTGTAAAAATAAAGTTGGGAATCTTTGACGTTACCTTAGATCCTAAGCTCAGCATACTAACATGACCATAGTTCAGCTGATGTAAGATCTGTAATATGTCGTGAACCGCTAAATCACAGGTGTCGAACTCCAGGCCCTGATGGCCGGTGTCCTGCAGGTTTTAGATGTATCCTTGATCCAACACAGCTGATTTAAATGGCTATATTACCTCCTCAACATTTCTTGAAGTTCTCCAGAGGCCTGGTAATGAATTAATCATTTAATGCAAGTGTGTTGACCCAGGGTGATATCTAAAACGTGCCCTCGAGGCCTGGAGTTCGACATCCCTGCAAGATAAGCACGTTAACGTTTGCTAGTTGGGACCAAAAAGGTACAGTTGAAGTTGATAAAAAAATTTCATAATTTTGCACATATAGATGTCATACACCAGAGGATTAAATAGATGACCATTGTGACTTGATCCTGGCATTAGCTGAAATATCATGATGGCAGTCAGTAAACTGACTTTGAAATCGATACAACATATTTAATAGGAATATTGATGACTGCACAAATGTGACTTTTACGTGTAGAAAAAAAAGGATCTCAGAGATAAACATCAGTCAAACCTTCACTCAAATATTCACAAGCTTCTCAATAATAGCATTTCTAGCTGGTCCTGATTGGTCACAGCTGATGAACCTGTCCAATCAGCGCTGACATCAGTTGGTCCTCAGCATCACAGACAGTAATTAGCAGCATCTTCCTGTGTTTACTCCTGTGGGGAAGGGAGTGGGCCGTGATAGAGTCTACAGACTTATAGATAAATGGAGATAACTTTAATCTCACTCTAATTGGCGCTTCCCTTCTCCTCCCACCTCCTCATATGTCTTCCTGTCTAGACTTGAGTTGGACATAAGCCTCCACTTTCCCATATCATGCTGTGGCAACTTCTTGATCATGGGCATGGATAGATATAGTCCAATATGGATTTGGTTCCTTTGCAGGGCTACAGGCCAATAAAAAGGAAAATTATAGTTTAGTATCTTCACTTTTTTATTTAAACAACTGGCAGCTTCATTTATGGGAAACAGTCTCAAAATGCTGTTGTGTTCATACATGTATATTCACCCTAAACACAAATAAAATTGAGTCTTTCAATGCCTAAGGGGTTTTTACAGTTTGGATTCCAGGCTTTTTCCAGCTGGCATGCTCCACTGCTGACCTCTTTATCTCCCTGGCCACTTGAGCTGGGGAAATGAGGCTGCCACAGAGCGCCTGGCCCTCACAATTGCTGGAGATCCTCCAACATTCCCCGCGGTGGCAAGTCAAACAAACCTGGGGACTGATTGTGACTCAGCCATTCCTTTTGTGTCTGTTTGCCTGGCTGCTTTGACAACACCTTCAGTGAGAACTTTACAGTAAATATCAGCACTTCTACTTTAGAAAACGTACTGTGACTGTATTGTATGCGCTAACATAAATGGGGTTTTATTCATTTATTTACCCAGTTCTTCTTAATAATATCTATAATCATAAAGGAGGGAAGCACCAGAAACACTCTCTCATTCATTCACTTCCTTACATAGTTTACAGTATTCTATAATGAATATTTAATTTGTGTTTTAGAAATAAACATAAATCTTTTCTGTCGTCACTGGTGGCTGTAATATTATAGGATTAATTTAATCATAATTACTACAATCATTGCATTGAGGGATTTTCAGCACTTCCATTGTGAGAATGTTTGAACTCATTAACTTGTGTATAAAGTTCATAATTAGAAAGCAGACACTTAAGTACAAAGTAATTCTGCTGCCTTGCATAGTAAACAGAGAATGATACAGTTGTCTAGAACTGTGCACATGTCTGCTGACACAATGTTTTTATGTATGCAAGCTGCTGAAAGCAAATGAGCAGTCAGGAGGCAAAGTATCGGACAATCTTCTTGGCATACTGTACCTTGCACTAAAGAAGGTCTGTATCAAATTTAGTGCCTTTTGTCTCACAAAGATATTTTTTAGTGATTTGTCTGTTGGTTGCACCACAGAGAGGTTCAATTCAGAGTCATATTTATAAAGCAACAAAATTACAACAACAGTTCCCTCAAGGCACTTTATATTGAAAGGTAAAACCCTGCAATAATTCAGAGAACAAAAACCACACACCCATGAGCAACCACTTTGGTGACAGTGAGAAGGAAAAACTTGCTTTTAACAGGAAGAAACCTCCAGCAGAACTAGGCTCAGTGAGGGACGGCCATCTGCTCTGACTGGTTTTGGGTGAAGGAGGGACACAGGGCAAAAGACACACTGTGGAGGAAAGATTTTCAGCACGATTGTAAAAGTAGAGAGGGTGTCTGTCTCCCAAATCCAAACCGAGGGTTGCTTCCACAGTAGAGGGGCCTGAAGGCTCTGCCTCCCATTCTACTATTACATATCATAGGAACCACAAAAAAACAGCAGTCTGACAGCAAAGTGCTCTATTGGGGTACAAGGAGGTCTTTAAGATAAGATAAGACCTGAAACTGAGTTTAGATTTAATTCTGGATTTAACTCAGAAGGTAATCTGGGAAAATTGTGGTCTCTCTTTGTGGTCTTTGTCAGTACCCAATTAAAAGCTAAACTAAAAGTTTCTCAGTTAGATTTTAGAAAAGCGTGGTAAAATGAATGACAAAGTTGGCTTTTTTCATTACTGTTTTTCTTTTAATTTTGGGGGGATTGAAGCAACCCAATTTTACTTCCAACTCATTTTATATTGATGCTTAATCAGGACCCCTTAGCCCTTCTTTTAGCATTCACTTTTAGCATAATTGTTCATTGTACAAAAAAAACAAACAAAAAAAAAACTGTCTACACAGAGGCAGAGTGACACTGCAGGCACATGTAATGAGAAAAGGGTACGCAAGCATCACTATGTAAAGCTGGTACTGTGAATGCTTGCCTTCCCCACTAAACAAGAAGAATGAGCAGTAAGACAACAACCGCAATGTTTCCAAGTCAGTTACAAATAAGCAAAAATATTAAATTAAATGTGAAGTTGAAGGGAGAAAGTGATCACACTGACTCATTGAGGAAGCAGAGGAATGAAAAGCAGTTTCACTGACTCATCAGCCGGCTGAGTGAATTCCCCATCTCATACTCCAGTATATTCATTCATTGTGCTCCCAGTGTCACAGCTCAGACGAAACTTAGTCCTCGTTACCATATATGTTAACGGGTTTAACTCTAGCATTGATGCAATGACAACCAAAGTTAATACTTCCTTATACTTGGGTTAATACTTGTTCCAATGAATGTTATCACGTGAATCATCATTTCTTCCCCCTTTTGATAATGAAATGTGCTAAAAATACCAATTCATGAGGTCACTGCCCAATTATTTTTGTCTGCTGGCTGGTGTTTTTGGCAAAAAGGGTGATTAAGTGGTTTTGAGAGCTATCAGACACTTGCCAGGAAGTGACAGAGGACCACAAACAGGAAAGAGCGGAATGTGCTTCCTGTCGGCCGATGGTAGTGTACAGGGGCAGATTCCTTGTACCATTGTGACTGATACACCAGCATACACACACATGCATACACTAAAAGGCAGGGATGTTTTTCCACTGAAATCAGGGAGAAGCAGACTGTCAGGAAAGGCAAACAGCAAGAAAAGATAACACTGAGACAGCGTGTTCAAGTGCAGTGCGGCACATCGGGAAGCATAAGCCAACACCAGGCCTTCAGAACTGCCTTGTAAAGCTCATTCTCACTTAACCTTTAGAAAATACTCATGTAATATTTGTTTTGTTGAATAAAGTGAAGTCATGAAGAGATCACTCTTTCGGCCAACTTAATAATGCATCTGTTTGACAAAGATCTTCCCCTCAAATTGGACTGATCTTTTTCATACTAAAGCTTAATTTTCTAGGTCATGTTTGCATGAACAATGACAGCCTGGCATGCTGGCATAACAGACTCTTTAACAAAAAGCTTTTTACCAGTCAGATAGAACCAAATCTGTGAAGGTGTTCACCGAAAACACCAAAACAGTGAGCTGAAAAAGGTTTCTGCTTGTTTCCATTTTCTTTTAATTGCATTTTTTAAAAGATGTTGTCCAGAAGTATTTGGATTTTGCTCAATGGTTATTTACATTACCATTGAGCAATATTCAAGTTTTTGCCTTTTGCAGCTTACTTTAGGCCGTTATCTCTTTGCACTGTGAAGCAGTCTGATCAGTTCAGCTGAATCTGAGTAGAAAGTATAGCCCTGTATACTTTGTAATTCATCCTACTACTTTTACCAGCTGTCACATCAATAAACAACAAAAACCCAGTTCCACTGGCAGCCATACATGTCCATGCCAAACACTGCCTCCACCATGTTCGACAGATGACCATTGTGATCTACCCATTGTTCTGATACAAGTTCATTACGGTTTCATCTGTCCAAAGACCGTCCACTGAACTGTGCAAAGTATTTTAAATGTCTTCTGGTAAAGTCTAATCTGACCTTTCTGTTCTTGAGTGTCACCAGTGGTTTGCACCTGGTAAGCCCTCTGTATTTATGTTCATAAATCATCTCTTCATTGTAGACTTTGACAATGACATGCCTACCTCCAATACGTGATCAGATATCAGATCGGAAGTGTTATTAGAAAATGAACCAGGAACCAACTAAAGCATGAAGTTGTATAAAATTGAAATGAATGTGTTTATGTATTGTATACATTACTGCAGATAGTCACAGAGGTGAGAGTGAGAGCTGGGGGAGTTGAGAGCTGCTGGTCATAGAACAGTATATGAAATTAACATTGGTTGTCCTTGAGGGCTTCCTGATTCAATCACACAGGCTTGATGACGTCATGCAGAGGTTTAAGCCATATTTCGGATTAGGGAGGGTGAGAGAGAGTGAGAGGGATAGCAATGTGGGGTGGCGGGGAGGCGGACGGGGGGGGATGAGTCACTACCTCACTGATGACTGTCTCCACTGAGTGGTCAGATAATTCAGGTACAAAAAGAGACACAGGCACAGCACGACCGCCTAATGGCACTCAAATAAAATGACTTATTGGGAACTCGCAAAATACACCTTTTAGGAAGATTAAATAGTATTGATGCCACCCCTCCTCCTCCCCATGAGGCTGGTACAAAACAATGACCAATACTGTTCTTCTGTATTTAATTAATGATCAGGGACTTACACGACGGATGTCTTTGCTGCCATCATATGTTGAGTCAGTATGGGCTCTATTACTGAAACATTCAAGAAAAACAATCTGGTGTAATCCTGATTCATCAAAGAGTACAGTTGATTTAGGTTATACAGTCCCAATCAAAAGTTTAAGACCACTTGAAAAATGGCAAAAAATCTTATTTTTCAGGGTTCGATCTTATAAGGTTCCAAGTAGAGCTTCAAACTGCAACAACAAGAAATGGGAGTGAGACAAAACATTTTTTTGAGCATGCAATTTATTAAAAACAAGCTTAAACTGAAAGAGGCTGCTTTATAGCTGATATAATGTTTAGGACCCCAAAAAACAAAAAAAAAACCCATAAACCCCCCAAAAACAGAAATCAAAGTCCCAAACACCAACTCAGTAATAAGTAGGTCCACCATTATTGTTGATCACTTCAAAAATCGTTTCACGGCGTGCTTGATGCAAGCGTGCTACCTGACAGAAAATGACAATGAATCCATATTTTTGCACATAATTGGCCTTTAAAAGGCATGTGGTTCTAAACCTTTGATCAACTGTAAAGCCGACTGTTTCAGTTAAAGCGTTGTTTTCAATAAATTGCACGCTCCAAAAATTGTTTTGTCTTACTCCAATTTCTTCTTGTTACATGTTGAAGCTCTACTTGGAACCTTGTTAAGATCCAACCATGCATTTTTTTTAAAATCGTTTTCAAGTGGCCTTAAACTTTTGATTGGGACTGTATGTTCCATGCTGTAAAAATGACTGAAAAAATATAATCGCATCACTATAATCTGCATCCATAGATGCAAGGTCAGAAACAAGGACAGATGATGAACCTCGAATTGTCATCATTACAAATTTCTTGATCATCAGAATCATCATTTTCAGTCAGTCAGTTGAGATCCTGCTGAACAGTCCAGCAGGCGAGTTTCACGAGTAAAAAAAAAAAAACATTTGTGAAAAACTTGCTAAGAAAGAGGATAGCAAGATAATACTTTAAAAACTGTTGCAGTCCAAACATCATTACTTTTATGATGATATTGGAGAAATATCTTTTGTTTCTTTATACTCTGTACCTGATGAAACCTTTAAGAGGAACAAATTACAATTTTCCGTTGATCAGTTAATCAATTGAGTATGAAGACTTAAAGTGTTCATAACATACTATAACAGTTCTACATGTGAACATGAGGTTTTGAACTGTGTCTAAGTTAGCTCATTGTACAGCAACACTTTTATTACGTTTAATGTCATTATTATGAATATGAAACTGAAGATCAAGGAAATCGGCTGTCACACTTTTATAGATTAAATGGTTTTTTGTTTTTTAATTTCTCCAAATAAAAACAAACAAAATAAATATCCAGTATGATATATGTACGTCAAGGGCACTGGCACATATATTTTTCTTAAAAAAACAAAACAAAAATAGTAATACATTTTCAAGCAGAAACCAATAAATATAAAAACTGCGTGCAACTAACTGTTGCTACTGTAGTCGACAAACTGTTCTACCAGTTTGATGAAACAGATATTACACTGGTCATCATGATGATAGAGAGCCAACTGGAGAAAACTCAGTTTGTAGCTTTGTTGTCAGGCATTTTTAAATAATTATAAAAAAGGGTTAAAATATAGCTATGCAGTGGTAAGCCTTACAGGACAGACTTTGATTCCAACTGGCTGGAGGTGCTTCTGTGTGGAGTTGGGATGATCTCCCTGTGAATGCACACAGTTCCTCCAACAGTCCAAACACATGCATGTTAAGTTAGACCAGACCTTCCCAAAGTGTGGGGCATTGCAGGGGGGGGCGCGGTATGAAAAGGGAAAATAAATAAATAAATAAATAAAAACCAACGCTTGGACACTGCTAGCACGGGGCTCGGGCCAACATTTTTCTTGTAAAACAAAGGGGGGCCTAGCAAAAAAAGTTTGGGAACCACTGAGTTGGACGATGGTTCTAAATTGGTTATAGATATGGTTGAGTACGAATGGTGTTACTCTTTATGTTCTTAGCCCTGTGATGGACTGGTGTCATATTTAGTATGAACCTAACCCTTAGTCACATTATACAGTACTACACAAAAGTGGGATATATATATATATATATATATATATATATATATAGCTTCCAGATAGCCGACCATTTCAGAGGAATGCTTTGTTATTGTTTTGAGAGGAATGTTTAAGTCACTTAACACTGACCTATGAATCACCCAAACATAAAAAGAACCTAACTCAAGTAATGCACCAGTGTTGTGTCTACAGATAATGACAACTTGGCAAAGAATCCATTTTAAATTGAACAGTTCAGACAGTTAATAGCAGCCTGTTGTTGAAAAAACAAAACAAAAAAAACAAAAACCCGTCCCTAAAAATATCCCCCACAATTTACTCCTTTTCTTTAGATTAATCTAAAGAATTATTAATTACTAGTAATCTGTTATTATTATTACCATTATCATTATTATATTATTAAGCTAAATACCAAAGATAATAAAATCTGACAGGCATAAAAGAGAATTTTTGCACGAGCAATGTAATTCCACCACAAGAGGTATCAGCTGAACCTGGCATATCTTGACACGCTGTGCAGTGCAATCTTAAAAAAAATTGAGGAAACTGACCAAGTGGAGGACAAGTGTCAGACCTAAATTACAAACTACAGCCAACACAGCCAAGGACATAACATCCGAAAGTTGTGTCCTTAAGAATAAGGGGGAAACAAACAAACAAAAAACCTGTTCACTGAAGTCTCATTAGAAATGGTCTCAGTGGGAGAGTGGCCATCAAAAAGCCATTCTTAAGGGAAACAGGCTGAGCAATGCCAAAATAGACAAGGACTGGACTGAAAAACAGTGGCAACAGGTCCTATGGAGTGATCCACATTTGATTTTTTTTTTTTAGTTAGACGAGGTCAGGGAAGAGGTTTCCAGCCATCTGTAAAACACAGTGGAGGGTCTAGTGTGGTTTGGAGCAGTGTTAAAAAGCTTTTCAAAATTGGTGGAATAATGAACACTGAAAGGTACTATCAGAACCGTGGAATACCACCAAGATTCCACGTATCTGATTGGAAAATGCTTTACTTTTTAGCATCCCAAACATGCTGCCAATGCAGTAGAAGAATAGCTGGATAGAAAAAGACAATGAAAGACATCATGGATTATCCTCCAACATTACTGAAGCAGTGTATTATCTTAAGAGAGAATGAAACACAAGGAAGCCAACATCCAAAGCTTCTTGAATGTCCTTCAAGAAGCCCAGAGAATTATTCCTGAAGACTACTTCAAGAAATTACAAAAAAGCTGTCTTAAGAGCTCAGGATGTGCTGAAGAATATAGATTGTCTTACAAAATATTGACCTTGAAGCTTGTACTGTAAATGTACAAAAAGTTTGCTTTATTTAAACTGCATGTTTTTACACGTTTCAATAAATCACACATACTTCCCATTTCTGTAGAAAAATAATAAAGAAATGGAGGTACCTCAAGACCTTTGCACAATGCCAAAAGGAAGAGTTTAATGAGCCCACTTTAGGAAAAGGGCTCGATTCAAGAGTGGCTTTTGAAATTGAGCTTTTCATTAAACATGAATATTTACCAGTTATTTCTTTAAACATTTTATTTTGCAAAAAATAACATTTTGCCACACAGTCCTGATCACTTTCACAGAGAATACAAAAGTGTTTCCTTTAAGTGCAATAATTTATATACCACATTCAGTTAAATTGAATGAGGCAATTTCACAACTCCAGCACCAGTACAGCAGTAACATGTTTGTACATATCCAACTCTGATGTTTAACTGAGACAGGAAACCTGTTCATAAACATGATACTGAGGCTAAATGTCAGGTGACATCTGGCAGGATTCACTGACCTCAAAAAGCTGCATTATCTTTGAAGTTTTGCACTTCTTTAACTTTGCAGACTGTTACAGCCTCTACCTCACGCATTTGTTGAGACTTATTATGAAACCACTAGTGGCACTTCTGATATTTGAGAGTATCATTGAGCTCTGGAGCAACCACTAAACTCTGCCATCAGGTTTGGATGGCTACCTCTTGACACAAAGGCACGCGACTCCCTCTTGTGTTGAAACAGTGGGACTGCTTGTTGAATGCAGTCAAATCACTAGCATATAATCCAGTCCACCGCACACACAAAAGCAACATGTTTATACATCAAAGGTGAATGATATCACATCCTGACATCTGATTAGAGCCTCTTTCTGCACACCAATGGGAGTGTGCAGGTCAGACACCTGAAAGTTCAGCACGTCAATATCTGATGCCCCAAATGTGGCCTCCACCTTCACATTCTCGTACATCTGGAACTGAACCTTCTTGTTGGTCATGGAGAGCAAGCACCGGAGGAAGCCCTCTCTCAGCACAGATCGAGCATCCTGCTCTTTCTGCAGCTGCTCGCTGTCGGTATCTGAAGCTGCTGAGGAGGAAATGGAGGTTCGGCAGAGAGCGATGAAGCGGGGCGAGTTGGGGTCAAATCCACGGCTGTTGGGGTCAGGTCCTTTGGGCAGGCGGAGTACGGGCACTGGAGTCGCCATGCTGACTGCTTCTGCCAAAGCCTGCAAAAGGAAAATAAAAGTCAGGAGCAGGAAAATAAATGTGCTCAAGAAAAACTTTTCCAAGCACAACCACACAAAAAAAGATTAAACTGCAAACTAAAAATAAACAGATCTACTTGCAGTTCAAGATTAGCTACAATATTATGAAAAAGTCATTCACTGTCACTTGTAAATTGTCAGTTAACTTCTCTTATTATATGTAAGACGTATTTAAGATGAAGTGAAGGGGATCATCATGGAAAAGTTATTTATTTATTTATTAGTTACATTAAGTAACAGGTATAAAAGCAGTTATGTAATTATAGCGCTATAGTTACAGATCCTGCTACAAAATGTATGTAAACCATATGTGTTTGTTTTAAGTTCATTTCTATGGGATCAAAATGACATCTTAACAATTCTAAGTATAAGTGGTTATTCTTTTTTTCCCTCTTTATCCTGTCAATTACGCATATCCGTGTTCAGATTTTTGAGAACTGGTCTTCAGTCAAAGATGTTTGACATGGGCAGAATTAAAAGCAGCATGTCACGGATAAGAGAGATATAACGGAGACATAAGAAAAACAAGCAAAAAACAAACAAACAAAAAACCCAACAACAACACTCGCCTTAATGAAAATGTGGATAACTTGTTATCAAAACCCTGAATGGCGCATCGAATATTTGCTTTAATCTTACAAAGGCACGCACAAAAGGAAAAACACAAAATCAAAATATACTTTACAGTGATATGCAGCTGAGAATGGGATCAAATCATTTGTTAATCAGCAACTCTTAGCGAGCTATGAAAGGTTCGTTGATTTCAGTAAAGCTAAGAATGCACGACACTAAGGCGAGTGTTGTTGTTGGGTTTTTTGTTTGTTTGTTTTTTGCTTATGTTTTCTCTCCAGCCCCCCTCTTTCTTTCTTTCTTTCTTAAATACATTCGGGACTTTTCATTGTAAAAATGCACTTCAAATTTAAGTTATTAATAAACACGAAAAAAAACCCGATTTATATCATCGTTTCATCCAGAGCAGATGTTACAGTAAGCTAAAATGTACGCTGACCTACATTAGGCAAATTTACCAGAAAAGTAAAATTGGCCAGTTTATGATCAACTGAACTTCATTAACAGTCAGACACTTGGTTTACAATCCCGTTTAATTTAGACACAACATAACCGCACAAAACGACCAGAAAGCATAGTGAAACAATCGAATTAAAATGCACAAATGCTCTTTCCTTTACTTACTGTGTGCTTTCTCGTGTTAGCACCGTTAGCAACAGCTATCTAGTCCCAGACCTTGTTGTTCGGTTTCTTCCTCGACGGATTCATTTGCGCATATAAATCAGCTTAAATGTGCATTACCGCCCCCTAGTGGACGTGAGAGCAAAGAGCCAAATTTGCAAATAATATTCGCAATTTTTTTTTATTTGAAAAGTGAATTTTGAAATATTTTATTCTATACATCAATAATAATAATAATAATAATAAAGGTGGACATGTAGAGATATCAAGAAGCAACTGTTAATACCATTAAAAATAATGTTTTTGAATACAATTACTTTTTAAAGACACAGTAAAGTAAAAAAGTGTGTTAAAAGTGTGTCAAAGGTAAGTCAAATAACCATTCATTAAATCCGACATAAGCAGAAGAGCATTTCTGAAATCAAAGTCATGCTACAAGCTAGTTTGCTGAAAATTACCTCCTCTGTTGTCATTTAAGCTCACTGTAGCATTTTTCTTCAGGACCTGTAGTCGCAAACATTTGAAAAATCCACCCACAGAGCATTAGTAAATTTTGTAGCCACTGATGTAAACAATATATATAACTTTTCACTAGTCCGTTGTTATGTTGCAACATAAATTTTGAAAGCACATACTTTTGAAAGATGAAATAAGATGAATTACCAGTTGAACTTTTCACAACACCTGGGGCTTGTTTTGCCCCACAGCCACTGTGTAGTAAACAGTGTAGCAAAACAGAGCTCAAGTGAACCAGATAGATAGACATAAGGTGTCACGGTCCTGGGTTGGTTTTCATATTATTACAGACCTTTGTTTTTATCTGGGGTTTGACTGCTAGTGTGATGGTTTCTGTTTTGTATTTCTTGTTCAGAGGTTTTGGTCCTTGTACTCTGTGTCCCCTGTGTAGTTTCAAGTTTGTGCCCTTAAGACGGTTGTATTTCCTGTTTTACTTTGAAGGTCTGTGTCTCAGGTCATGTATTCTGTTTTGCTTCCCCATTGTCTTGTCTAATTAGGCTCAGCTGTGTCTCCCTCCTGTGTGGCATTTCCTTGTTACCTTTGCTGGGTCTCAATTCAAGGGCGGCATCCTTCAGAGACCCGGCCTTCGCAGTCTACTCAGGCCAGGTTGAGAAGGCTGGAAGTGCGAGGCTGTGAAATAGGACGGTCTAGCCTTCAGATTTACGTCACCAGCTGTGTCTAATAAACTCAGCCGTCTGCTCCTTGCTGTCTTAAATATAACAGGACATTGGAGTAAATTCTCTACCATCTCACACTTCTGTTTGATCAGTTTTCTATTTGTTTATTCAGCTGTGTAAAAACTATAACTTTAATCTCAGCCAAACCGATTTACTCAGGAACAAATAAAACACAGAAAAAAGCCAAACAATAACATTGTTAAGTTACCTGAGTGGCAAAAGACCGCGCGGGGTCTGAAAACAATGTGCAGGGAGTCTGGTGTTCTCGTCAGCTTTAGTGAGTCCTTACCACCCTTTCAGCTATTGAGTCTCAGAAAATATTGGAGCACTTTTGCAAATATGTGAGCAGATATTTGAAGTTGACACAGCTACATTCTTGCCTGAAAATATGTTAAAAGTTTACTTTGTGACCCAGAAAGAGTAATAAGATTAATATTAAAACCAAGCAGCTGCCACTATTGTTGGAAACTGGAATTGGCTGGGCTGTGTTATGAATCCTGGGATAGGTTGGGCCACGAAGGATACACCTGACCCATCCTTCAAATTCGGGGGAATGAAGGATGCATTTGGAGCAGCCTTCGAATTGGGACAGCCCTCGTCGCGTCACTGTGACGTAGTCGGCCTTCAAATGCGGCCTCGGAAGGGTCCAGCCCTTGAATTGAGACACAGCCCTTGTGTGTATATTTAGTGTGTGGTTACCTCTGTTCTTCATTGGAGCGTCTGCGTATCATGCATGTTGGTCATCCTGCTCATCTTCCCCAGTGTCTCTCCAGCTATGTTTCCATGTTTCAGGTTGTTTAGTTTTATAGTTTCATGTTTAGCTGTCCCCGGTTTAGGTTTTTGTTGGTGGTTTTGTGGTAATTCTTACAGCTGCAACAAAGGCTCAGTTTGAAACACTCTGTCCTGCATCTTTGTCTGCGCCTGGGTCCACACCTCTTATGACCACCATGACATAAAGGAAGATATTTTGTGATTTTTATTTCATTTTCATTCATTCTTTTTTTTTTTTTTATCTTTGACAGGTCTGAAAATGTATCGAACTTCAACTGAGAAAATGAAGAAGCTTTTTCTCCAAGAGAAGATTTATTCCTCCAAGGCAGGGGTGGGCAACTCCAGGCCTCGAGTGCCAGTGTCCCACGGGTTTTAGATCTGTCCTTGATCCAATCTTGATCCATCCTGATTTAAATGGCTAAATTACTTCTTCAACATGTCATGAACTAATCATTTGATTCATGTGTGTTGACACAGGGTGATATCTAAAACCTGCAAGAAACTGGCCTTTGAGGCCTGAAGTTGCCCACCCCTGCTCTAAGGTCATTATAAGGTCTTTGATTTTGTTTGCTCACAAGATGGAGCCTGTTAGAGTTTGTATTGTTGATTGTCATTTATGCTTAGAAACATTTACTCACATATGCTTAGAAGTATATAATCATTTGTAGATTGAAAGAATGTCTCATCCTAAGAGGTCTGTAACAACTCTGTGTAGCATGAAGAGAGGAGAGATCGTATCTTCCCTTGCTGATTTATGGTGGGATTAACGTAGCTATGTCTGTTCTAGTCTGAGTGCTTTTCTGTTTAGATGACCTGCTGGACTTCCTTACCGGGGGGGGGTCTAGTCTACCCTCTTCCTGACCAAGGATGTTTGACCCTTTGATCAGCAGTACACACACACACACACACACACACACACACACACACACACACACACACACACACACACACACACACACACGGTACTCTTTGTGTATGTAGACGTTATATGTTAATGAACCTATGCATATTCATGTAACCTCAATAAAAGGACAGTGTATGGGAGAACGGACGAGACCAACTGGAGTCAAGCGGTTGTCCGGTTCTCTCCCGTGCACGAGTAACATGAAGAACTTTGCCTATTTGTGTCTTGCTTAGCAGTGTAATTATATTGTCTTAACGTTCCAGCGAATAGGTTTATGCTACAAACCTAACATTAATTGGTCCTTCGAGCCGGATCCCTGGAATCGCATTCACCGAGGGGAGGAGAGGCACGCTGAAAGCCTGACGTCAGCCAGGAAGTTCCTGTGGATTCGCGGTCTGTCTTTTCTCCTCGATGAATGACGGTCGGCGGGATTCGGGCTGATATTACACGCTAAGCAACACCGAGTAAGTTTAGAGTCCAACTCTATAACTGTACGTCTTCGCCGCTCAGTGGGGCGTTGTCCGTGGCCGCTCAGTGGGGCTAAAATTCGCCGTCTAAGTGGGGCGATGTACAAGGCCGCTCAGTGGGGTTTTTTGTACAGAAGCATTAAGTCGCAGAGTTGCGCAGTTCGAACTTTTTTTGGTTCGCCGTCTTAGTGGGGCGAAATACAGACCGCTGTGTGGGGTACTGTAGTGAGTTCTCCACCGCTCAGTGGGGTGTTGAGAAGTTCCGCGGGGTCCAGATTGTGCTGGACAGTAGGCCTATTTTGTGTTGTTGTCATTGTCGTCGTCGTTGTTGTTGTTGTTGTGTGTTGAGTAGAGACTCTAAAACACTGAGTTTCCTGCTTTGATGTGCGAGTGAATCCTGTATTTAGATACACAACTCTGAATACGTCAGAACAGACTGTTTTGTGAAGTGCATGACAGCATGTCACATGTTTTATGATGAAGGGAAAAAGGAAAAATTGAATAAAATAGATCTGTGGCTTAAATGAGTGAAGAGCACAGACCGGGTGATTAAACTCATAGCTAATATGACATTAGGGTTATGTTGTGTGTTGTGCAGCTGATGGTTGGTTTGGAGTGAATCTAGCTGATGATTCTTCTCCTGTTGTGAAGTTGATGAGGAGTTTGTGTCATGACATGAAGGCCTTTTTATTTTGATACTTTCACAGTGCACTGAAAGTTTGGTTTGATAATCTCTGTTATTTTTTATTTTTCATTTTTGAACAAGCACTGATTTTTGCTTGTGAATTTCTTTTCTTTGAGCAGATCTGCAAGTCGGGAATTAAAAGCGTTACACGTCGTCAAGAAAATTGTTGCAAGTGAGTTTCTCCACATTTAAAATGGGTTCAGGAGGAAGCCACTTATTTGGGACAATTAGGAAATGAGAGTCCCCCCCCAAAAAGGATTCAACGAGGAAATCCAGTCTAAATTATTTTTCTTTTTGAAATAACGTCGTTTTGCTGAGCGTGGAAACGAATGCGATGATAATTTCCACAATTAGCAAAAGAAGGAACCACTGAGTGAATGAGTAAGAATTTTAAAATAACTGACTGACTGACTGAACATGATGGTGTGTATGCAGGCTCCTGGGAGAGCCAGGTGTTAAGCATACTTAATATGCAAAACACACTAACATTTTTATTGCAGGATTGTAGGTCCAGGGTGGTGCTGCTCCAGGGGAGGAGATGCCCTGATGTTGCCTGGGATATGATCTAGCTAATCTTTTTCTTTAAGACAGGAATCCAGGTTTGGTGTGTTGGCGCATGGGTGTGTCCATGCGTCAAGAGGTGGAGTGCAAGGATTAACATTAAACAATGTTTACTATTATTGTTGCAGTGATTTGTGTGATTAGCCGTTTTATTTACAAATATTAAACCTATGCAAGTGGTGCACCCATGTTCAGATGAGGCTTTGATGGCCTATAAGTGAAGTTCACTGAACTAAAGAATGTGGTTTGATGGTTGTTGACATGCTCTCCAAATAGAAGTCTTTCTGAAATATAGGTGCAGCAGTGAGAAGCAGAAACATTCCAGGCATAGCTGAGCCCAGGCAGTGGTTGAGGTCAAAGGTCAAGCTGGTTGAGGCCCATCATGAGATCAGACCTTGGAGTCACAGCAAGGACCATGAAACTGCCTGCAAAATAGAGGAGAGGATCGTCCACAGGATGGGAGCTGAGACCAGGAGAGAGCCTTCAGGAGGATCAGAGATCATCTTCAGCACAGCAGACATCACACAGAGAGCTGTGCTACTGAGCTTCCAGGAGATTTTAAATAAAATGAAAGATTCAATATTGACGCTGAGGAAGACGACTAAGGTGTACGACGTGCTCTGCCTTAAACCTTCAGCAGCGTTGGAACATAAACACTCAGGGGATGAGGAGCGTGCCAAGCTCCATCGACAGCGTAGAAGGAGTTCGAGGATGACATCATGATTCTGTGAAAAGCACAGGAACCAGAAGCTATGGTGGTGATAACAGCAGTTTCCTATGAACATCACCTAACGCTGTGCCACTGTACTGTGCATACGATGACACTCTGAAGGCTGCTGGGATCATAATAGCAGTAAGACAACCCTGCACCCTTTCCACAGAGGTGTTTTCTGCAGAGTATGGACAATGAAGGACAATGAAGGAGTCATAAATATCCCCCTCACAGGACGAAGGCCTGAAGTGAGGTAATGAGAGGCCATAAAACTAGAGTGCTGAGAGGTCTGCAGCTTTGGAAATAGCTGAGAACCATGTTGACAAACAACAAAACCAACTGGTATGTTTGAATGTTTATTCTACATACATTTGGACTCTGGTCCTATGGACAACGATGGAAACAACTGGAAGAGACATTCATGACGCCCTGCAGAACTCAAACCACTCTGCAGAGAGGCATGTGATGTGCACACCTGGAGGAAGCATTACCAAGCTGAGATGTTTTTGAAAATGTTACTTTTTTATTTTCACTTTTAAATTAACAATTTCTTTGTTTGCTCGTAAGATGCAGTTTGCCATGAGATGAGCTCAATGAATGGGATAACTGCTAATACATTTGTTAAACTGTGTATCTTTACAGTACTTTAGGGTGATTTGACATATGCTGAATATAACAATGTTTGCATTAAAACTGTCAGACATGAGGTATTCATAATTGGGAACTTTTCTAGCATAAAGGCCAAAAAATGGGGGAATGTTAGAGTTTGTATTGTTGATTGTCATTTATGCTTAGAAACATTTACTCACATATGCTTAGAAGTATATAATCATTTGTAGATTGAAAGAATGTCTCATCCTAAGAGGTCTGTAACAACTCTGTGTAGCATGAAGAGAGGAGAGATCGTATCTTCCCTTGCTGATTTATGGTGGGATTAACGTAGCTATGTCTGTTCTAGTCTGAGTGCTTTTCTGTTTAGATGACCTGCTGGACTTCCTTACCGGGGGGGGTCTAGTCTACCCTCTTCCTGACCAAGGATGTTTGACCCTTTGATCAGCAGTACACACACACACACACACACACACACACACACACACACACACACACACACACACACACACACACGGTACTCTTTGTGTATGTAGACGTTATATGTTAATGAACCTATGCATATTCATGTAACCTCAATAAAAGGACAGTGTATGGGAGAACGGACGAGACCAACTGGAGTCAAGCGGTTGTCCGGTTCTCTCCCGTGCACGAGTAACATGAAGAACTTTGCCTATTTGTGTCTTGCTTAGCAGTGTAATTATATTGTCTTAACGTTCCAGCGAATAGGTTTATGCTACAAACCTAACAGAGCCAACGTGCTTCGTATTTGCAAAGTCATCATTCAGTGAAAAGAGATAGTGGAAAGTTGTGGGTTGGCAACCAGAGGAGTGAATCCAAAGGTGTAAATAATTTCCCACACCCAAGCATTTGTAGCCTAAGCTCATTTGCAAATCCTGACGCTTTGTCCTTTAAAGGTTTGCTTTGTTCACAGTTAACATATTTGCACACAGATCCTGTCACTGTCTGTCTCCATTTAACCTGTGTGAAGAAGACCCCCCAATTGGGGTCAGCAGGGGGCTGAGGATGAGATGAGCATCACAGCATACATAGTTTGGGAAGCACAGACACCTTGTTCATGTTGCTATTAATTTGAGTGACAGGTGGAGGCCCAGTGTTTGTCAGTGCATCCCAGACAGTTTCTGCCTCTCTCTCAGTGGTGCATCCAGCCATGTTGGAACCCTCCTCTGAGGTCACAGCAGCAGCAACAGTGCCAGGCTGAAGAAAGTGAATGTACACAAGGCAGCAAGCCCAGAAAAGTCCAGGACACATACTCAGGGAGTTTGCTGACCAGCTGGCACATGTCCTGATGGACAACTTTACCACCTTTCTGAAGCAGACTGTAGTTTCATCATGTTTCAAGTCTGCCATCCTATCATTACAGTGCCCAAAAATCCACCATCACATGTTTTAATGACTGTTGCACTAGCTCCCCTAATGATGAATTGCTTTTGAGAGGCTGCTAAGAACTACATCATCTCTATAGCTCCCATGTACGACTGCTACGGAGGCACAATGGAGTATGTTGACCAGCTGTATCTCCACCTGGTATGGCAATTGCACAGTCTAAGACAAAAAACAACTGTAGAGAGTGGTAAGGACTGCAGTGAACATCATCAGGACTTCTCCATCTATCCAGGATGTTGTGCACAAACGACGTCTCAGCAAAGCATCGTTTCCATCATCTGTGACTCCACCCACTGACACCAAGCACTGTTCTCCCCCTAGAAAAAGATTTTGTGGCATGAATTCTGTTTTAACTTTTCCTGTCTTGGTTCCAAAAGTTTATTTCAGTGCAATAAAACTGCATTTGCTGAACAACTCCATCTCTGCACAAAGGTAAGACACCAGTCAAACAGAATTCAGCCACTCAGCCAAGTGCTTCCCACTTGACCTCTCTCTATTTCCAAAGATCCTGTACATATGTCTGTGAAAGTTCTCAGTCATCCAGGTCATTGTAGTCTAAGGAGCTTGGATAGGAAAGCGTCTGGACTTCTTTAAATCGCTTGAAGACGTTTCACCTCTTGTCTGAGAAGCTTCTTCAGTTCTAGGGTCAAATGGTGGAGAGTCCCAGATTTAAGCCCTGTGGGAGTTTCCCCCGAAGAGGGACAATAGACCCCCTAATGATCCTCTGCCTAATCACATGAGCCAAGGCGTGAAAATGGGTGTAGGTCACAATCAGCCAAGGTTTTGGGTGAGCTCATTGTGAAACCTAACCCCACCCTATCATGGAATTTCCTGAGGTCAGATGGCCCAGGATGTGAGTGGGCGTTAAGGTGTCTGGGAAGGGATCTCAAAACTGGATTATAGATGGCAGACAGTTGGTATCGTAAACCACCGCCTCTGTTCAAAGATGGTCGCTCACAGTGGACGTAAATGGCTTCTTTCACTCCTCTTTCAAACCATCTGTCCTCTCTGTCCAAAATGTGAACATTGGCATCCTTGGAAGAGTGACCTTTGTCCTTTAGATGCAGACGAACAGCTGAGTCTTGTCCCTGGAGGTTGCTCCTCTATGTTGTGCCATGCGTTTATGAAGTGGCTGTTTGGTTTCTGGGCATTTCTCGCTACACTACAGCATACACTACCTTGTTAAGTTTGTGTTTAGGAGATTTACCTTTGGGATGAACCAGTTTTTGTCTGAGTGTGTTGCTGGGTCTGAAGTATACTGGGATATCGTGCTTGGAGGAGATTCTGTCATAGTCCGGGTGAGTACGGGGTTTTTCCACTCCGCTGGGCTCCACCTTCAGGCAGAGACTCCGATCAGCTTCCACACCTGGTTCCAATCAAGTCACCAGCATATAAGACCAGCATTCACAACAGACCTCTGCCAGATCTTCTGCTAAATCATGTCAGTGCTAGGCCGCTAAGCCCTTGTGAGAACCCTTAACTACTGCTTTTCTCCTCACCGTGTTTTCTTTGTCATAGGACCCACCTGACAGTCGCGCTTCCCAACCTAGACTACTCACATCTCCGCCTGGACGCTGGTTCTGTCATCTGGTTGCTTCCTTTCCATCATTGGACTACACCTGCCTGCCTCCCTGCCAAGCCCCTCACTCCAAGCATATTCTGGATCCTCTCTGGACACTCCTCACCCGGAACCCCCTGGACACCCCCTCCTCGCATGACACTTTAAACCTGCTACGCTGACTGCGTACCTCCATCCAAGCCGCTGCCCCTTTTTTCCATTCCCCGGATCCATCCGTGAAATCTAGCACCTAGTCATAGCACTCAGAGTTTCATGTTCACAGTTTGGCCTCACAGTTCTCAGTTCATAGCTTCCACAGTTCATAGCATTCATAGTTTCCTGCTTTGTAAGTTCACTAGGCACTGTAAATAAAGCACTGTGTTCACGCCCGTTTTGCCTCCCTCTGTGTCTTCATTTGAGTCCACAGCCTGGCCCTCTCGGCCGTAACAGATTCTCCTGAGTTTTTCTGATACACCGGCTACATAGGGGATGACAATGTTGTTGTGTTTGTCCTTCTTATCCTCCCTCGCTGGTGTCTGATCTTCTTTTCTGTGCCTCTTTGCTGACTTGATGTTTTAAGAGCTTTCTTCACATGTGTGTGTGTTTCTTCTTTTTCCCTTCAGGCTTAAAGGGAATATTTTCTGCCCGGTGTTGTAGGGTCCTGATTACTCCAAGTTTGTGTTCCAGAGGGTGGTGGGAGTCAAAGAGGAGGTTCTGGTCCGTGTGTGTGGGCTTCCGATAAATTTTAATTTGAGGTCTCCATTCCCTTCAATGTACACGGCACAGTCCAGGAATGGCAAACAGTTATCCTATGTGTCTTCCCTGGTGAACTTATCCACAGAGTTAATGTGAGCAGTGAAGGATTACACCTCTTGTGTTCCTGTACAGTTTTTCCTTACTTATTGTTAAGTTTTATATATACATTTATCCACATTTCTTAGATTTTTCTCACATGTATATAACCTAGATTCTTTAAAAAAAAATTAATATCTTTAGTTTTATTCATTTCATACAGTCCAAAAACTCCAGTCCTCGAGGGCTGGTGTCCTGAAACTTTTCAATGTGTCCCTGCTGCAACACACCTGAATAAAATTTAGTGGCAACCCCTGACCCAACTCAAGTAAATTTAAGTAAAAGTTCATTGTAAAAAAGTACTTCTAAAACTACTTTTATTGCACCATGTTCATTCACCCTGAGCTGCTGTAACATGAATCAAATTGCTGAATTGCCACCTCAGCATTCAGCCAAGTTCTATTACTAATGACCTACTAAATTTTGGTGTAGCAGGCAGCCTCCCCCATATCTCAGCCTGTGCGGGAGGCTGACATGATGACTGAGCAATCTTCAAAAGAGATTGAGATATTTTGGCTGCTGACCTGAGAACTGAGATCATTATTTCTCTAACAATATCCATAACAGATCTAAACCATAAGTTAGAAAAAAATCATTTGATCACAGTCTTACTTTTTTTTGCCTCTTTCTTACCATAATCATCCCTCATAGTTTAAATGGCCACAGAGTGTTTGTTCTCATTACTGTGATGTGAACTGATGAGCAGTTTAAACACAAAAAGCTAAATAAACATGGATATTGTAAAAGAGGTTCCATGCTCCACAAATGATAAATGGCCTGTATTTGTATAGCGCTTTACTAGTCCCTAAGGACCCCAAAGCCACAGCCACCCTGGGGCGCAATGACAGAGGCGAGGCTGCCGGACACTGGCGCCACCGGGCCCTCTGACCACCACCAGTAGGTAACTGGTGAAGTGTGTTGCCCAAGGACACAACGACCAAGACTGTCCAAGCCGGGGCTCAAACCGGCAACCTTTCAATTACAAGGCGAACTCCCAACTCTTGAGCCACAATCGCCCACATATCAAGTGCATCTGTCAGGACTGACTCAAGGGAAAAAGTGCAATGAAGGATTATTTGCAAACACTAAGTGAGCAAGATACAAATGTGAGGGAGTCGGGGGTTCCAGGAATCCACGGGATGTAGGGAGACCGACACCACGCTCCACTTTTGATACGCCATGTCACTCTGCCAAACACCCACACTCAGGAATCCAGGGGTGGGAAACAAGAATGAGTCCAGGAAATCTATATACAATAAAAAAAAAAGAGATCAAAACCAGGAAATCACAAGGAAACAAGAGAGACAGTTGGGGCGAGGGCTACACTAATGTGAGTTGTACAACGATCCAGCGACAAAAAGTCTTGAGCCACTGCCTTAAATAGTGGCCAGGAGTTGCAGGATAATGAGCCACAGATGAGTAACTGCTTGCAGGTGCGTGGGCCAAAAGCTGGAACCCATAGTGAGATCCGCATGAGGTGTAGTCCACCTAAAACAGGGGTGGGCAACTCCAGGTCTTGAGGGCCGGTGTCCTGCAGGTTTTAGATATCACCCTGGGTCTACACACCTGAATCAAATGATTAGTTCATTACCAGGTCTCTGGAGAACCTCAAGACATGTTGAGAAGGTCATTTAGCCATTTAAATCAGGTTGGATCAAGGGCACATCTAAAACCTGCAGGACACCGGCCCTCGAGGCCTGGAGTTGCCCACCCCTGACCTAAAACTACCAACCAACCACCCAACCAACCATGGAGCACAGAGTTTAAAAAAACACTAACACACATCAAACAATTTATGGTTAGGGGGAGTGAGTTCCTTAGTGTAAACATGTGAAAATCCCCCTTCTTGGTCTATTTTTGCCTCTTTCTCTAAAATATTTGAATTGACTTGTGTCACCTTTAAACAATCAGTATGCTTGATAGGGAATTTAAGGATATTGGCTTGTACAATTGATCCATCCATCCATCCATCCTCTTCCACTTATCCTTGTCAGGGTCATGCAGGGGCTGGAGCCTATCCCAGCTGTCTTAGGGCGAGAGGCATGGTACACCCTAAACATTTCCCCAGTCTAACCAGGCTAACACATAGAGACAGACAACCATTCACATTCACACCTATGGGCACACACACTATGATCTCTTTAAAGAAAAAAAGTATGTGCTAATTGTTTTGTGTCTTCTTGTACACATATGCTACACGACTGGTGTATTAGCGAGTAGTCTTTCAGTCATTAAGTGTGCAGATGGGTTTGTTGGTCATTCCAAAACTTTTGTATTTTATAATTTAGATCGCTTTCTACCCAGATGAACATAATGGACAATTTTAAAACTTGTCTTCATCATATATTTTTTAAAATCAGAGGTAAGTTAGTTACCCTGCTTTGATTTTTTTTTTTTAATGTTTTTTTTTTGTGTCCCGTTTGGATCTTTAGCCATCAGAATTGTTGTCTTAAGGCCAAGAAAGATGCCAAGCGGATTTATTTTACCAAGTGGATCATCATGGCCTTGCCATATTGGTCCATTTGATTGACCTTTAATTTATTTTATTTTCAGTTGCTACAAACGGGACAGACATGACTGGGGGATAGGACAGGGAGAAAGAATGAAAGAAAGAGAGGGAGAGAAAGAAAACCAAAGCGGAGAAGAGACGGTGAGAAGGGGGGGGAAGAAAGAAAAAAAAACAAAAAACAAAACACCTGGATCACCTGTATGGAGAAAACCCTGCTTTGATATTACTGAACCCGTGTTGTAAATGAAGGTTTATGATGGCTGTACATTTTTAAGCAAACACATTGTGTGTGTGTGCATAAGCCACCTTGATTCTGTGATGACTAATTGCCCATTTTTGGGCAATATCACAAGGGAGGTGTGGTTTTAAAACAGTTTAGACTGAGCTGTTTGCTTCTTTTGCATCTCACTTTTAGAGACAATGTGCGGTCGGAATTTACAGATGTTCTCGCTCTGGGCTCTAGGCTTTGGTAGGCTACTTCATTCCTTTGCCAAAATTGAATATTTTGAATTAAACATTGTTACGTTAATAATGCTTCCATCTCCCGTCTTTCAGTTTTGCTGATTTTTGGCATCACCACTGTCTGTGGTAAGTAAGGTTTTTTTTCCTGAAAATTAGAGACCACTTGTTCTATACAGCTTATACTGTGCGGATATTGTGTATCCTGAACTCTGTATGTGTGTGCGTGTGTGTGGACGCAGAGGATGCATGTATTTATTTGTTATTCATTTTTTATATTGCTATCTATCTATCTATCTATCTATCTATCTATCTATCTATCTATCTAT
This sequence comes from Diplotaxodon limnothrissa, assembly GCF_057381915.1. Taxonomy (NCBI): domain Eukaryota; kingdom Metazoa; phylum Chordata; class Actinopteri; order Cichliformes; family Cichlidae; genus Diplotaxodon; species Diplotaxodon limnothrissa. The sequence continues at coordinate 25,136,007 of NC_140609.1, forward strand.
CTATCTATCTATCTATCTCTGTGTGTGTGTATGTATATATATATGTATGTATGTATGTATGTATGTATATATATATACATACATACATAGAGAGAGAGAGAGAGAGAGAGAGAGAGAGAGAGAGAGAGAGAGAATAGTGTTTATATGTGTGTGTGTCCATTTTAGGCTTTTTCACGTCAATAATTTTAAGATGGGCTTTATGTGAAAAGACAACAGCAGAAGAACTAGCTTTCTGTTTCCATCTGTTCCCTTTCCCCCCTCTCTCTCTCTGTCTGTGCACTCTTCTGTGGTTTTGTCGTGACTAATGTACAGTGGAAAAAGGCAGTCGATTGTTGCTTTTGAACAGATACTTTTGTAATATTTATCAAATTGTATCACGCTAGACAATGACATGGCATAAGCTTTGAATTAGGAAATATTGAATCTATTTATTCAGAAAAACAGATTTAACGGGTTTTAGTTTGTTAATACAAATTATTCACAGCTTTGAATGTTTGCTTGTCCACAGAGCCTGCAGGCTCCAATAATAATTGTCATCGGTGAGTCACCTCTGCCTTACTGTGAAAATGTGTGATGCTTATTTTTACCATTTGATCATCATTGCAAGTTAAGTGCTGTTCAGTGAGTGTCACTGAGGTTCCCTACAAGAAAAGAATTAACAAATGAGGCTGTCATGCCTGTTCAAACAAAAGGCGCGAGTTGGATTTGTTGAAATTGGTGTTGCATGCTTGTCCACCTTTGTTTTTTAATGGCTGAATAATGACTAAACATTTGTCCATTCTCTGGTCTCTTGCTGCTTAAGTGTGCATTAACGATTTGACCACATCTGTCAGTTCAGGTTTAACCTCTGCTTCAACCGTAGTACCTTCACCATCCACTTCATTAAAGTAATTTATCTTTCCACTTCTGATCATCATATTCACTTCACTCATTAGAGCCCACACTTCTGACACCACTTGTCAGTTTGACCGGCAGTATCTTTTAGGTTCAAACAAAAGGCATCTTCCACAAACTAATAAAATACAATAAAGGTAATGAAACCACTTGTTGCTTTTCAGAAAAGACTGTAATGGAACATGGTATGACATCAAAGAGGCTACATGCTGTGAAAACAGACTTCACCCTGGTGCAAGCCTGTCTTGTTGTGGAAATGAGCCTTACAGTCCTGGAACAGCCACTTGTTGTAAACAGCAACACAGACACACTGTCACAGGTAATGAATTTATAAGATAGAAAACTGGAATGTAAAAAAAAAAGAAAAAAGAATAGAATAGTAATATTAAAAAGTCATCAGCTGGTATTAAAATAGGTTATATGTTTCCATATATTCAGATCTATTCTTGAAGGTCTTTTTCTCACTTCTGAGAACATTTGTGTATCACTCAACCTTGCATTATGGGTATTAAGCAGATAAAGGTTTTTCTTTTTTAGCAAACAAAAATTGCTAGACACCTACAGTGCTGATGTGATGGTTGAGAGGGAAAGCTTACACTATTTTGTTGCAACCATCATAAAGTACGGGGAGATGTGAGGAAACAGAAGTACAGTGCATCAGGAAAGTATTCATAGCGCTTCACTTGTTCCACATTTTGTCATATTGCAATCTTTACCAATAGATTAAATTCATTTTCACCCCAACATTCTACAGCTAACACCCCAAAGTGACAAAGTAGAAAAATAGTTTGCCTGAAATTCTTGCAAATTCATTAAAAATAAATAAAATAAATGATAACATATACATGTACAAGTATTCACATCCTTCACTCAATACGTTTGAAGCTCCGTATTGAGTCTTATTGAGTATGATTTTTAGACAGTTTGTCATATTATTCTTCCCAGAAACTCTTAAGCTCCATTGGGTTGGACAGGGACCATATGTACACAGTCATTTTCAGATATGTACAATTAGATTTAAATCTGGTTTCTGACTTTCCTAATTAAAGACATTCACATACTGGTCCCAAAGCCACTCCTTTGCTGTCTTGGCTGTGTGCTTAAGATTGTTGTCCTGTTGGAAAATTAACCATTGCCCCTTCTCCAGTCTCTGCTGCCGAAAAACATCCACACAACGTGATACTGCCACCTCCATGCTTTTCTGTAGTGATGGTGTTAACCAAGTAATTAGTGGTGCCTAGTTTCCTCCAGATATGATGTTTGGCATTCAGGCCAAAGAGGCAAATCTTTGTTTCATCAGACCAGGGAATGGTTTCTCGTGGTCTGAGAGTCCTTCAGGGGACAGCCACTCCAGGCAGGCTGTCATGTGCCTTTTACTGAGGAGTGGCTTCTGTCTGGTCATTCTACCAGACAGGCCCAATCAGTGGAGTGCTGCGGAAATGTTTGTCCTTCTAGAAGGTTCTCCTCTCTCCACACTGCAATACTGGAGCTCTGTGAAAGTGATTATCAGGTTCTTCGTCACCTCCCTAACTAAGGCCTTTCTGCCCTGACCACTCAGATTGGTGGGGCGGCCAACTCTAAGAAGAGCCCTGGTGATTCCAAACTTCTTCCATTAATGTGCTCATTGGGACCTTCAATGCTGAAGAAATTTTTCTGTACTCTTCCCCATATCTGTGTCTTGATACAATTTTGTTTCATAGGTGTGAATATTTTCCAGATGCACTGTGGCTGTCTCGATGCTGCTCAAGTAAAAGAAGCAAAAGAAAACAAAACAGTTTTTAGATTGAACTGAGTTTCTTTGAAGTTGTGAACTTTCTAATCGTGATTTGATGCACTTGTAATAACACTCTTTCAGCAGTTACATTAAGGTACTGGTGTCTGCATCCTGTTTTTACAGCCAGAGTTACACAGGGTCTTAGTGAAAAGGTATCCAGCTGCTGTGAACTGAAGGCTTACAATCCAGTGAATGAAATATGTTGCCAGTCAGCCATCATAGCAAAACCTTCACCAATGGCTGAGTGTTGTGGTAAAGGTGAGTAGATGCACTGATGGAAAGCATTAATTAAATCAATTCTAAAGTATACAATGTAAATATGGAATTATGTTTTCTCCATCACTAAGTTTTGAGTGTCTGCAAATTTGTAGTTGTTTGAGTATTAAATCGTGAGATTCAGTTAAGGTGCAAACTGAAAGACATAGGAAACTGCAAGGTGGTGTCAAGAGAGAATATAACTAGCCACCATCAGATGGCAGACTTTGGAAATCAAGAGAAATGACTGAAGGCAGAGAAAATGATTAAGTGGTGGCTTGATGCATGCTCAATCATTCAGGTAAGGGAATGCCAACATTTTCATTGGGAGAAACTTTTTGTCACTCATCCAAGTGATTTCTTCAGTCTCAGCTGACTGCTGGTTTCCCCAACCTTATAAGTAATACATCTGCATAATGACAGGCACTATCACCACTGACTAACAATGGGTCATGAGGGCGGTTTCATGATCATTATTATGCAAATTGTCATGACCATTAAGTCAAAGGAGCTTGCAAAGAAAAGCGTCTGGACAAGAACCCTAGCAAGTATAAAGCTAATATAACGGTGGAAGTATTACTAAGGGACATAACTAGATTGAACTGAAATCAGTGATTGTCTCTTGAAACAGTCATAATGAGATGCATCAGGGCACTCGTTTGGGAAGTTATTATGAGGCACTTTCTAAATGAACTTTAATTTAAAAGGTCAACAAGACATAAAAACTGAATGTACAGAATATACAGTAAAACATGATTAGAAAACACACACACACACTTAAAGGTTTACCAACATTGCAGCAGCTTGACAGCTTAGCTATGGTTAAGGTAAATTAAGAAAGCAAAAAACAAAACATATTTTCTTTTCACAGATGTTTTTGATAGGGTCAAGCAGTTGTGTTGTGGTTCACCTGATATTAAGATGATTCTGATGAGAAATTCCAGTCACCATCAGTGCTGTGGTCACAGCCAGTATGACACCGAGACTCAGTGCTGTTGTTCAAATGAGAAGAGGCTGGAAGTATACCCAAAGATTTCATCCTGCTGTCTCAGGGACTCCACTTCAGGTCAACACAGCATATCACACTGTGTAGAATAGATTTAATAAAATCTAAATCTGAAAGTTTTTGCAGTTTGCATCATACTTTACATGTTAGACCAAGACAAGAAAGTCATTTCATGGACTAGAAATAAAAAAAAAAAAAGTCTTATCCCTCAAGACTATCTGCACTAGATATGCCATGTCTTTAATGTTGCATATACTTAAAAAAAATCTTTGTGGAAGTATGATAGCTGTCACAGAGTATTTAAAGGAAGCCAATGTTAATTACTGTGAGTAATGAAATTGTGTTGACTGTCTTTTCAACTACAGCTCATTTATGTGGAAATGAGACCTATGACAAAAACACACAACTATGCTGTCAGTCAACTGTTATTGACAAACATTCACCGAATCACAGATGCTGTGACAAAAGTAAGTGAAGCTGAAAAAACAGAAAAGTATTTCACTGAATATACAGTAGATGATTAGGAAGATTATTCACCAAATGAAGAACATACAGACATCTTTAAAAAGCTCCATATTAGTTTAGCTATGATTAAAGTTCAAGTGTTTCAGTTTTTGATATCTGTATCTTTTCCACAGGGGCGTATGATGGGGAAAAGGAGCTGTGTTGTGGTCCAATTAGTGATAAGAAGATCCTGACAAGGAACTCCCCAGATCACATGTGCTGTCATCAAGGCCAGTTCAACAGCAAGACTGAGTGTTGCTGCTGGAAGGATGATGGTGCTGAGATACAACCGAGGAATTCATCTTGCTGTAAGTCGTGTATATTTGAATGGCATAACTTGCCAAAGGCAGCTTAATGCACATCTTAAAATTCGATTTAAAAGTATGCTCTTCATTTTATATTTTATATTTAAATCATGAAAACTGAATACAGTTTTATTTTAGTGTTGGGAACAGTTTCAGCATATTTGTAATGAAATCAACTCATAGACCACAGCGCTTATCGCATTACATACTTATAATCAGATTAAATGCAATAAAAAATTGTTACTATATTATCGTTTTAATCAAAATCCTTTGTGCTTCATGTTCACAGGTATGCAACAAGAGGTAAGTGTTATGTTTTCCAAGGAAGGAAGTTGTAAATAATTAAACTGAAAATAACAGACAAGCGCCACTCAAGGGCAAAAAAAAACAAAGAAACACAACAAAACCAAAAAGATGTTCACAAAAAAATGTCTGTTAACCGAAAACATGCTTTTATCCACAGTATGTGGCTATAGAAGGGCTCCCAAAAGTTCTCTTTTGCCTTTGCCTATAGAGTCAGCTTGGCAGTACCCAAGTCCAAAGTCCATACTATTTTATTTATTGTGTGTGTGTGTGTGTGTGTGTGTGTGTGTGTGTGTGTGTGTGTGTGTGTGTGTGTGTGTGTGTGTGTGTGTGTGTGTGTGTGTGTGTCCAGGCACCTGTGCTCCAACCCAACTGGTAAGTTAACTGTGGCTTTGACCTATTATTATCCACTTATCTATACATACACACATACAAACATTATATATATACATTATATATACAAGCATTTTCTTAACCAACCATCCACTGCTTTGTTGACAGCACTACAAATCTTTGGACTTCTCTCAATGAGCTTCATGATGTAGTCACCTGAAATGGTTCTCACTTCACAGTTGTGCCTTGTCAGGGTTCATTTGTGAAATTTCTTGCCTTCTTAATGGGGTTAGGACCATTAGTTATGCTGTGCAGAAGTCAGGTTGGTACACAGCTGACAGCCCTAATTTAAAAACTGTTAGAATTCATATTATGGCAAGAACCAATCAGCTAAGTAAAGAGAAACAACAGTCCATCATTACTTTAAGAACGGAAGGTCAGTCAGTCTGGAAAACTGCTAAAACTTTGACTGTGTCCCCAAGTGCAGTCAAAAACCCAGCAAATTAGATTACATGAAGACCGCCCCAGGAAAGGAAGACCAAGGGTCACCTCTGCTGCTGAGGAAAAATTCATCCAAGTCGCCAACTTAAGAAATTACAAGTTAACAGCACCTCAGATCAGAGCCCAGATAAATGCCACACAGAGCTCGAGACCCATCTTTACATCACCTGTTCAGAGGACACTGTGCAAATCAGGTCTTTATGGTCAAATAGCTGCTAAAAAACACTACTAAGGAAAGGCAATAAGCAGAAGAGATTTGTGTGGGAAAAGAAAAACAATCAATGGGCATTAGACCAGTGGAAATCTGTGCTTTGGTCTGATGAGTCCAAATTTGAGAGCTTTGGTTCCACTCACCATGTCTTTGTACAATGTGGAAAAGGTCAAAGGCTCCCACCTTGAAGCATGGAGGAGGTATGACGGTGTGGGGGTGCTTTGCTGGTGACACTGTTGGGGATTTATTCAAAGTTGAAGGAACATTGAACCAGCACGGCTACCACAGCATCCTGCAGCGACATGCCATCCCATCCGGTTTGCGTTTAGTTGGGCCATCATTTATTTATCAACAGGACATTGACTCCAAACACACCTGCATGCTGTGTAAGGGCTATTTGACCAAGAAGGAGAGTGATGTAGTGCTGCAACAGATGGTGTGCCCTCCACAATCACCTGACCTAAACCCAATCGAGATGGTTTAGGCCGAGGTGAACCTCAGAGTCAAGGAAAAAGGGCCAACAAGTGCTCAGCATCTGTGGGAACTCTGTCAAGAATGTTGGAAAACCATTTCAGATGACTACCTCATGAAGCTTGTCGAAAGAATGCAATGAGTGTGCAAAGCAGTAATCAAAGTAAAGGGTGGCTATTTTGAAGAATCTAAAATATAAAACATGTTTTGAGTTATTTCACAGTTTTTTGTTTACGACATAATTCCATATGTGTTGATACCAGTGTTGGGCAAGTTACTTTGAAAAAGTAATTAATTATAGTTACTAGTTACTTCTTCAAAAAAGTAACTGAGTTAGTAACTGAGTTACAAGATTCTAAAAGTAATTAATTACTTGAAAAGTAACTATTGCGTTACTTTTAAAAATATGTTTAACCCTCTGGGGTTCAGGGTATAACTGGCCATTTTTAACTACTTTTGATGTTTTCTCAACATTTCACCTTTAAAAACTATTTACTTTGCCTTGTTTGGTATCATTGTTTTCAGCACAACCTCACGTGTCTGAATTTACAGTTCTATTTTCATTTGACATACTGTATTAACACAATTGATCTAAAATCAGACAAAAAACATAAAATTCGAGTAGAAAAAAGTTATAATTTTTACTGTAACAACCACAAACATGTTTAATGAATCATATTTCATAACTTTAAATGCAAATATAAATTGTCAATTTTAAAATCATATGCACAAGTTTTGCAAACAACAAACTTATTTGCAGCCATTTACCTTTTACCCCTTTTTTAAGGTTCAAGGTTCTTTATTTGTCACATGCATAGTTATACAAGTATAACACACAGTGAAATGTAGCCTGACACGCTCCTCGACATGTGCAAAAATAGGGGGGGGGGGGGGGCTGTAGAGGAAGAACATATATATATATAGTATATACATTGGGTGAATGTGCAGTAGTAGCAGCAAGCAGGTGAATTCTGTACATTAATAAGAATAGACATCTGACTATTTTACAGGATAGACAATATAAACATATTTAAAATTAAAGGAATTTGAAATGTACCATTAAATAACCATTTCAAACTATTTACATAACAATCAGGTGTTCTGCATTCAGTAAGATGCCACAAATTATTTGTGCCACTTCAAAAATTTCTGTCCACTATATAAAGGAGAACATCACAGCCTGATGCCTGTAGGTCTGACAGCAGCAGGTGTATCACTCCTCTTCTCTACCTGGAGACAGCAATCGCCTTACTGTTCTGACACACAACACAAAGCAATCCACAACACCACACACTAACTGCACACTCCAACCACGCTAAACGTCGCAAATCTCTCACATCTCAAAACTCACTCTCTCTCTTTTTCTGCTGCCTCTCTCTCTCTCTCTCTCTCTCTCTCTCTCTCGGTCTAAAACTTCCCCCTCTTCCTAAACAACCAAATGTCATGTTGCCATATCATTTTTGATTGGTCATTTTTTGGGGTCATAAGCAGAGAGTGCTTGCTAGCGCTGACCTTAGACAGTAAACATGACAACACAATTTAAAAACTGCTATATATCACCTTTTTGCTTTGTCATCTTGAAGTGATCATGTGATTGGCTTACCACGACTACTTTATTCTTCCTCAGTCAAACAGCAGCACTCATGCGATTGTCTTGCCCCCTAGCTACAGGTGTTGTGCCAGAAAGTGACTGTGGCCCGCGGGAGCCCGCAGAGCTGCTTAAAGCTGTGGAGCCCAGCTTATTTACAGCTACTTCCTTACAACTGATATAAGATGCGATAAGCTGAACACAGCTTCAGCCGTCTGTTTGTTGAAAAACAGTAACGCGACCGCACCGTATTTTCTTGTTAGTAACGGTAACGGCATTGTAACGATAGAAATAGTAATTAGTTAGATTACTCGTTACTGAAAAAAGCAACACCGTTAGTAACGCCGTTACTTGTAATGCAGTTATTCCTATCACTGGTTGATACATAGTTTTGATGCCTTCAGTGAGAATCTACAACGTAACTCATGCAAATTAAAAAAAAAAAACATTAAATGAGAAGGTGTGTCCAAACTTTTGACTGCTAGTGTATCTGGGGCTGCGGGGTCGATGTAGTGCATCTCAGACATCAACTGACAGGTCACCAGCATATCACAGCTTTATTTTTGTCAACAATGATATTTATGACATTTATGACTTAATGCTTTAATATTAAAAATGGCTTTAATCTGTTTATGAGGCACTTTTCATAGGTTAGGAATTTAAGTCCTTTTAGGCACTGAAACTATTTGGTTAGGTTTGGGGTTAAAATACATCTTTGCAATTTCCTGCAAATTTTAAAGTGATGAGAGGATGGGGAGCAGGCGAGAACACAGCTGGGACGTAACGAGGTGGGGAGGAGACCAAAACTGAAGATAGTGACACAAGACACAGACTGTCATTAGTAAAAAAGTAAATAGAAGAGAGACACGGAGACGCAGATTCGACACTTAGACATGGAAACATGAGACGAGGCGAGGTGAGGCACAGGAACAGAAATCCGGAGGGCTAAATATAATACAACAGAAAACAATAATTCAATGAATAAAACTTAAAAACACTGGGTCACAGACCCACGACAGTGACAATGGCATAGATGCCACATGACACCTTGTGTATATCTGTGAGAGGCTTTGAAAACTTAGCATAGTATTTATGCGATGTTGACTGTTTTTGTGTTTTTGTTTATTTTTACCTGTTTTTGCATATCCGCAGCACTGAACCAAACACACATCTCTGTCGGTCATCATGCTACAATCCAAAAGAGTACCACTGCTGTGAAAGAAACCAAAAGCCTCACTGGTTCTGTACCTCAGGTATCACTGTCTGTTTGTTTTGGTTTTGCAGCTGTCGTGTCAGTTACTATCACGTAAAAATTACATAACCCTGTGGTTCTAACTTTGCAGCTTTTGGAAGAGAAAGTGGAACTGGATCACAGCCCAAACTCCAACAAAGCAGTTAGAACTTAGTGAGCAGTTTATTTTGCTCTACTGGTGTAAAAACAAAGAGTTGTTTTCAGCATAAATTTCCCCTACAGAGCACATTGTGCCATTTGTTCTTGTGATGTTAGCTCACTGTGGAAAACTCTTCAAGTAATAAAGTGTGAAGACAAAATATGCCCCTAGTAATATCATTTTATATACTGTAATACTAAACTAACTCTTTCTAAAACTGAGAATAATGCCTTGGGAGTTTATCAAATGATGAAACAAAGAAATACTATCTTGTCTTCTATTTGTATTTGTAAAATCCTATATGCTCATTTTTAGTTAAATGTGTGCATTAAAGAGGGTTTTGTGTCATGAACCAGAGGTTCATGCAAGATATGGACCCTATGTAGACTCAAACCCAACTTAACTTTTCACAAGACTTTATTTACACAGCAGAAGAAGAGTGAGGTAAACATGAATATACACCAGCTGAGAGCAGACTATCATGGAATCAGAATCAGAATCAGAAAGGGTTTTATTGCCAAATGTTGAGCGGGTTTACAACATTAAGAAATTGCTGGAGAGCCACTGGGAGAGAATAATTAATCACAGAGAGTCACTAATAGTGAATGACCCTGGAAACCCAACAACACCGGCTGGAAAATCCCAGACACTGCCATGGAACATGACAGTTTTATATTTGGAAAAACATAATGTGAAGCTATAGTTGCAAGGGAACACCCTGACTAATATTTTCTCAAACATGTTCCATGCTCTGAGTAAATGTTATTTTCTTTCCTTTCTCAGATCCTTTTTTTTTCCCTGTTATGTCTTTCCTGATGTAACTGAGTTCAGCATTTATGAGAAGTTTCTAACTCCTGTCCTCTCTCCACCCTTCCAACCCTCACACCTCTATGTTTAGGTCAAATCAAGGCAACACCCACTGTGTATAATCCACACATACAAGTCTGCTGTGATGGATGTATCTCTGCGTGGAAGCCTTGGATGGATCAGGTAATAATCAAATTGTTTTTCCTTGTCTTGTTTGTTTTGTTGTTCTGTCTCTGGGCCTCATTTTTAGTTATAATAGAAAGGTCAAAAGTTTTAATTTGTGTCTCTGGGGGGAAAAAAATCCTTTTCCAATGACAGTGATAGACTTAAAGCAACGTTTTCTTTCAAATAAAAAAAAAAAATTATATGTATGTATTAGGAGAATTTTGGAAGAATTTTTAATAAGATTGTTAATGGGTAAAATGATGGGCAACACATTTCATTATTAAATGAAATGTGTTGTGTCACATCCTAATTAGGATGTAGAGCTGACAGCAGTGGAAAAGAGAGATTCTAGGAAAAAATTCTGCTTTACTGACCCTTTGATGAGAGAGCTCAGAGCTCCACCCCGCTCCTTTTATACAATAACTGAGGGTGTTTTTCGATCTGTCTAAAACTCATCGAACGGCCTCAGTATTCGCTACTACTAATGCAAAAGGGCCAAAAGGCATTTCTGAACAATTTACTGTATTATCTCTGATTCTTCAAGTGCTGTGGAGAGACGCCGTACGGCTCGGGACAATGTGGAGTTCTCTGTTGTAATAACACCTTGTACGAGGACAGAGTCGATGGACAGGAATGTTCAGAGATGGGTATTCCTTACAACCCGGCCAAAGGGACTATATGTTGTTCTCAGTTTCACGGCAGCCCAGGACAACACTGCTGTGGGACAGAAATTTACCGGCCTGATGTTGAGATTTGCTGCAATGGACACAGGTGATTTTGTGTGTGTGTGTGTGTGTGTGTGTGTGTTGCTGATAAAATCTAGTGAAAAGGGATGGGTTTTTTTCCCATTCCTTATTCATCAGCTTGGTATGTAACAGTGTTTGATTTTAGGTCAGTGGGCAGTTAATTTTAATGCATCTTGTGCTGGTTGAGGGGAAACCCAGAAGGGAGAGGCAAAGGAAATGTCTTGCATTCCAGTAGAAGGTCTTTTCTTTATCGAAATTCCAGCTGTGCATAACACTGTCCCACCTTTGTTTACTTTCAGGCACCGTTGTGCTCTGGTCTAATGTGATAAAGCATTCTTTTTTTCTTTTCTTTTTGCCTGTCCCGTTTGGCTCTTTTGCCATCAGAATTGTTGTCTAAAGGCAAAGAAAGATGCCCAACGGATTTACTTTACCAAATTGACCATCCCAGCCTTGCCGTAATGGTCCATTTGATTCACCTTTTATTGTTTATTTTATTTTCACTTACTGAATACGGGATAGACTTGACTGGGGGAAAGAAGGGGAGAAAGAAAGAGGGAAAGAGAAACAGCTGAGAAGAGGGACGGGGGAGAAGGGCAAAAAACATAAACCAACAGAACGGGCAGAGAAAAAAAAATGCATATATCAATCACCTGGATCACCTGCTGAGAAAGAAAAAAGAAAACAAGCAGAAGTGATAAAGCATTCTTCTGTATCGGTCCATGTGGTTTCTGACTCGGTTTGGTGCCATATGGGTTAAAGTTTGCAGTTAAACTGTCTGTGTTTGCATCATTCAATAGTCTGGATATTCTATGGCCTGAAAACATTTGTGGCAGCTACTTTTCTTTCGGTCTCAGTTTTAGTATTGGTGGAGCAGGTTGTATCCTGAATGCTCTCATTAAGCGTATTTTCAACTGCAGAGTCTGTCAGAGTGGGTGATGACAGCAACACTGAGTATGAATATATTATGTGTGAACAGTGAGAGCTGAAGCTGCAGTTCTGATTCTCTGCTTTCAGTGTACAGCCTGTGTAATAACTGTGTTGAAGAAGTGGATAAATATCTTCCAGGCTGACATCCAACAATATACATAAGGACATGTCTCACTCAGCCTCTTATAAACTTATCTTGCACTCCTTATTTCAATGAGGAATGATCATTCAGAAGACTTGAATATGATTTACTAAGCTACAGAAATTAATTGATCCTTTTGATTAGTCTCTGATGACACATGATGGCAGAATGGAATTATGGTGAAGATAGAGGCTTGGACGGAGCTTTAAGTGACTTGAGGGACACAGAGATGGGTTCCTGGAAAGGAAAATAATGGAAAAGCCCACAGATTTAAAGCACACAGGGTGGAGTCTGATTGGCTCAAAGAAGGCGGGTAAGAAGAACACTGGACTAGTGTAATGATGTCAGTATTGAATTTGACAGCGTGGGAAATTGGAAGTCATGCAAAGAATTGACTAGCAGGCAAACACCCAGAAAACCAGAGAAATGTTGTAATTGCAGATCTTCATTATTTAACTTATGCATAAGCTTCATTTGATATTAATGTGTCCCTCTGTTTTCCAACCAGACATCCCAAATCAGAAAACATTCACTGCTGTGGGGTCAAAGCCTACAACATTAAAGATCCACAGATGAAGTGCTGTGCAGGAACACTGTACACGCTGACATCATTACATAAGCATGGAGGGGACCTGCAGTGCTGCGGATCCACTCTGCAAGAGCCACAGGTAGTTTATCAGTAATGATGTATATAATATAATTATCATGTTATCTGACCATTTCTCGTGCATCCTATTCATGCCATGAGAACTTATTTGAGATAAACTATATGAATTTCAGGGGCAGGACGACACGTCACACACTCCACTTCAGGTTATATCTCTATAAATGGCTCACATGCTTGTTTGTTCTCATTTCCATGCCCCACCGTCCATCCATCAGTTTTTCACACCCTCTCATCATTATCAGGGGATCTGTGAGGTTCAGAAGCCACTGAGAATCTGTCACTGAGCCGTTCTCTGCACTGCAGTCTTTAATTTTGACACTTTGTTTTTTCTTCTCTTTTTTTTTTCTCCAAAAGCATTTTGAATTTCCTTTCTTACTTGTGACACCTCTCAATAACCAGTTAAGCATTAAATCTAGAATATATGCCTACTCTACAGTGAAGGAAAACAACACCTTGTAATGCATTGGCTCCCAAGGCTGCTTTCATGGACACAGCTTGTCCGGCTGTCACACAAATAGTTGATAAATGCATCCAGGAGAAGATTACTGTACTTTATAAAAGTCAATCCGAAGAATCCTTTACAGATCATTTCAAAAAAGAGGAGGATCTCCAGTCTGAACCTAAACACAACAATTTATAATTCAATATAACCAAACCATCATTATTAGGCTTTGCAAGCCAAACTATGCAGTTGCTGCCAAGGCCCCAGTAAGACCAATACTAAAACATTTTTTATATTTAGTGATATATTTAGTGTATATCTGACAGTCAGAATACCTTCAGCATAAGGAATATTACACCTGTCTTTAGAAACTTAACTAACATCTCTTTTCACTACCAGGACATTTGCTGCTCAAGTGAGGAGGAAGAGGTGATCTACTCTGCCAAGACAGGGTTTAGATGCTGTGGTCACCTCTATTACAACACCACCCTGTGGTCATGCTGTGCTGGGAGGCTGAGATCAATCCATGAACCAGGACAGGGTCAAAGAAAGATGATTAATGGTTTGTTTTGTCTGCTTAGATGTCCTTTCCATGCAGTAGAACTTCATTTGACGTCATTTTAATTTGATGGCAAAGCCCAGATCCTGCATTTTACCAATAACATGTATAATGTTGTTTTCAGAATCCAGAGTCCTATCTGTGAATAACCTGAACAAAACAGATCTTTGCCAAAAAAGTAAGTCTTTTTTTAACATAAAAAATGCTGATGTTTTGGTTTGTAATGCCATGGCTTTATGTATCTTTGTTTAGTGCACATTGGGACTGTGGAAAGTGTGTCTCAGCAGAGCGTTGTGTTTGGGAATGTGCTGACGGTTCATGGTATGGAGGCCGAAGCTCTGCCTTTTCCTTACGTCCTGGAAACAGATGATCGCTGCAGCTTCCCTAAACTGGTTCTTGGGAAGACCTACTTCTTTAACAAAGTTAATGTTTTCACTGATTTCAATCATGACTCTGTTCTTCAGTCACTCCATTTCATTATTTCCAAATGTTCACCTTAGGTCACCATTGGCTGATTTATACATGGGCAGTCCTGATGAGTTACTCTATTCTCTGACAAAGTACTAATTTTGTATTTTTATTTTGTGCTTGCAATATTGGGTTTTTCACTCTCTTGAATGTATTACATATTACTGCATTGTTATACATTGGTCTGTTAGCAATAGTGATGCTATCCTAAAAAGACATACCTAATCTGTCCTTTGTTTTTTGTGTATTATTAGAGCCATTAGTAATGGTTGATTCTCACAATTAAATCAAAAAACTCCTTATGTACCGTCTGTAACCGTAATGTCTTTACCTGATTTAGAAACAGTAATGCATTACAGAAAAATGCCATTACAGAATGCATTATTTTTAAATTGTTACACTTAACTGGACAGGTCTTTCAGGAACTGTACTAAACTGGTTCAAAACATACGTAGAAAACAGGAAATACTTTGTATCAATAGGTAACTTCACATCTGAGCAGACAAGTATCACATGTGGAGTTCCCCAAGGTTCCATCTTGGGACCCCTTCTGTTTAACATCTACATGCTCCCACTGGCACAGATTATAAACAACAACAAAATAAACTATCACAGCTATGCAGATGACACACAAATATATATCACAATGTCACCAGGAGACCGAGGCCCTGTACAGGCTCTTGGTAAATGCATTGAGGAAATCAATGACTGGTTGTGCCACAATTTTCTCCAGCTAAACAAAAACAAAACTGAGGTAATAGTCTTTGGCGCCAAAGAAAAACGATTACAGGTCACCAGAGAACTTCAATCTATACATCTAAAAACCACAAACCAGGCGAGAAATTTGGGTGTAGTGATGGATGCAGACCTAAACTTAGAAAAACACATTAAGACAATAACAAAGTCAGCTTACTATCACCTCAAGAATATATCAAGGATAAAAGATCTGATGTCTCAACAGGACCTGGAAAAACTAGTCCATGCATTCATCTTTAGTAGGCTTGATTACTGTAACAGCATCTTTACAGGTCTACCTAAAAAATCAGTCAGACAACTACAGCTCATTCAGAACTCTGCTGCTCGAGTCCTCACTAAGACCAAAAAAGTGGACCACATCAGTCCAGCTCTGAGGTCCTTACACTGGCTGCCTGTCCGTCAGAGGATAGACTTTAAAGTTCTGATGCTGGCCTATAAAGCTCTGAATGGTTTAGGACCAAAATACATCAATGACCTCCTGACCCAGTATGAACCATCCAGATCCCTCAGGTCATCTGGATCCGGTCTTTTATCAGTTCCCAGAGTCAGAACCAGACACGGAGAAGCTGCATTCAGCTTTTATGCTCCTTATATCTGGAACAAACTCCCAGAAAGCCTCAGATCAGCTGAAACACTCAGTTTATTTAAATCCAGGTTGAAGACTCACCTGTTCTCAGCTGCATTTGAATAAAGCACCAAATCCACACTTTAAGCTTAAATTTCAAAACTTACATTTAACTACTGATTTTATCTACTGTTCTGATTTTATCTGTTTTGATTTTATATACTGTTTTGTTTGTTTGTCTGTCTGTTTGTTTGTTTGTTTGTTAATTAGTTAGTTAGTTTATTTGCTTGTTTTAATCAATTTTAAATCATGCTTTTTATTTGTTCTTGTTTCTAATGTCTCTGTAAAGCACTTTGAATCACCTTGTTGTTGAATTGTGCTATACAAATAAACTTGCCTTGCCTTGCCTTGCCTTAACACTGCTTACTTATGCATTTAAAATAATTACATACATAATATTACTAAAACTGCAGCATCAGTTACATGTGACTCTGCACATAACTAGTCAAACCCTGCCATTCCTAAGTATGACTAAGTAAAATTTTTGAAATCACTGAGAACATTGTAGCTTTTTACTGAAATATTTACTGAGTTTCACATTGTACTCACTCACATAACTTAAGACAGTTATTACTACTGTGACACAGCCCAGTTGTATTTAAGTATACAGTGTATGCAATAATACGATGAAACTATTAACTTCAGAAGTCTAAAAAAAAAACAAAAACTTAAGTTTCTTCTTGATTCTTGTTAGCATGGAATCAACAGTTGCTGACTTCTTACAGCACTATAAAATGTAGCTTCATAAAATATTAGCATATGGCTCATTTTTTATTTTTAAGCTATTTTCTTGCACTGAAACAAATTATAATACATAATTTAAAAAATGTTTGACCTTGACCCACATAATCAAATGTATGCATATACTGTAAATGGCATAATTTATTTTGATAGCTAAAGCTAGTGAATGTTAACCACTGAGTTGCCAATGCCATGAATGCTACTATGCTGTACCACCCAGAGGTCCCACTGAAAAGACCATGAAAGTATTTTCTTTTCATAAACAGCTGTTTTTATTCTTACTTTTTCTATTGGAATGTAATTTCTATAAGGCCTCAGTGCACAGACACAGTAGTGGTGATGGCAGATGTTTGGGCTTTGTAGTACTGTCTCGATACTGCATGTTTGACTTTGCATGTTTGTGTTTATTTTGTGGCCTAATGTTCTTATGATTTAAGCTTTAAATAAATAACATATTTTGCTTTATCCTATTGAGTTGATGATCTTTTTTTTTTTTTTTTGCCTGTCCCATTTGGTTCTTTAGCCATCAGAATTGTTGTCTGAAGACCAACAAGGATACCCAATGGATTTACTTTGCCAAATGGATCTTCGTGGCATTGCCGTATTGGTCCATTTGGTCGATCTTTGTTTTTATTATTTATTATATTTTATTTTCAGATGTTACAGATGGGACAGACATGAGTGAGGGATAGGAAAGGGAGAAAGAAAGAGGAAGGAAAGGAAAAACAGAAGGGGAGAGGGACAGTGAGAAAGGGGGGGAGAAAAAAAATAAGAATCTCCTGGATCACCTGTTGAGAGAAGAATAGAAAACAAGCAAAAAAACAAAAAAAAACAAAGCAACATACTAAACACAACACCATCGCATTAATCTAGCTAAGTGTAAACAGCAGTAAATACTAAATATTCAATGTTGTTGTGCAGTACGCAGGACAGATGTGCTTCGAAGTAGTAGCCAAGAAAGGTGTAATTTAAGTCTACGAGCAGTGAACACCCGTGTGCATACCTGTGTGGATCAGCGTGCTTGTATTCCAAAGGTTTCTCCATGTAACGATCTGCTAGGGAGTGTGGGGGGGGGGCATAGCCCCGTCCTCCAGGGTATGAAGCAGGTATGGAGGAGATCAAAACTCCAGACATCCAGAGGCCCCCAGAACACAAGAGACCATAGAAGACCAACAGAGGGGCAGCCGCGCCACTGTCCCAGCAAGAGCTGAGGAGAGTCCCAGATGAGGGCTCACTCAGCTGCCGCGGAGCAGAAGCCAGGGGGAGTTGCAGTGACGCGCCCGTGAGCTCCGCCGGCAGCCAGCTGTGCCTGAGTGACCGAGCCCCAGGCCGAGAGGCCGGGGGCACCCCACCTCCGAAGTGGCCCGAGCGAGCGCCAGGTTCCAGGCCCCGATAAGCGGCCGCCAAGGAGTGAGCCGGTGTGTACCTGGACGCCCACCCCCAGACACAAAGAACCACCAACGCACCGACACCTGAGGGAGTCCGCCACCGGCAGGGGAAGTGGTGGAGGGGTGGAGATAGGCCTCCAAACCTTGGAGGGCCTGAGGTGTCCCCAGAGAGGTGGTGTCTGATACCCAACCTGACATATAGACACAGACATACAGGCACACACAGACACAAACATCCATTCCCACCCTCATGCTCTCATATGCACTTACTCCACACTCAACCAACGTGGAGACAGACATAAAGAGACGCTGTACATACGATCACACTCCCCAAGCGTACTCTACAAACCGGGTCTAGGTACCCTTGCCCCTGGAGGGGGGAACTGCACCCAGACCCAGGTGGTGTTACCCTTTTCCCTGCGGTGGGGAGAGGCAGACCGCCCCGACTCTGTAGCAGCAGGGAGGCCCCACACTCCAGACCGCAGTCGGACGGCCAACTCCTCCTAGCCCCCCCGCTCCAGCAGGCCGCAGAGAATGGGGGTGGGAGAAGACTCCAAACCTCCCTCCACCCGCTCATTGAGTTGATGATCTTGCCATTGGCAGAGGTTTTTTTTTTTTTACTAAAAAAGTGCTTTCATTACAGACTTTATGTTTAACATGCAATGTTTGCAAAAAAGTTGAAACATTTATTTTAACTAGTTTTGAACTTTTAAATAGTCCGCAATAAATGTTAAAGAGGATTCTGCACCTTTCTCAGATCAGATTCATTAAAAACATGGGACTTTGGCTGCATCTATAAATGTATTACTGGTACATCTGGTACACGTTTTAGGTCAGAAAAGTGGTATTCAAGCATTAGTGTACACCAGGGGCGGAGCAGGGGGGTGGCTTACTGGGCTTAAGCCCGGGTTGATTTTTCAGAAAGCCCAGGGTCTTTTGGAGTGTAATTTTTTCATAGTTAGATGCCTGGCTGACACTGTATAAAACAAAAACTACACACAATATTCGAAGCACATAGTGCACACTGTGGGAATTTATGACTGTGCGTAAATCCCCCCTGATATTGGTATGATCCGAGCTCAGACACTAAGCGGGGCGGGGCAGCTGCTGCCTGCGAGTGCGCTGTTAGAGAAACGCAGCCAGGCAGACAGAGGAGAACTGAAGTTCGACCAGGTACCAAAGAAAATCATTCGTACTGTACAAATAATGTAAATATGACGGTGTATCACAAAAGATTGATATCCAACTGATCACTTGACCAATATTACGTTACTTGCTCTTCAAGTGAATCAACAAATGGCGAAATGAAAAG